>NC_068355.1:159991985-160317845 GCF_020536995.1 Dreissena polymorpha
TTGCATTGATTTTCTTTGCGAAATGGGGAGAGTGGCGGGGTAGCGTAGACGTCACATCGACACGTTTTAGGTAACTCGCGCGAGAAATGAATTAGTGGAGACTTTGGTTTTAGCTTTTTTTTAATGTTTTGTTCCATATCCAAACGTTTTGAGAATTTAAACGGAATGAAAAAAAAAAAATTATATGTTTATATACGAGATAAAACGCGAACGTAAGCGGCGCCACCAAAAAATAAAATAATGATACCTGAAAATGAAACAGTGACAGTTCGCGTTTATAAACATGGGCATAATCGTAAAAAGACGTGTGTTTATTGAGGATATCACTGAAAATCCGGTTGAAATCGTTTAAAACAAACAATACGTGTAATCGATTTTATTTTGGGTAGAGTACGGTAAAGTACAAAACGACCTATTAATATTCATGATTCGACACGTTAAGGTTCATGTTAAGTGCCAAAATGACCCCTCATTGAAGAAATTGAAAAATATAAAAATGATCAGTAATACCCAAAAAAATGATGAAATTTACATATGGTTTAAATAATTAATATTATTTTCATATATGTATACATTAAAAAAACAATCACAAATCTTAGTAATAATGTCATTATAAGCAAAAATATTCAAATGTATGGCAAATTCTCAAATTCATTAAAAAACACACATGAACCAAATAAAACCAGCAACAGTATAGGCCAGTTATATTTCAGGTACTACATGTACTACTATTGAATTGCGTCAATAAAGCGCCACAACGACACTATGCGTATTAAAAAATGAACATGTTTATCCCATGAGTTGCTATTAATAGATTTTGGAAAAAGTCTAAGTTTCCACTTGCATAGCATGCGATCAAACGGAGTTATGATGTCATAAAATATATTTCATGAAACTATATCATTTTCCTATTATCTCCATAACAAAGAAGCTTACGTGAAATTCATTGATTCAATAGAATCTTGATACATTTGAGTCTCCTCCCGATTTAATTTTATCTGTCGTCCATCTTGGTCAGCAGTTTGTATTGATCCGCATTTACGAATTTGTTAAAAATTGCTTACATATTATATTTATTGGATCAGATAGCTTGAAAATACATCATAAACAAATTATAAAAATTGAACAACAAATGGATCGCTAATAATTTATAAAATTGTTGAAATTTAAAAGAAATATTTTTCGAATATACTTCCGGCAAATAATGGCTAGCTGAACAAGTAAACGAAGTAATGACAAGACTATAACAAATGCATTTTTGATCGATGCCAAGGTTTTTATAGAAAGATAAGTGTTCACTAGTTTAATATGTACGTGTGACCCGACATTTGTATAATTCATTGTTCCGATCCACAAATATTATGCCTAGATCGTTAATTAAAATATTGTTATGTCGACTTCCTTGAAACCGGATGTTTTATGCCCCACACGTTTGACGAAAGTGTATGGTGTTCAAGCTGTGACATAAACATGGTGTAATTTGTTTTAAGCTAGCCAATTAGTCGTCTTTCCGAGTCCTATATATTTCAAATGAACAATAAAAGTGTTTGCCTTTTGGTAATATAGTTTATTTTTGTAATTGTGCCATTTGTGACTTTAATGAGTACTGTATTGCGAGTAAATAAGTAAATTTGAAAATGAAGTTTCACTGGAAAGTCCACCATACTTAAAGTAGTTCCCAATTTTTGTGTTAACTTTTGACAGTTTTTGATATTTTTCTTTTTCATCTTTTAGGATTGTTGGTGTGTGTTGTGTGGACTTTTCATTTGTAGTACCTAACATTAAGTGTATACAATATTTTGACCAAAGGAATTTGTTCAATTTAACTACGTTCGTTATTTTGATAATTTCCTGCATGTGCTGTATATTTCGTCAAAGCAACATATTTTTTTTATAAGAATTAACTGATCTGTTTCTACAAGTATTTACAAGCCTATTGACATATAAATTGAATTAATTCCCATAATATTTGTGGCATAACGGTATATGCTTATTGTTTATTCTTTTGATAGAAATTTAAGTACAGGTAGATTTAATAATAGGGAAATAATTTAATAATATGTTTGAGTATGTAACGTAGCTGATTCATTTTTAATTCTTTATCATCTTAATTTATAAAACATAATGAGCCTTATTTATTATTATCAGATAAATATATTGATGACAATGTATTACGTAAAGTTGTACACAGACTTCTGGGTATCGATACAAAGGTTTGTATGCTTCCTAATGATATGCTTCATGAGCATTCATTGGACAAACAATACTTTTCTGATAATGTGGGATATGTATTAATTATATCTTTCTTATGAATTTGAACATTGGAATGAAGTATTTTTCTTAATCTGACATACATTCTAAAATTGCTAGCCACTGCCAAAATTGAAACCCTAACCCTATTGAATTTGCAGGTTTATAACATATTTAGTGTGTTTTTGTTTGTGAATGAGGATTGTAAAAATATAATTAAACAAATAGTACCTCAAATGTTCTCTAAATTAATGTATGCTGCAGAGTTGGTTTAATACATAGTTACAAATCACATGATGCTTTAAGGCATTTTTAATGCGTTGTACATCTTCGGTGCAGTTCCCTGTTGTTGTTTTTTCTGAACTTTGTCAGAACTTTTTTTCCCTCTATTTTTTTCATATTGTGTGCAGCATTAAATATGCAAACACTTAAATTGCCTTTTTAACCCCTTGGGTTGAATGTTTGACTTTTTCAATAAATTTTATTGTTATTTATTATTTTAATTGACAGATGAAAACACTTTACAGTATGTATAACATTATAACAAACATAATATTGAACATAAAAATAAACTGTTTATTAATTTCTTTTGTTTTATAGATTTTAAAATAACATAGAATAGATATCATATTTAACAAGAAAGGCAATAACATTTGTACCAAACGTGACATCATATAATAATGATTCAAAGAAGTTCTCATATTGCAATTCTTAATATCATAAACTATAATTTAAAGGTAACAAACACTATAAACTGTGTCTGTTCAGCATTTTATGTGGGAAAACATGTTTATAAACATACAATTAGATTTTTTTAAATTAAAATGTGACAAACTGTCAACATACATAACAATATCATCATATTTAACAAGAAAGGCAATTAAGTTTAGTCCATGTACATAACATAACGTACAATAAATGCTAATATTTCATATCATAAAATATTGATTAGCAGGAACAAAACACTATAGAACCACTAATGTGCTAAACAACATTTATTCAATGGCTTTTTTTCATTTAATATATTTGATAAGACTGTGACATAATGCAACCTAGGTATTCTATTCAACAAGAAGCATACATATTTATCATATTTCAGTACTATTTTTCTGTGAAAATATCTTTAAACAGCTTTAAAGGTTTTTTTCATTGAAGAATCAGACATTACTTATATAAAAATATAACATATTATGAGAAAGGCCATTTTAGTGAAGTATATATATATATGTGATTACAACAATTAACAAAAATACTTCTTATCTTGTAATATTTATGATGCAGAATGAAAATGCAATCAAAATACAAATATGAATCATGCTGTCACAAATCTTAGATGATTATATAAATTCTTAAAAATCACATTCACTGCACCATTGAATGTGCAGTTTGAAAACAGTTGGTCCGGGTTTTTTAGATGATGCATGGATAATGAGCCACCTGGACTATGCACAACCTGCAAGTCACGTACATTTTCATATTGATTTATTTTATTCAATGTTTGCTAAAACAACGGGGTCCATTTCTTGGGAAAGTTGTAGGATTTCTGCATCAGTCATGTCATCATCATGATCTCCAGAAGGTCCTGGTTCTTTAAAAGATGAAGCTTTGTTTGCTGAATTTGAACAATTATTGTGAATCATGTTGGCCATTTGGTGTTGCCGGTCAATGCTTAAG
This sequence comes from Dreissena polymorpha, assembly GCF_020536995.1. Classification (NCBI taxonomy): domain Eukaryota; kingdom Metazoa; phylum Mollusca; class Bivalvia; order Myida; family Dreissenidae; genus Dreissena; species Dreissena polymorpha. Next base: position 159,995,910 of record NC_068355.1, read on the forward strand.
CTGTGATAGCTGTTCAGTGTCATTATATTTTTATGGCCTGTTACCTGAACCACTTCTGTGGGTGCACATCCAGCATTAAGAAGGGCGGTCACCAATGTTTTTCTACCTGAGTGGTTCACATGTCTCCCTGTAAACCCAGCACTTGCACTCATGGTCTTTGCTATCTGGCAAAGTGTGTTCTTTCCGATAGGCTGAGCTACGAACCAGCATCCGCCATCAGATTGTGCTTTATAGTTGGGCCTGAGGTAGAATCTACTGTCAGGACGCAGTATTTCATTTTCTAGATAGAGTTTCACTGGACACCACTCATCTCCTGCAAAAAAAAATGTAGGTTTTTTCAATCAGTGGAATATGACTTTATGAATATTGTATTGCTAATTTTAAACTCATTCTGTTTTCATTTCATTAATACCATGTTTCCATCATTCTGGATAATAATAAAGATTCTAGAAACAGTAGTCAATACGCATTTATGATGGAGATATTGTTGAGCAAAGCCCCTGCAGAGCTGTCGTTCCATGCCGAGTCTTAAATCATACTATTGAATAATGTTAAATACATTTTGTAAACAACATGTATTACACTTAACAATGGAATTGTCAGTTTGATGAAAACATGCAGATTAAATAATCAATTTATTGTTGCACTTTAGGTAAAATTTAACTTTCTTCGCCATATGACAGACATGTATAGAACAAAATTATGAACCTATCAATACTTCCATGTCAACATAAACTTGATTTCCTACCTGGCTGTTCAAATATTTTGGGTTTGAACATCCTTGCATCATCTGTCACTCCCTTCCTGGTCTTGGTGGCTCTTTCCGTGTACTCTATATACCTGGTTCCATCTGTGGCTTGCTTTATTTCCAGGTCCCCCCAAAGCATGTTCATATGCTCTTGTCTGCCTCTGAGGCCAAAGTACAGTGTGTTGTTCAACCAGAGTGTGTTGATAATGGACTTGGGCGATTCTGGAAAGTATGATGATGATCTTTTATATGATACTTATCTACAATATTTGGAACCATATAACACGCATATGTATGTGTCTAAAACAATTATAAAGAAGGTTAGCGGAGTACCTTTTTTCAAAGATATAGTTTAGTAAATGCATGTGTTTAAAGGGGCGGTCAACCAAATTGACGAAAAAAGAAAAGTTACAAAATACCGTCATTAAATGCTTTAAATTGATAAATTAAACATTTGGATCTAAAAATCTCCATTAAAAAATCAAGAATAAAATGAAAAAAAGTAACCCTGAACAGAGCTCGAACCACTGACCCATGCATTCCTAGATAAAAAAAAGTCTCCCGTGTAGACCACTCAGCCAGGTAATGTAACGACTCGCCCCCTTAACGACTCGCCCCATAACGACTCGCCCCACTTTTTATAACGACTCGCCCCACTTTTATAACGACTCGCCCCACATGTATAACGACTCGCCCCACATTGATAACGTCTCGCCCCATCATTACTTATATGGTAGGATTTTTTATTTAATTTCGATTTTAGTGTGTTTAAAGTCGGTAAAAACTGGTGTGGTATTGAAAAATATCTTTTGGTGCATTTTATACATTATATAAAAATTCCTCGTAGTTTCACACAATATAACCACAACAACAGAACACCCCAAATTACCTGGTAGACGAACTCAGTAAATATGAAAATATGAAAAATATGAAAACTTAACAAATTTTTCCCAGTAATGTAATATAGCAGTCGTAATATTTTAATCAATATAAACTAATAATAGTAAAACAATACGGTATTTTAGAAATTGTCTTTTTCGTCAATCTGGTTGACCACCACTTTAAGAGAAATTCAAAAATAATGATAAATGCTTTTAATGTCTTTGTCAAAATCAAAATATTAAATGGTTTCTCATGTCCATTAACAACGTAGAAATCATTCAACACCGTTGCAATTACGATATATTTTACATGGGTACGAAATGTGGAGGATGCGAAATATACACAAATCAGAGTGACTTCCCTTGTTGTTATGCAACAGTAAACGAAGCTGACAGAAATCAGCTGTTTACACGAAAAGTGTCCGTACCTTTACCAAGGAGCCTGTTATGGTATATTATGTCGATCTCTTCTGAAGTGAATGAATCAGATCGCATGGCTTTGTTGCCCAGCCCCTTTTCTTTCAAGTCTACGGCCTTCGCTCGCAGAACATTCCTGGAATGTTTGAATCTGTGATCCGACATAATATCAACATCATAATTGTTGTCACTAAGATATCTTTTTATGCTTGCTTGAATGTCCTTTATAGTGCCTGCCTCTAGGTCTTTTTTCGTTTTAGCATTTTTTACGCTCAAGAAGTATCTTGCCAGGCACATATCTAAGGTAATATTTAAAAATATTATTAAAGTGGAAAGTATCGTCCCTTATAAGCCTGTGCGGACTGAACAAACTAATCCGGGACGACACTTTACGAACATGTATTAAACCCTGTTTTCCCAGAGTGAGTCTCTTATATAAGCAGTATAAAAATACGGTAATATGTTCAAATATTGAAGGAAGTGTAGCGAGTTTAATTGCGAAAGGAACACGATTAAAATAATCAACACACACTTCACATTGTAAAACGTCGACGTCAACGTTTGACGTAATAGATTGGCTTCAAGCTACCGGACGTACTGACATCCGCCTACAGTAAAATAATGCGTTTTCAGGCCAATGTTTAACAAAAAAATATATAAATGATCATCAAGTCGTAAGAACAGGTTTTGCCATCAAACGGCACAAATTAAAAAGTCAGACTGAAATTATTGTCGTTTAGTTTTGTGATACGTGTTCTTCAACATAAGAATGCTTTTTGTCTTGAAGAGACAGACTCGGATTATTTGTTATCACAGATTAGCCTGTTTCAAGGAAGTATTCACTAAACAAAAAACCAGTTTATGTTTAACATGTCCGTGATGTTCTGTATGACAAATCAGGCATTTTATTATGACATGACAGTGTTGTCATGTATAACATGTCAATGTTGCCATGTCTGGCATGTCACTGTTGCCATGTATTGCATGCCAGTGTTGTCATGTATGGCATGTCAGTGTTGGCATGTATGACATGTCAATGTTGCCATGTATGACATGCCAGTATTGTCGTGCATGACAAGGCAGTGTTGTCATGTATGACATGTCATTGTTGTCATGTATGACAGGTCAGTACTGTCATGTACGACATGTCATTGTTGTCATAAACGGCATGTCATTTTTGTCATGTATGACATGTCAGTATTGCCATGTATGACATGTAATAAGTGATATTATGAATGACATGTTAGTATTGTCTGTACGACATGTCATTTTTGTCATGTTTGACATGTCAGTATTGCCATGTATGACATGTAAGTGATATTATGAATGACATGTTATTGTTGTCATGTATAATATGTCAGCGTTGTCATGTAAGATCTATCATTGGTTTCATTTATGACATGTAAGTGTTGCCTCGTATGACATGTCAGTGTTGTAATGAATGACATGTAAGTATTGCCATGTCTATCGTGTCAGTGTTGTCATGTATGACATGTCAGTACGACATGTCATTTTTGTCCTGTATGACATGTCAGTATTGCCATCTATGACATGTAAGTGATATTATGAATGACATGTTATTGTTGTCATGTATGATATGTCAGCGTTGTCATGTAAGATCTATCAGTGGTGTCATTTATGACATGTAAGTGTTGCCTCGTATGACATGTCAGTGTTGTAATGAATGACATGTAAGTATTGCCATGTCTATCATGTCAGTGTTGCCATGTATGGCATGTCAGTGTTGTCATGTATAACACGTCAGTGTTGCCAGGTTTGGCATGTCAGTGTTGTCATGTCTGACATGTCAATGTTGTCATGTATGACATGTTAGTGTTATAACGTATGACATGTCACTGTCGTTATGTATGGCATGTCAGTGTTGTCATGTATGACATGTCAGTGTTGTCATGTATGACATGTCAGTGTTGTCATGTATGACAAGGCAGTGTTGTCATGTATGACAAGGCAGTGTTGTCATGTATGACAAGGCAGTGTTGCCATGTATGACATGTCAGTTTTGTCATTTATGTCATGTCATTGTTGTTATGTCTGACGTGTCAGTGTTGTCATATATGACAAGTCATTGTTTTTATGTTTGACATGTCAGTTGTGTTATGTATGAAATGTCAGTGTTGTAACGTATGACATGTCATTGTTGTTATGAATGTAATGTCAGTGTTGTCATGTATGAATTGTCAGTATTTTTATTTATGACAAGGCAGTGTTGTCATGTATGATAAGTCAGTGTTGCCATGTAAGACATGTCAGTTTTTTCATTTATGACATGTCATAGTTGTCATGTCTGACGTGTCAGTGTTGTCATGTATGACAAGTCAGTGTTGTAACGTATGACATGTCAGTGTTGTCATGTATGACATGTAAGTGTTGTCATGTATTACAAGGCAGTGTTGTCATGTATGACAAGGCAGTGTTGTCTTGCATGACAAGTCAGTGTTGTAATGGATGACATGTCATTTATTGTCTTGCATGACATATCATTGTTGCCACGAATGACATGTCAGTGTTGTCATGTCTGACATGTTAGCGCTGTCATGCATGACATATCATTGTTGCCATGTATTACATGTCAGTGTTGTCATGTCTGACATGTCAGTGTTGTCATGTGTAACAAGCCAGTGCTGAAGGTTTGTTTATATATTGACACATAGGTTACTCGATGATTTAAATGTCAGATCGTATTTGTTTGCATGATGTATACATAGTTTACGCACGGAACGCATGTTCATCTATCAGTTTCCTTTTACAACCGATGTTAATTATAAGTTTCTTTGACAGTTAATTGGCTGTAATTATGAGATCAATGTTATTATAATTAAATTATTCGCACTTATAAATTCTTTGAGTTTTACAAGTTGATGCACTTTTAAAACCTATAAACTATTACATAACTTCCCAATATCCCCGTGTGAATTAAAAAGTGGGTTATTTTCCAGAGTGAGCAAACGAGTTTTATTTTATTAATAATTTAAACTTTTACAACAAAACATGTGAAGTTGAACATGAACGAACTTGAACGCTTTTACGTGAACTTTTATCCCTGTTAATAAAGATAGACACATGCCAAAAAATCGTGAATTAAATTGGATAATCGCCAGCCAGCCAGCAAGCCAAATCTTTTCATATCTCACGCAAACTATTCAATTTCCAGGAAAACACGTGAGTTAACAGTTGCCGTTTCGATAAGAAATGTAGAAATCTTTCATTGTGTAATGTTCTCTGTTTGCTGGCTAAAGGTTTTAGGAATACTTGAGAATGTGGCAAGCAGCGCAATTGATATTGTTTGTAAGTAGTGCTTGTTAATAATATTAAATACTTTTAAACAACGACCATACAAAAATACAAGTTATTCGTTGGTGGTTAAATACTTAAAAACAATATGAGAAAAAGAAAATAACAAACTATTTGGATGAACTTTTCGTTTACAGCAACGACTCGCTTTTGTTCGTCGTGAACCTTTTAAGTGAAAAGCTAAATAATACAGTAATTGAAATTGGATGTTTTATTTATGGCTGATAATTATCATAACGTGCACCTCACCATACGAAGGGCTCTATTGAAAGACATGGTGATCATTTTACTCTATATTTTATCGAACAATAATTATTATATTACAAAAATTTAAATTTTTGAACAGTTTGTGAGCGTTATAATAGTTATTATCCACACCAATACGCCACACAATTGAAAACATGTAATTCAATAAGTTCAAAGATTTAGTTTAGCGACATTAAGCCGATTGTAAAGCATTAATAGCCGCACATCAGCAGTAATTGACTGTTACGATATCAATATGACGTTATTTTGTTACGCTATTTTTAACGTAGTGGACGTTTTACATGCTTACATGTAAATTGTTGTGTCAGAGGCAGGCTTTTAGGGTCAAAAAGTATATAAACAATAAGCTGGATGTCTTTAAAAAACGGTCTCATAAATGAAAAGCTCGAATCTGCTTACAAGATACAATTATCTATGCAGAGTACACTAGTAGAAAAAACAACAACATAATACCTTCTTGCGAAAGTATATTTTAGAAAGTACTAGTCACATTATTACAGTTGCTTAAGCATTTTTAGAATAATTATTACACAAGTAATGAAAAGGAGAACTGTGTTGCAGGCGCTTGTATTGGATCAGGGGCAGTCAGCAATTGACGATGTGTTCCGACAAGTAATGGAGAAAAATGACGGTAAAATACACGAAGGTACATAATTATATAAAGTATATACATAAAAATAGTGTTCATTTAAGTAGTATTGGAAAATGTGTCAATGATTCACATAATGTTTGTTGACTTTAAACTGCGATCAAATGTTCTATTTCCTTTCAAATGTATCTACTATTTCCTGTCAGTTCAAATGTTGTATATTAATACTTAATAAAATTATGTTCTTGAACTTTGTTAAATCAATACTAACCACTGATAAATGTTCACTGATATCAATATTTGTATTATGTGGCTGCAATACTACGACCCGATAGCAACATATTTTGTTATAAAACATTGTTATTAGGACACTGATTGATAACACAAATATACTAATCCCTGTTTTTATTATATCAAATATATAATAAATAATACATTTCGATTTCTGGAAAAATGGAAAATGGTTGTCTACCAAACGAATGCACACCTTTCAGCATAATATATCTTCAATAGATGAAAACGGAAATATGTCTTGAATCAATTTCTTTCTAAACAAACATTTCTAAATTTCGTAAGATAGTCCCTGGCAAAAAATACATCACAATTCCTGCCTTTTGCACAAAATAAATGCTTAAGCTAAAACAGAAGTTGGGTAACACATTATTTTCTGCTTAAGTGATGACTAAATATTCAAATAATTGTACACATATGTTCATTATGTGATCCTCTGCCAAAAAATTGGCTCTTCTGAACAAGATGATTGTATAAGCTTAAAACACTATCCCTCCCTTTTACAAACTGAATATCAAACTCCCATTCTGTATTCTGCTTAGAAACATACACATCCGGCTTTAATTCGATTTCATTATTGTTCCATTGTTTTCGCTAAGTTACGTTCATTCTCAAATTGTCTTTAATAGATTTTTAGACATTTGCTTGCGTGTTGTTAAAAAATATGCCATGCTTTGCTACATCAGCCTGACAGGTTATAGAAACGATACGAATTGATCTTTCAATGCATTTTTTTTAAATTGGTACAATATATTGACAGACAAGATGAAGAGTGTATAATCTAGGATACAAGCATATCGTCGCCCAGGTGAATTGCAGTCAGGTTACACGATATAAAAAAGGATTTTCCCTTTTTTATTGCCCCGTAACTTTATATTTTTAAGTTTTCCTACACTTAAAGGGGCCTTTTCACGTTTGGGAAAATTGACAAAATTGAAAAAAGTTGTTACAGATTCGCAAATTTTCGTTTTAGTTAAGACGAGGAAACAGTAATATTGAACATTTACCATGCTCTAAAATAGCCATTATATGCATCTTTTGACTATTTAAAAACTCGAAAATTATAAAGCGTTGCAACGCGAAACGAATTGATAATTTGGAGAGTTCTGTTGTTGACGTTATATTTTGTGAAAGTACAAGGATTGCTTATATAAAGAATAAAATACACCTGGCATTGTATTCTGAAGGATGGCCGAGTGGTCTAAGTGGTAGACTTTTTACTCCAGGGGTCAGTTGTTCGAGCCCTGCTGAGGGTTACCTTTTTTTCTTTTTAAATTTTATTCTTGATTTTTTACTTGAGCATTTTATATCCAATGTTTACATTTAACAATATAAAGCATTTAATGACAAACTTCAAAACATGCCAAAATATGTGAAACCCCCTAACTAGAATTGCAATTATTTCATTAATAAGACGGTTTTAAGCGATCTTACTTGCTCTGTTTGCATACAGGTAACACTTATGTTTGTGATTAATGATCGAATCAGTGTGAGATTCTGATAGCCTTTAAACCTTTAAAGCCTTTAAACCTTTAAACACCAAATGATGCGCATTCGCCGTTCAAAAGCAATGACTCCAGTTTTATCATCTTTATGTTTTGTGTTGTGTTTTACACATGTATATTATCGTGTAGTGTTTAGACAATAACCATTTTGCCGTAAACAAAACACTATCGGGTAGTAACAAAACTTTCTCTTTTGATTATGTTTCCGGACTTTTCTTACTAGCATAATATGGTTGTTTAAGCGAATTTTCATTTAAGACTGGTGTCGGTATAAAATGAAGGGCAGCAACAGAACGCTGGTGAAGCTGCATTACGATATGGTGATAGACGAACGAACATACAAGAATCGTTTCAGGTAACTTATCGAGTTTTCTAGTAGAAAACAGAAACATTTTGTTTGGTTAAATGCACGATTAAGCAAGTCATTATGAGGCGGCGTCTCATCAGGGTCTGCGCTGTTTGCTTTAAGGAATTTCTGTAAGAAATATTCTAAATAAAGCAATAAATATACTAGACATCCCTAATTTTGGAAATAAATTGATCCAATTTAGAAGGATGGGAGAGTCCACTAGACATAAATGGGTTAATTATTAATTTTGGTCGTTTAACCATTTGTTTTAGAAAGGATTTCAAGCACAAGGGTGTTTCCTGCGAGACACATAGCGTTGTTAGTCAGACTGCAAATCGTCGAAGAAGATTCGCATCGAGCAGCGAGGAGAGGCGCTGGCCCCTCGAAATACCGTATCAGATAGACGAAGGATTTGGTAAGTTATTCTTGAATGATATCGAAGTTATTATATAATGCAATAATGCCGTACTTGATGTCTTTCGTGGAGATCTAAACTGGCAGATATGCCTAGAGCATCATTCCACGACATGAACGTTATTGTTTATGTTGAAATGACACTGATTTAGAAGACGAGTATCATTTTATATGTATATGCCGATGTTACACTTATGTATGAAATAAAATATAAGCAGTACATTTTTTATTATCCCATCTGTGTATAAAGTCCACAAATTATTAGTTTCTAGTGATATTTTAATAATGTCCAATGTATGCACATATTTAAAAGAAGCTCAAGTTATACGAAGTACGATCCTAAATAATACTGTTTAATAATATATTCCATCACCCCTCTAAAGAACTTACGTGTTCTTATGATATATTATGATTATTTGAATTTGAATTGCCTTCATGTTATATAATGTTATGTTATTATTCGCATTCACGTGACAGAATATAATGTGTATTTTTGAATATGAAGTCGATGTACTATTATATAAGTCTGAATAAACTGTGTCTGTCTTTCTGTGTCTAAAGAACGATCCCATATATGAAGATCAAACCCGTGACCTCTCGGTCGTTAGGCGGGCACCATATCGACTATGCCCATGTAACATTTCATACGTTTGAATAAATGTTCTAACACGTTGTTTAATTGACAATAGCGCCAACACGATGTTTACAAATAAAACTATTGTTCGAATTGTTAATGAGTAATTTGTTCAAGTCATTTTTAGTATATATATTGCCATTCTTATGGTCTTGTGCTATCATTCGCGCTCAGGCACTCTCGCGCTTTGGAAGTAAAATGCGTTTTATTTACAGAACTAAATCACAAACAAAATGGAGTTGTTGAAAAAGCTATCATACGACATTAACTATTTGGGCTGCACTATATTGCTGATATAGAATAATATGAATATATTCAATTATGAAATACAGAACATATTTTTTAAAACATCGACCCTCATGGATATTTTAATTGACTTGAGTGCTTAATGAGTGCTTAATTATTGCAGATGCAAATGAAGCCCTTACCATTTTAAAAGCTATGAATCACTGGAGCAGACACACGTGCTTGCACTTCGTACCACGGACAGACCAATACGACCGTATCATATTCAGCCCTGACGAGTGTGTAGTTGAATTGCATGATGTTGGAAATCATATACTAATTATTTATGCTATTGTTTTGATGTAAAAATTTTATTTACAATTACTATTTGTTTCTTTTAATAAATTAAATTTACCTTAACCTTTTAAGTGAGTATTTGTGTCGGTATAATTTTGAAAAAAAACAACAACAACTAATTGACAGAAATGTTGTTTGATCAACAGGGTAAAAAACTAAAGAAAAAAAAACTACCGATTTATTGCGTGTATGCGGTACAATTACAAGAAAGTACTATGAGTTTCGTTCTAAGAAAACTGGGCTTTACGCATGTGCGTAGCCTGTGCCTTTCGCTGTTTTGGAATATTTCATTTAAAGGAGGTCTCTTGTAAACAGTTTGCACAGGCTATTCTAGGACGACACTTTACGCACATACATTAAGCCCAGTTTTCCAAGAGCGAGGATAATTTATGTCTATAACTTCGCCTATTTTTTCCACCAAGCCATTGCGTGTCGTATGTAGGGAGAGAAACAGGGAAGCAATACATCTTACTGGATCCGCAAAAGTGTATGACGGTAAATATCGATTTAATTGGCGTCACGATTGCAGTAAAGTGCTTATTTTAAGTCAGGTAGCTGATCTAGTGGTCGAATACTACCAATAGTTCTTCCTTCAAAATGACTGGTCTGCCTTGGGACACATACAAGTTAAACATTGCATTTCTTCATTCGTTTTTGTAGCTTTCGTGTTTTTTTTACTGATCTCAATATCGGAAATTAACGTCTAACGGCACCGAAAACTGTAAATATATGATTTTTGTATACTTAATGTTTATGGTGAATGGCAACTGAATCGGCAACCGCGTCGTAAATTTGTATGCAGTTGCAAATAATTCAATCATATATTTTTTAACTGAGTGTGTGTTGTCCCCTACCACATACAGTTGTGCTAATATTTAATACGATATATGAATATGTATTGAATTTAATATATATATGGAAATAATATTTAACACTCAGTTGTCCATTTGTGAAACGAAATTGACGCATTCATCATAATGTTTTAGAATGCAGTTTCACATTAGTTTACCAGATATTTGCATCATCTATGCGCACTATGAGACACACGCTTATCATTTCACACCGTATTTGCTATGTGAAATAAATACGTCAGTTTCAGATTGCTGCATCCCATAATGCTCTAAGACACTTGATAAGCAAATGGACTCAGTTAAATACGTCAGTTTCAGATTGCTGCATCCCATAATGCTCTAAGACACTTGATAAGCAAATTGACTCAGTTATTTTCTCATTTATGTGCTGACATTTCACATTGCAGTTGCCGCTCATTTTACACGAGATTGGGCACGCCATTGGTCTATACCATGAGCACGAGCGGGCAGACCGGGACAATTACCTCACTATAAATTATCAAAACATTAACCCGCACTACCTTTACGCATTTGACAAAATGTACCCGGGCACATATCTCGATTTTAACAAGCCGTATGACTATCACAGCATAATGCATTACGGCAAACATGTACGTATCCACTTTGAATAGAAAATCACCTGCTACTTCTTTTTTAGTTTCAACCTTTTCTAGCTCGATTGCATCGAAAGCCTCAGGCTTATTGAAACGCTCTCGAGTCCGTTTCCTGGGCCATGAACCAGTAGTTGGTGTCTTTGGGGGAGATCTAAAGAACGCTCTGACAGTGGGGGTCGAAACCGTGATCTCCCTGTCGCTAGGCGGTCACCATAATCATTTCACCACGGCGACCTTACTTCTTTTTTCGTTTGACGTGTTCAAGTGTGAGCTTATCCGGTCTTTCAATGTTTATCGAACGTCGATTTCCTTAAAAATTATTTAAAGAACATCTTCTCTAAAATATTTGGCATATTTTAAACAAACAATTACCCTTTAACAAATATCCTCCGATATTTTGAACATCACAAGAACATTATAAACATCGTCGATTCGTCGTAGCATGAACCAATGGCTATATGTTAAAATATTTTCACACCAATTTACAATGAATGAACAACGTACACTTTTTTATGAAGAGAACATACACATATTATCAGGTCTGTGACGAAAGCTTATTCATGGAATATATTTACAGCAGATCTATTTTTTCAGGTTTACGCTGACCCGAGAAATGCTACTTCGATGGAACCGACTAACAAATATTACTCGGATATTATTGGGGATGCACAACACCCCAGCTTCCATGATGTACAAATTGTGAACGCCATGTATAAATGCTCAGGTTGGACTTTATTATTTTCATGAGGAAATTTAGCTCCTAGTATTTCCAAGGAAGTCGTGTTTGTAACCATAATCCATGACCCTACTTGGATAACTTTTTCTATGAAGGTTAGATCAATTGGCCATTACAAACGTTAAAATGATCGGTTCATATAATACATATTGACAAAGAGTTAACCACAAATAAGAAATTGCATTTTTTAGTAAATATGCTTATCTTTCCGGATCGGAAGTCTTTTAAATGATTTCTACAAAACCGATCGGCATCAACAATTTACATAAATCAAGTCTTGTTCAATGTGCCGTTGTTGGTATGTTTTTGTGTACACGTATGTCGACTTCTTGATATAGGAAGAATAACAATTTAAGGTTTAAATTTGAGAAACAAATACTGTGATAGTGTCTAAACCCGCCATTTCTCTTAAAAATTAAGCTGCTTGGTAATTTTTTTGCACGTAATCCTTGTTTGAAAGCAATTTGTTTTAAGTTTAAAACGAAAAATAACTCCATTTGATAATACAGAGCGCATGTTACAAATAAATTATAATTATTGTAAGAAAAATGAGCAACACCATAATTTAATACTTCATTCATTTCGTATTATAATAATACTTTTTAAATACTGTTTACACTGTGTATGAAACCAATGGAACGTCAAACAACGTTGTATGAACTTTCCTGACATTCTGTGTAAACATTCTATTATAGAAAAATGTCCTCACGTAGAATGCCCGAAGGGTGCATTTGTGGGGAAAAAGTGCGAATGCTTCTGCCAAGGACCTCTCAACGATCCGGTCCAACGATGCAACAACGGTATGGACGTACCGGTCGAAAACATATAAATGATCTAACACAAATCGCAGTTGCATACCTTATTTCACAATTGTTTTCATTTTCAAAAACTGTTTGTAACTGCAAAAGAAGTTTCAAACCTTATGCATTCCCATCAGTAATCAACTATCAAATAAATCTTTACCCATGGCTTCGATATGCATTTGTTCGTTTGCCTATTTTTCCCTATCTTAAGATTTGCTTGTGTGTTAAATGGTTTATTTTAAGTACTAGTATGCATGTTAACTGCGAGCAAGGTTTATGGTATTGGCAGTAACACTTAAATTAAAATGTTGAGCAAGTGCAAACAATTTTTGTGTGCAAACTTTACATTACTATTACAAACCAATTCTACACAAAGCTACAAAGTGAGTGTTAAGTTAATATTTTTATTTTTAGATTATTCATATAAATAACATTTTTTACTAAATATTGTTTCCAGGACGCACATATTTTGGATATAACCTTACATAAATTGTGTAATGGTGTACACACTGTTTTATCTTACAAACGACATGTGTGTTGCCTTTGATCACATGCAAATATGTCACGGGGTAAATATTTGATTTTTTCTCTTTGAAATGCCATTAGTGTTCAATACAGTTTGTATAAATCACACCATCATTACATCATTAAGGAAAATTGAAAAAAATTCAATGCCGTTTCCGTTGGCCAAAATCACTGTGTGGCTTGTTTGACTTGTTTGTGGTTGTGGTTACGTTGTCTGTTGGCTGGTTTCCGGAGTGTATGATCTATCCAGCCCCATCGTCTTTTATTGATTTGTATGTTTATAGGTCCCTGCTTGGTTTGTTGCCACAGGTCCTCATTACTGATGGTTTTTTGGCCAGTGTATCCTAAAAATTCGTCTAAGGCAGTTGTTAATGAAGGTTTGGACCTTTCGTGCGGTGGTTTTTGTTGTCCTCCATGTTCCCGATCCATATAATAAGACTGATTTAACAATTGAATTAAAGATCCTAAGTTTAGTGTGTGTTGATATTGCTTTGGCGATCGTTTCTTTAACATCCGTATCTGTGCCACCATTCTTGTTCACAATGCTACCCGGGTATGTGAAAGCTTCAACCTCCTCTAGTTCCTTTCCTCCAAGTGTAATTGGGCTGTTGTTGGTAGTGTTGATTTTAAGAAGCTTGGTCTTACATGTGTGTATGCTCAATCCTATCTGAGCAGAAAGGTTTCCAGCTGCGAAGTTTTGTTTTGGTGTTGGTGTGATAGGAGTGCCAGATCGGCCGCGAAATCTAGGTCCTCTAGCTGCGTCCACATTGTCCATTGGATTCTATTTCTTCCCAAGGAAGTATTTGTTTTCGTAATCCAATTGATTGCTAGTGCAAATAGAAACGGTGATAGGAGACACCCTTGTTTGACCCCGGTCTTCACCTGGAAGCTGTCTGTAAATTGGTTTCCATAAATTACCCTGCATGAAATTCCTTCGTAGGAGGCTTTGATTAGATTTATTATTTTGGTAGGTATTCCATAATGTGGAAGAAGTTTTCAAAGTGTTGCTCTATCTACGCTGTCAAATGCCTTTTCATAATCCACAAAATGTATGTATATAATATAGGTGAATTCCACTCTATTGATTGTTCAAGTATAATGCGCAGTGTGACAATCTGGTCAGTGCATGAGCGGTTTCTTCTAAAGCCTGCCTGGTAATCTCTTAGTTGAAGGTCCACTTCATCCTTCATCCTATCCAAAATGATCCTATTTAATACCTTACCTGGCACGGAAAGTAGAGTAATTCCCCGATAGTTGGCGCAATAACCAAGATCTCCTTTTTTCGGTATTTTAACAAGATATCATTCCTTTCAGTCTTCTGGCATTTCCTCATCTTCCCAGGTCGTTCTGAATAAAGGGTAGAACATCTGATCCGATGACTCTATGTCCGCTTTCATAGCTTCTGCTCGGATTCCATCTGGCCCAGTTGCCTTACCATTTTTCAGCTGTTTTATTGCTTTCTTAATTTCTGCTTTTGTTGGTGGTCCAGAGTTGATAGACAGGTCAGCTTCAGTATTTCAGGTGGATTCTGTGGAGTTTGTCTGTTCAATACCTCATTGAAGTGTTCAGTCCATCGCTCGAGTTGTTGTTCTATTACAATGATTGTATTTCCATCCTTATCTTTTATCGGTTTTCCGGTTTGCTATACTTCTCCGAATGTTTCCTGGTAGTCTCGTATAGCTTCTTCATGTTCCAGCTAGCAGCGGCCTCTTCGGCTTCTTCAGCAAGTCCATGTATGAAGCTAGATTTGTCTGCTTTGATGCTGCTCTTGACATCCTTGTTTGTCTGTGAAAAGTTCTCTTGTGCCTCGGCTTTTGCTGCTCTTGTTACGCTGTTATTGACTGATATGTTCTTCTCTTTTCTTATCAGTATCTTCCTTAATGATTCTGCGGTAATCCACTCCTTTTGTTTTGCTCTGTTGGTACCAAGCGTTTCATCACATGTTGTTATCAATGGTTCGCTTATCCCTTTCCACTGATCTTCTTTGTTTATTTCTTCCTCTAATAATTTTTCTAGTACATGGAACCTATTGGTAAGGGCTACCCTATAGTCTTCTTGTGTCCGGATGTCCCTCAAGAGGCTGACATTGAATCTCTTCCTATTTGTTGAAATCTCTATACAATTCTTCTTAAGCTTTAGCTTTAATTTGGCAGTCAGTAGATGGTGGTCAGATGCAACATCCGCCATCTCTTTACTTTAACATCCTGTAATGATCTCCAAAATATCTTTGAAATACAAACATGATCTATCTGGTTCTCGGTCACATGATCTGGCGAAACCCAGGTGGCCTTGTGGATCCTCTTATGTGTGAATATGCTCCCTCCTATTTATTGGTTATTCATTGCTCCAGAAACCTCTCTCCATTGTCATTCTGTTGTCCTAGACCATGTGTACCCATCACTTCCTCATATCCTGTATTATCCGTTCCTATCTTTGCATTTAAGTCCCTCATCAAGATTGCCATATCCTTCTCTGTATATTTCTCAATAATGCCTTGCAGTTTGTTGTGGAACTGTTCCTTTTCTTTCTCTGCACTATCATTGGTTGGCGAGTAGCATTGGATGACATTCACATTAATCTTTTTTTCTTTGTTTTAAAGGTGGCTGTGATAATCCTTGGTCCATGTGCTTCCCATGCTTTCAGCGCTTTCTGTGCTTGTCCTACTCCTTGTGGGTGTGGTGCGTTATCTTCCTCGTGGCCTGAGTAGAGTAGCAGATCTCTTGTCATCAGTCTTTTCTGTCCAGATTGTGTCCATTTCGATTCGCTGATTCCTAGCAGAGCGAGTTTCTCATCTCTGCTGCAACTTGCGCTGTCTTTCCTGTCTCATACATGGTCCTTACGTTCCATGTTCCGACATTAATTATCCTGTTTGACATAAGTGGGTGTCAGCCCTGTGGTTTTCTTTTGGCTTTTCTCACCTGGCGTCATATGTCTTCTTGTCAAAGTCCCTTCATCTCAGGACGGCGAGTTGTTGGTTGTTAGTTGCTGACGTTTCTGTAGCGGTTCGTGTGTTTAACAGGGTGTGGGTGCTGGTCCTACGCCCAACCCTCTTCCTTTCTCATCCGGGCTTGAGACCGGCCATGGCGGAGTTTACGAAACCTTACGTGACTTTCTAGCCCCAGACCAGACCGCATAAAACATGACGCGGCTCGTTTTATTCAGACCTTAAGCACGCTCTTCGTTGTATTCAATATATGAGAAATAAAGGGAGCATTTCGCAAGTCTGTTGAGAACAATGTGAACGAAAATAATTGTCATCTTATTTAGTGTAAAAGATTCGTGTTGATAATCTGCAGCTAAAAGATATTTAAATGACCATCAATAAATTCAACTTTAATCGGAAGTGTGTGATAATTTTTGAGCGCAGCACGAGCCGTACTCCCAAACAATACGAAAAACTGTTTCTTCTACATAAAAAATACGTTGTCATGTGCCATATTTTATTATTGCCCTCAGCGATCGTGCGCTAAGCGATATCACGGCAAAATAGAATTAACAAGAAAAACATTATTTACATGTTATTTTACGGGAAAATGTGACCGATCTAAAGTATTTTCCATCTATTAATGTTGTTTGCAGATGATCTTGCTTTCAACAAGCCTGCGCGACAGAAAGAGGAAAGGGAAAGCTTCTCTGCGTCTCTTGCAGTCGACAACGACAATGACACGTGCACAAATCCGCAAAACGTCAAGGACCCCTGGTGGCGCGTGGATATAGGTCATGACGTGATAGTCCGCGGACTGATTGTGTATGTGGAGAATAGTACCAGAGGTTGGTCATTTAACAAGTGATTTAACTGGCTTCTTTAGTTTAGCTAACATCTACTTACTTTCGCTTAATTTTATCTAAAGTTTAAAGCTTATTGAGACGATCTCGTGTCTGCTTTCTAGTTATACCAGTATTTGGTGTCTTTAGGGGGCATTGTTAGCTAGGAGAATTCCATATCCACTACGTCAATGCTATTTATTTGACATCATATCATTTTTGACTGCATAAAAAGGAGTTCATCTCAACGATTGACATGTTTGTCGAGTTATTTCGAATCCATTCAATGCACGGGGAATGCAGGGACGATACTAGACGGACCGTGAGTCCGGTCAAACAGACGAATGAAAAAATCGTAAACAAACGCAGCGCTTACGTGCGATAACATAATTAAGGACCGCATCAAATCTACGTTGAATGGACCACAGTTTAGTGGCTATAAATTACTACCTAACTAATTCACCCTCATTTGTGAATGCCGTGTACAGCGTTAATGTAAATGTACACGTGTGCATCTTGATCGCCTTTTACAAAAACACATAGTAACGTGATAAATTTGAAAGGTTTGCGTTTTATTAATGGTCAACCAGGAAGAGCTTCTATTGAGTGCACGCAAGCATTTCGCTAAAACAAAAGAAACCACTTTTGACAAATCTTAACATGCTTTTTCATTATATCGCGGATTATTCCTCTTTTTTAACTGATTTTTGTGTGGTACATAGGAAAGGCTAAACTAAAATGTGAATTCAAACAGAATAAAACTGTATAATTTCAAGTCTCTGAAATATGTATGGAATTTTTTGGTTGATTTAAAACAGTTGTTTACACCTAATAAACCTTGTCGCTGAAGTCATCTATCATGAACATTTAATCTATTGAATTAAGGCGAAGTATAATGGTCAGGATCAACTTAGTTTGTAGCAACCCCACTGCAGATGTTCACTACATTGTACGTCTAAGCATACCTTATACATAGTTTACTTTTAACCGTTAGGGCATTTAATCTCTGCCATTACTGCCTGTATGAGTTAGTAAAACTAACATGTAACTCGTCACCGAATATTATCCATCTCTTTACCTAAAACCTGTTGTTTGCTTAGTAAGCCTTTTCAGCGTGACAATATAAATACATTTGATGAAAATGATCATACATGTATTTTTTTTTTACATTAGTTTTTAAGGTGAAA
Organism: Dreissena polymorpha; assembly: GCF_020536995.1. Lineage (NCBI taxonomy): Eukaryota > Metazoa > Mollusca > Bivalvia > Myida > Dreissenidae > Dreissena > Dreissena polymorpha. The sequence continues at coordinate 160,014,380 of NC_068355.1, forward strand.
TTTTATTTCACTGCAATACATATGTTTCTTTGTTAGACGTTCTCAAAATATTCAGCGTTGAAGTGGAGGCCGATGGCTCAGCCGACCGGAAGATGTGTTTCACATACAGCAACCCATCGGGACGACTTCCGGTGCCCTATACGTTCACGTGTTTGCAGTATCTGATCGGTCGCCACGTGATCATCACGGGCTACACGGGCAACGCGATGATTTCGTTGCGACTGTGTTCCGTAGGCGTCTACGGAAGTAAGGAGTTATTTAAGAAAAAAAATCTCTGTGTAGAGTCATGAACATTTTAAACTTCTGATCCTTTAAATAAAGAAAGAGGTGTGCTGCGGGCAAACGGGCCTAATGTATATGCTTAAAGTACACCCCCACACAAACTATCAAGGGTGACACTTTCATGCAATCGTCTAAACGGAAATCCATTTTAGGCAAAATTTTCGTCCCTGAAACTGCTGCACAGGCTAATCTGGGAGAATACTTTTACAACATTAAGTAAGCCCGTTTTTTCAAGAGACATACACTTTCAAACACTTATTATGCATATAAATATATACACTGCAAGTTGAATTTGCTACGGTTGATTTAAAGGACTTCTTCAAAGATTGGCAAATGCCATTTTTAAAAATTCAGATTTTTTTTAAATGAAGCGTTATATTATACAATGAAATACAACAAAAATAAATGTTTGATAATTTATGACTATCACCAATCGAAATCGATGAAATAATAAAAGATGTGTTATACATTTCGTCGTTTATTTGAAATAAGGTATATAACAAAATGCCTTAAAATGATCAAGTCTGCAAGGCCCAGTGGAAGCGCGGAATATTTGGCCCACAAAGCTTCCGGATTCGATTCTGGGTGAAGTCAAAATGTGTTTTTAACTCTTTTTCAAGATTTTTAGGGCGAATAATTATTTTAGATAATTCAAGACGAATTTTAATTCGTGCTAGAGCGGTAACCGTTGATATAAGACTTCAGAACAGGATTATATATATTTGATTGTTCCTTGGACAGGATGTGTTCCGGGGACGTACGGGACATATTGCACAGAGACATGCGGAAACTGCAAGAATGCCTCCACGTGCAACCCCACCACTGGACAGTGTCCGAGCGGATGCGACGTGGGCTACACGGGCAGCACATGCAAAGACAGTGAGTTATTGTTCTTGGTCTATTTTCCCATAATTTTCGAATCCAAAATATTTGTATCAATTTTTTTTCAGGCATTAAGAAATGTGGGTACGAAATTCTTGGGTAAGAAAAATGTGAGTACGAAAATTTTGGGTACGAAAGAAATGTGGGTACGAAAATTTGGGTTACGACAAAAAATGTGGGTAAGAAAATTTTGGGTACGACAAAATTATGCCAAAAAAATGGGTAGGAAAAAAAATGGGTACGATAAAAAACATTTTGGTAAGAAAAATATAGGTACAAAAAAAATGTGGGTACGAAAGTTTTGGGTACGAAAAAATTCTGCCAAAAATAATTTGGGTACGAAAAAAAATTTGGGTACGAAAATTATGGGTAAGAAAAAAATGTGGGTACGAAAAAAAATTGGGTACGAAAAAAAAATGGGTACGAAAATTTTGGTAACAAAAAAAAATTGGGTACTACAAAAATTGGTAACGAAAAAAAATTGGGTGCGAAATTTTTTGGGTACGAATTTTATTTTATTAGGAAAGACGGGGTACCTGTAAGTGTACCGGATTATCATTTAAAAATCGGTGTACGGTGAAGTATACTTCAAAGTACCCGGGGTACGGGGAAGTAGTACCCGGGGGGGGGGACCTTGACCCATTCAGCAATACTTGCAGAGTTATGCCCAACATAATATACAAACTATTCAAACATTAGCGATGTTCATTATCTACATGTGTAGTTATAGGTACGTATAAGTACTTATATTTACATATAAGAGAGTGGTGTTCTTGTACTCTGTACGTATGCTCAGTTTCCTCTATGAATGTACACAATTATTTTATGACTTTAGTACAAATGTTGTTATGCACCATATAAGCAAACACACTTAAGGGCAAGAACTCTTTACTCTTGAGGGTTCTGGCGCTTCCACTGTGTCTGTTAAACCCTATGTCGTTATATGAAGGACCATGTCATTCATTTCGATTCATCCTTAGCTATACTCTGCACAAAATCGGGACAGGCTGACAGACGAGCGAAGTGTATACTATATACGTACTTGTGAGGGCTTACAAGTGTGAGTGGCTCGCAAATCCCAAACATTTGAAAATGTGTGTCGTTACCAATGTCACAGTCAAGTTATGCAAGACCTATAATGATAATTAAGACCTATATCTTAACATGGTGTCATTCTTCATAGTTCTAAAGACTAGGCTGTCTCTTGTATTGGTCCGTTTACATTTAAAGTTTCAAAACTGGATAAGATATTTTTCTATGCACATTTTGAAAATTAAGATTTCAATATTTCACCAAAGTGTGGATAATAAACGATCTGGTCTTACATTTGAGTTTTGCAATACCAGCTTTGAAATGAGTCAAAATAAGACATAAGTGAATAAGTGAACATCAGTAATTGTTACATTGACTGCCATAATTGTGCTTATGCAAAAGTGAAACAATGGCTAAGAATTACATGTGTCAACTGTGTAATTGTAAACATGGGATCTTATTTGAAGAAAAATGAACATATTAAATACTTTTACCGTCTTAAAATTAAAAATCAAGGAATATATGTAGAAAAGTATCATAGCAAGTTAACAAAATATAGGGGGTACTTCTTTGTGAAAAAGCCCAAATTCTAAATTTTCAATTAAGTAATAATGACACTTTTTTTTTAAATTAACATATATTATTGGCGCTGTCCGTAAGTCTTTAATTAAGGTATTAGCACTCTTATGAACTTCGTGCAATATCACCTTTTGTCGTACATATCCGTCACTCCGAACGTTATCCGGGAATGTGCGGAAAACTACGATTATTCGATAAATACGCTATGAAATACTCTATGTAAGATCGGCAAGCTAAATAAAATGACAACAAATATGGCCGACATTGTACATGACAGGTTTGGTCGTTTAAAAAAAGTAATTCGCTATCTTGAAAGAGAAAGATTCATTAAAGTATTATTGTTGTTAATGTTAACATGCCTTTCCACCAAGAAGGATATGTTAATAACACACCTGTCCGTCCGTAATAACGTCACGCGTTTGAAAATGTACGATCTTCTCCGAACATTAACTTCAATGTATATTGAATTTGTGTTCCTTGTTGAATGTCTTTGTTTATTTACCGGTCATATTTTAAATATGATCATTAAAGATTTTTTAATTAAACTTAATTATTCATATATTTTTCGCATTTGCTAAAGTTCTAAACATAAACAATATATCAATGACGTTAATGTACATGTGTTTCTTAAATATGTGGACAAGTGTGCACTAAACCCTTGTTAAAACGGTGCGACGTGAAATAATCTTCAGAACGAGTGTTCACCGGGCTAACAATGCAAAAACTGTGATCAGTATATAACTATAAATGATATGAAAAGGAATATACTTTATGCATTCCCTTTTATGCTGAACAATCATCGTATATTCTAATAATACTTGTGTAATGTTATATGTTATATATATATTTCCCGCCAAACGACGTAACATATGACATTGACGTCACCTCCTATGTTTTGTTGACATGTAAACTACTGATGAAAGCTATGGCCGAAACATGTTTAGTATTATAAAAAAAAATATTAATGAACAAAAGTAACCTGTTTGTACATATTATTTTATTTTATTATAACCAGTCTATAAATTAAGGGCCTACTTTCTAATTAAAAGATAGCATAATGGCTAACAATGGTGTTGTTAATTGTACTCTCATTCCAAAAGTTAATAAATTTGTTAAATAATAGCCGATACGTATTGATAAATATTTTGAAGTCAAAATAAATGCACATGTTACGTTTTATGCAAAAAGTCGTCTCTCAGGTTTAATGCATAAAACGTACAATGCATTCACTAAACTTTTGCTACATTGTATTTTCTGAGTAAAGAAAAATGGTGCAATAATTGACAAGTTATCTAAACGTTATTTCAGATGTCAACGAATGCGCCCAAAACCCTTGTAAAAACGGTGCGACGTGCAACAATCTTCAGAACGGGTATTCGTGCAAGTGTACACAGGGCTGGCAAGGATTAAACTGTGATCAGGGTAAGTGTAAACACACACACACACACACACACACACACACACACACACACACACACACACACACACACACACACACACACACACACACACACACACACACACACACACACACACACACACACACACACACACACACACACACACACACACACACACACACACACACACACACACACACACACACACACACACACACACACACACAAACACACCAACACACCAACACCAACACATGCTCGCACGCACGCACGCACGCACGCATATATATATATATATTTATACCGATATTTAGTGACGTCATTGAATTGTAGCAACATATGACGTCATTGTCTTTCATAAATATTTTGCAAATGACGTCACTTTCATTAAGAACACCATTTATAGCATGTCAGCTTTTCAGTAGCATCAATAAACGTGACGTCATTTAGTTTCTACGATTGTTGTTCTCAATTATAACACGGCACTTGTTTTCTATAGACAAAGAAGGAAATCAAATGTAGGTTATTCTGCAATCAATTATGGGCGGAGCTTAATGTTTCGAAAATAGTTCAGAATAAATAAATGCGCTGAGGTTGATAGCTGCTGTTGATTTTCAAAGCGCAGTAGGGTGCATTGTGTTCCACAAACGCAGCTCTTGTTCAATTTAAAGCTAACAAGGCGAAGGTATACACATCGTTTGATTTGTGTCAATACCGTTTGTTCTGAACCAAAAATGTAACAACGCTAATTATTTGAGACGATGATGTTCTTTGTATTGTGCTTATCGGTTAGGTATCAACGATTGCGCAACTTCCCCGTGTAAGAATGGTGCCACGTGCACTAATCTTTAAAACGCCTACTCATGCAAATGCTCATTGGGCTGGCAAGGAATCCATTGTGATCAGGGTACAAATATAACTCTCTCGAAAATGAACAGACTTGTTTCATTCCCCTTAAGCAACTTGTCTTTGACAATAGCTGTATTTAACAAAGCTATTTCATACCCAGTCAGTAAAAAGTGCCTAATTTTTAATTATTGGATATTGTAATGGCTAATCAATTGCGATGCGCATTGTTTCCCCATTGCGCATACAATTTGCCCTCTTGGTGCAAAAAGGTACCATGTGACATTGATATAAAAAGGCACATGGTAACTTTTTGCACCTTCTGAGGTAAGTGTAACCCTATATATGTATATATACCAGAACACATACCGCAATTATTATACTCACCTAGTGTGTCACGCGGTTTGTTTGCACAGAACTGTCTAAATAACAGGTCATAAACGTTCCCAATTTTATATTCGCGTTCGCAGTCTGCGTTAGAAAATTGGAAGCCATAACGCTTGCAAGGCGGATTGTTGTTGCTGGTTCAATTAAACGCTAAAAAGCAAATATATCCATAACTTTACACCGGCGCCGACCGTAGCACCCTGACCATCACCTGTTGGGGTAAATCACAGTCAGAAAATAAATATATTATTCAGTGGTTCCCATATATAAAAAAAAACATTATGATTACACAGATTAAATTGCTCTTTTCCTTTTATAAGCATTTCATATGTAAAGAATGATGTGACCACATAAATAACAAATGATTAGATTCGAAAATCAAATTAATTTTGTCTGCACACATAAGGCTAATTAAAAAAACAAAACTTCATCAATAACGGAAGAATTAATGAAAATAGGTCGATCCTGAATAATGTCCTAATTGCCATCAACACTATCCTATTGTCTAAGTATGTTGCTTTAAACTCAAATGAATTGCATATTTTGCCTTGTAAATATTCAGTTCTTTGTTATTGAAGGCTGTAGCGGCATTCGGTCTGACACCGATGGTACTGGCCACATTCTGTACACGGCACCAGAATATGAAGACGACAGACACTGTGTTCTGGTGGTTCGTACAGCCACGTACAATCACGTCGTTCAGGTGCACTTTAACAGATTCAAAATTGAAGACTCGGACAACTGCGAGTTTGAATCGCTAAACATTTTCTCTGGAGAAAGGACTGGTAAATGTGAAGAATGAATTCCAATATATTGAGGCTGTAAAAATACATCTTGTTTTGTATCTGTTAAAAGCTTCCACACGCACTGTAATAATATTTTCCCCACAACAACTGGTTTAAATGCAACAGTTCTTGTTAACATCTTAACCTTGAAATTCAGATTCCGCTTCTCTTGGTGGTCCTTACTGCGCTTCCAGCTTGGATGATCGCACATTTCTAAGCAGTGGAAACACAATGCGATTGGTATTCAAGATGGACCATTCTTTGTCTTTCTTCGGATTTCAGGCCAACTTCACATTTTTGCACATTGACCAGCTAGACAAAGGTGACGACATAAATTAACCACCAATTTTTAATATTAACATGCACTAATTTTATTACAAACGCTGGTCTCGAATAGAATTTTTTATAAGCTGTTAACTGGTTTTAATATCTGAGGTAAATGAGTAAAATCCAAGTAACATGGTAAATTAATGGTGCGAGAACAGTGCTTTTAATTAGAATTTGTCGGGATTATAACAGAGACCTTAATGTTATTTTCTTTTTTAATGGATGCACCGATTAAACTTTGATTTATGCCATTTTAGATTGTGGATGCAGGAGGAATACAGTATGTGTTGTACAGGGTTTTGAAAAGATGTAAGTAAAGTATGCAAATTTCAAACATGTTTTACCACAATTATAATATATTAATCAGATCTTTCTTGCGTATGTTCAATTTTACTTTAAAAATAATATGTGAAAATGATGTATTTTTTACTCTTGTATATCTGTGTAAAAATGAAATATTTACTTTATAAGCGTTGTTTACACATGTGTTTATGTGTTATGACTATTATACACCGTGTTTATTATGCACAAGAAGAGTTGAATGCGTATGTTTGCTCTGCTGAATGGAGGACCGTTGTTTTGCTCTATATCTCACAGGTGCATTGGCGGGTCCACGTGTAGCGTTGCTAGCTGCGCGAATGGAGCCGTATGTGTGAACAATGGAAGTGTTGATCATTGCTACTGTACTGCAGGGTACACTGGAAACTTCTGCACTGAAAAGACAGTAAGGACTATTTCGTAATCGTTGTATTAGTTATAACTAATACAATTTTGCATGTAAAAATACCCAAATAAGCACAAGTGTCCAATGATTTAAGCATGTAGACGAATAGTATACTATTCATTTGTGAGTTAATCTGGAAAAAGCCCGAATAAATGATGCAATGTAATAGTTGGAAATCTACAGACCATAGTGTTGAAGCATACAAATAGGCCATGTGTTTAAATGATATTTTAAATATTTTTATTTTCTGTGTTAACTCTTCTTTTTTTCCATAATATGGTTATAAATAATTGACAAGTGATTAAAAAACATCTATAAAATCAATGCAATATGTTAAAAAGAATCAATACAAACTATTATCAAAACATGTTATTTTCCTTAGAATTATTATTTGATAATGACACAAACATCATTAATAACGGAGCAATATTGTTTAGTTTAAATCTGATATAGCTGGTATGTGTATTGGCATGAATTACCCTATTTAACAAAGTCCTCCTTCACTTTTCTTTTTGTAAAACAAACGATATAGTCATAGTCAGATCTTTTGGACTTTCAGACAAATAGTTTTCTTCCACTAAAATTCACTTATAATTCACTTCTTGTTAAAACAATCCTTACTAACAGTATTTTAAGTGTATCAACAACTAGATTATCACTGCAAACAATTGTGTGTTCACTCAGCTGTTGTCGACAAGTAGGTGTATTTAAACTTCACTATACTTTTTCTATTTACATCATATTTCTAAATATAGAAACGGAATATTATATTAAAAAGGGCTCTGCTGGACGCCTGAAATTCAAACAAGAACTAAAGAGCAGGAAAGTCATGAAAGGTGCACAGTTTGAAAGCCATTGTCAGGTGGAAAAGCCTGTTTCAGGAGATCGTGTCGTCTACTCTTGGTAAGTCAACCAATACCTGACCTCCTCCAACCATATAAATAGTCCTAACTGGGATTGTTGTTGTTATTTTGTGTTTGAATGTAATTTTATGTATTTATTTCAACAAACTCATAACGGAATCGCGGACGGGCGGTTTCACGGTCAAACACGGAGTTTCTGATGTTTTGATCAAGGCTTGTATTTACATCTAGCTTGGGTTGAATTTGAGAACAGTCACTAACTGTCGATGTATCATGAAATAGAATTGGTTTTCTGCTCGGTTACTTGTGTTAATGTGGAGTTATTTCTTGTCTATAATAGAGCTTATAAATGTAAAAGTGTTCAAGTAAATGCGATTGATACGACGCATAATGATTTAATATAAAGCAAACATAGTTATTATCTGTAATAGGAATACGATTGCAAAAGAAAACTTGCGACTTTCATAAGATTTTCGGAAACCTTTTCGAAACAACGGAATCAATGGGTTTAATAATCAATAATTATTGTTTGAACACTTTGAGCTGATTTAAGCAAATTTAAGCAAACACCTTTTCAAATGAGTTTCCATTGTGAAGAGTAGTAGATGTACTACTACTACTATAACTACTACTACGTCTACTGCTGCTGTTGCTGCTGCTGCTGCTGCTACTACTACTTCTACGACTACTACTACTACTACTTCTACTACTACTTCTACTACTACTACTACTACTACTTCTACTACTACTACTACTACTAATAATAATAATAATAATTATAATAACTACTACTACTACTACTACTACTACTTATAATGATAATTATACTTATTATTATTATTATTATTATTACTTAAGTTTCATTTACAATTTAACGTTTGGTATTAAATGAAAAGATTAGACAAGCTTAAGCGATTATTGACTTTCAAGGCCTTCGACGGTATACTTGGTGATTGTTTGTGGTATAAATTATTCAAAATGGGAATTAGAGGAAAAACGTGGCGGGTACACGATATGTATGCAAAGCTGCATATGTGTAGGTCGCATTCTGACGTTTCCTAAGCCGCTGTCGGTTAAAAACAATACTATATAATCCCTTCCCTCGAAATATTCGTTTGTGATTATACTAATAGTGATATCTTGTTAAATGGTCTAACGTTTACCTTAATGCTATATGCATATAATGCGGTTATCCTCTCGAAAAACTGAACCGGAGCTCAAACACTGTCTAATTTGACTAGAAATGTATTGTCATGAGTAGGGACCGTCAGTCCGTCAGTCCGTGAGTCTGTCAAACTTTTCTGGATCATGCGATAACTTTAAAAGTTCTTCATATTTTTTCATAAAACTTAAAACATGGATAGACGGCAATATGGACATTATGCACGTCATTTATGTTCTTCCTACGTCAAACATTCTGGTTGCTATGGCAACAAATATACACAAATATTTTTGACAATGGTGGAGCCGGTAGGGGACATATTTTGCTTGGCAATAGTTTTGTCTATTCTATTCTTTGTAGGTACCATGAAGGAAACCTCATTGGTGATTATCACAGCAATAACAAGTTTGGAGATTTGGGAGAGGGTACGCTAATGGTATGAAATTGTTTTCATTGACGAATTTAACATATAAGTACGTTAAAATAGTGAATCTTTTTATTTAAATAGGACACATATATGTATCTGTGTACATTTAATATAAAAGAAATGTATTGAGTCAATGAACATATATATATGTTATAAAAATATGTAATTCGTATTTACATAAATACTTGAACTGAGTCATGTAAAAGATGGAAGAGTCTCCTTGCATATTTTTTAATTAACTTGAGGACAAGTCTTGTATCATGTTTTGTCGGTTATCAACTTTTAGTTTCTTGTCACGCTAGAGGTCACATATTTTAATCAAGCTTCGTGAAACTTCATCAGAATGTTTATCTTAACAATATCGAGGCGCCGTTTGAATCGGAGTCATATGCGTATGAAAGTAAGATCACGAGGTAAAATCTTTGAAAAAATGTAAATATTGTAGACGCCACATTTACAATTAAAATTAAATTTTGATAAAACTTGTTCAGAATGTTTACCTTAAAAGTATCTATACCCGTTGTGACCTTGGGTCATGTGTCCAAAAAACATGTCAAACCTTAGAAAAAAACATGTTGCTACTAAAGAAGCAATATTTATAACTCAATCTGCATGATTCTTGGTCAGAATGTTTATCTTAATAATATTTAGGTCATATTTGAATCTGGGTCAAGCCACATGAACGACTAAAACATGTGAAATGAACTTGGTCAGATTGCATATCTTGACAATATATATTTCAAGGTCGAATCTGAAGCATATCTTCGACTTATTAATTGATGCAGGATATACAGAACAATAAGCAAATATAATGATTTGTGAAGAATGCAAGAGGTAATAACTTCATTGGACATTATTATTAACATTATTATTTTATTAAGGAACGCTCAGTGGGACGAATAATCGAAAGCTGAACGAATACTCGAATTCGAACTTCTGATTTGAATAGTTGGTTCAACTCAAATTGTTGCATAAAAGATTTGTGCACACGACTGTCTTGTATCCGTTAATCATTTTTCTGATAATTTGCATACATAGAGAATAACAGGTTACTGTCCCATCGTTTTGTAATATATCAGGCGAGGCTTAGAATAATATAACGGTGAGGCTTGCCGAGCCGTTATTTTATTCGTGTCGAGCCTGAAATATTACAAAACGATGGACAGTAACCTTTTTTTTCTGTTTATCATACCACATTTTCCTAAAAGTCTGCAAAACAAATCATTTTTTTATATATAAAATGTACCGATCCCCGCTGATTGTGCTGATCCGGCTTTTACTAGTTGACATACATGTAGCAACGGCGTTCGAAAAGACGACACGAATAATCGCTTATTTTAAACATCGTATAGAGAAAAAAAGTTGTTTGCACTACGAATAGGAAGAGTACACCCGCTTTAATTATAAACGTCTTGAATTGGAGATCAGGAAAAATTTAATCGAAGAACACACTTCACCGAATAGTTTGGAGACGCCATTTTGGAGATATGTATTGAAATTGACATTTTGATGATGGTGTCAATATTGACATAAGCGTGTTAAATCGTTTGTTTGAATAGTTGAGGATTAGCATACAGTTATCATTTGTCTTGACTTTCTGTGCAACACTTGCGAGTGCAATGACTATATCGATATTTAAGATTTATTTCCCCATTGATGACGTCATTTAACTTCTGTAGTGCGGGCTGTGGTGATTTAAAAAAAATAAACGTTTTTGTGATTTATGACTTTAAACTAGAATAAAATATGTACGTTCTTGGCATCAAATTGTTTGTTTTGTTGAACCTGATTCATGTTGATAGAACTTGTTGACCTTATTGCAAATCCCACGTAACTCCAAACATTGACTGATATAAGTACTTCCTGTTGACCATGATATAAAAACATATATCAGGCAACATTATATTAGGCAGATATCAATGCGGTGGTATGATAAATGATGGTATCAGCGTCTTTGACAACGCCTGCTGGTCGCTTTCAAAACGGTAATATTTTTTTAGATAAATAACTTTAAAGAACAGTTTGAAGGAAGATACACGTGTGAAGCACGAGCGGGAAATTCAACAACGGAACAAACATTCACTCTCAAAATGGTAGAGGAGTGCGTGTTAGGTTAGTGAAATATTAACTATAGAAGTATTAAACATCACATGCATTTATGGAGAAGCTGTGAATACAGAAATTACAAACTATGTCACTTGTGGAAAAATTTTTGTTATTTAATCGTGTGCTGCTATTTTAGCAAGAACAGTTTAACTTTGTTAATAAAGTAAAGTAACAAAGAAGGCAACTCATTTGCTTGTTTTTTTTTAAGAATTTAATCTGAAGTTTACTAGGCTTATTGATAAATTCTTAAGTGAGAATGGTGGCATATAATAGTGAATTAGATCAAACAGCCAGTTCAGTCATATGATACTGTCCGGTGCACGTTATTACATATACCGTAAATATTACGTCATTGATAAATGCTGAATCTTTTATCAACCAGGTTCTCAACAGTGTTAAACATCCTGCATGTTAGATTGTGGTATGGCGAGTGGGCGTGTAGTTTGAATAGAGCCTGTGGTTTTATTCAATGACTTTAGTTTCCGTTGACACATCTTGATGAATATTTGGGCTTTTGAAGCTTGCATGTTGGTCTGGTTTGGGATTGCATTTGGAGCCAGTCGGGTCAAGTACAGTTTCCCCTATATAAACTTTGGGATGGAGCTATTGCAATGGAATTGTGTATGTAAGTAACTGACATTCTGACCTAGATTGTGAATGAATTTGCTGTTAGTCGGGCAAAGTTCAATGTCGCTGATACTTATAATAGAAAAACGGTCTCTGCTAAATCACTTGAGTTTTCGGATTAAGGCATGCCAATGCAATTGTGTGTGTACATGCACCCTAGATTGGGAGTACAATTAGGGCCAGTTTGGTTAAGATAAAGGTCAATGTTAGTAGAACAAATAAACGGTTAATGCTCAATAGCTTACATGTATAATTAGATGAAAATTCCTCTTGGGTAATGGTCAAAGTCACAGTAACTAAAAACAAAAAAGGGCTTCCTCTCAATAAATGGAGTTTTTATGGGAGACTTATTCTGAAATGTGTGTGTTCATAGAGTACATGCAAACACTGATTGCATATAGGCCATTTTGGTCAAGATTAAGGTCACTGTTAATAAATGACAAAACTGTTTCCGCTGAATAACTTTGAGTTTGGAAATAGTATTTCGATGAAAATGTATGTGTAGGGAGCTTACATGAGATACCTCACTTTGCCTAATTTTTTAAAAATAAATGAATACTAAAACTTTGAACGCGTGCTTGTGTTTCATTGCCATGTTTCTTATTCAAACGTTTTAACCATTTTATGTTTTTTTTCTGCTCGTTTCACCAAAATGCGTGCAATTTTAGATCCTCTGTATTAAACATATACAGGATTCTCCACAAACAATCATTTCAGACACTTTACTGTGGCAAATAAATAAATACATTATGACTTAACGCAGTTTTCTTTTTTCTTGGGATTATGATTAGCCGGTTGAAAGATATGTAGGTTCGTGCATTGCAACTAAGTCTTTGAGTGTTCATATTCATACACCAATCATTTATGTTTGTCTCTAGACATGAAAGGGCCATCAGATGACGAAGAGGATGCTGGTAAAATTGTCATCTTATCGTGTTCAGCATTTGGAGCAACCGACATTTGGTGGGAGAGAAGCTATGAAAAAATTGATACAGAATCAACTGGAAGCAAATTCACTGTAAAAAATAGTTATTTGTAGATCTGTGACCAATCGTGAACATTCGGCAATGTTCTATTGCTTAAAGGGGACTTAAGTGTATATTCATTTACAATTCCCTCATACAAATATTACATTTTTAATTTTCAGTTTCAATTCGTTTAACATGAATATAAAGTATACTCAAAGATGATACAAACTATTCTTAACTAATGGATACAAAATTCGGTTCCAGAAAATGGACAACAAATATCTTCGCATCGCTAACGTATCAACACAAGACTCGGGTATGTACACTTGTGTGGCCAAGGATACCAGGCACTGTGAAAGCAGACGCAGTGGAACACTTACTATACTAAACCGGGGACCATATGAACGATGTAAGTTGTATATAAAATGGTGCACTTCTGTGTGAAATATTGTTCAGGGCTTGGAAAAAGAACTTGTGTCGATTTAAATCTCGACCTTTCAAAGATGCTGCTAGCTTTTATGATCGCTCCAATGTCGGTTTCGGCATCCAAGCTATGTAAAAGCGTTTCGGTATTTTTCCCTGAATCGCCTCGAAGGCTTTGATTTAATCTTTAAATATATTTCCCCATATTTAAATGGCCAATTTTGGTACCTTAATTTGTCAATTTGAAAATGAGTGGCAATTTTGCACGTAAAAGCACACAGATACACTTTATTGGCAATTTAAAGATTTTTGGTAAGGCAGTTTCTGAGAAATAGCTTCAAGTGATCCAATCAGGCTTTGAATAATTATCCACCATATTGAAATGACCCCACATGCCAAGATTGGTGACTCTTGTTTGAATTTTTTAAATATTAAGAGCAACTTGCATTACGAACATTTAAATTTACGCTTAAGAGAGTTTTCAAACACGGACATTTAGTCAAACATCATACGTTTGTTTAAACCTATTTATTTAAGCTCGATTGCATCGAACGCCTTAGGCTTATATAAACGCTCTCGAGTCCGTTTCCTGGGCATACTTGGTGTCTTTTTGGGAGATCAAAAGAACGCCTCCATGGTGGGGATCGAACTCGTGACGCCCGGTCGCTAATCGGACGCCATATCCATTACACCACGGCGATTATTTAATTAAAATTAATTTAAACATCATACTTTGATTACTTGTTTCGAAGCAACCCTTCAGATTTTGTGTGGGATGTGTTGTGTCAAGGTCATTGTTACTCAGACAGGCAAACAGATTCCGTTTAATCTCTCAAGAACCAATTTAGTTATTGTAATTCAATTTCATTCTTAAATACCTTATATCCAGACCTAGATGCAGATTGTTGGTTTGCGTCAACATTTAGTCACGTTTAGAACATTTATAACCAAAGTTTATACTTAATAAACTAAAAAACAAATTAAGCTTTTGTAATTAATGGATGGGATCAAGATCATCGTAACGAAATAACAGGCGGTTTGCGCTCGATGATTCAAACACTAATAAGCCGATTGTATTGTTGGGTGTTATCAATGTCTGCTAAAATTAATGTTTGGGTAACTGCAAAGAAAGTTTGATTTTGATCAATTTTAAATTGCTTGGTCGCAACAATATCTTACGTGACTTGGCTGATTATACACAACTATGTTGTTTAAGAATGAAATCTATTTAATTTTATTCTTTTTTTACTGGAGCTTTTTAGATCCAATAATTACATTTATCAATATAAAGCATTTATTGACAAAATTCAATACATACCAAAATTTGTGGAAAGGTCTCTTTGAAAATAAAATAAAAGAAAGTAAAAATAGTAGCCGTCAACTGGGCGCAAACCACTGACCCCTGGAGTAAAATCTATCGCTTAGACTACTCGGCCATCCGCGCTAATACAATGAGTGATGTATTTTATACTTTATATAAGCAATCCTCGTAGTATCACGAAATATAACTACAACGAAAATTTGCGAATCTGAAACAATTTTTGTTTAATTTTGTCAATTTACCAAAACGTGAAAAGGCCCCTTTAATATATGTATTTGCCATCAGAAAAATAAACTTTATGAATATTTTTAAAAATGAGTTATTCCAAATGATTTCTTTTCCGATGTTTGTGATGTTTTTTTACAATGACCTTATTCCAAACTTTTAATATTTCTTTTTGCATCGCCGATAGAATTTTTAGTGAGTTTATATCGACATATTTGATGGGATTTTTTTAATTAAATGGTTACGATATTTTTCCAGAGACGTTCTGTATTAAGTGGTTATGTTTGAATTAGGTTGATGTCTAAATTGTTTAATCCAGCTAGCGTTATGACCATCCAAAAACCTTTCTATATCAATCATTATAAAACAGCTATGTGTATATTCTTGTACAATTTGATCACCTTTTAATCATGCAGGGTATGTTACCCCATTTCAATATGAGCAAAGTTGTTTTTTAACTTTATTGTACAACCTTTTATCTTTCTACATATTTAAATGTGTATATTATTTTTGCCAAAATATATTATTCGATAAGTGCAATGTTATGCTATTAATAAGATATCCCTTTTTTCATTTATATTAACAGTATTCAAATTCCTGAATTGTATTACATATATTGTATTCAGCCGAAAGTAAGTTCGCGCTTTAACACTACCAATCAGACTTTTAGGTCGACACAAGTTTGCATGTATGATGTGTGCACCTTATTTCATAACAATGCATCTTATGTTATTCAATTTAAAACATGATATAGCGGCGAATGTCTCAAATGTGTCAGTGCAAAAGACAGAAATAATTCGTTCAATATTTACTTAAAGGTTATATTTTAGTTAAACATATAATAACGTTATAGCAGTTGATATGCCAATTTAGGGTACGGGAATTACTATTTGAAACAACTCTTTTCAGATTGTGGTATTTCGGTAAATGATCAAGTTCGCAAAACCCAAGCTGCGGCTTACATTTCTACGGGCCAAGATGCGTCTAAAAATGAAAACCCATGGCATGTCAGTTTATTTAAGGTGCGTAAACTTGTATAGCATTTTGCATTATTAATTCGTGTATATGAAAAATATATTAGTATTATATCTTCATACACTTTTAATTGTAATAATAAATCAAGATCTTGCTTTTGATTTAATGGTGCTGGTCATTTGCATGTAAGCTTTTATTAAATCAATAAAATACATGTGATTTTTATAAAAACAAAATTTGAAAACAGGAATGTTCATGATGTTTTAATTCTTAGTTATACAATTCTAATTAGTACAAGGATTTTAAGGTTAATCATGGGTTATTTATTTTGACAGCCATGACTAATCAACCGATATTGTAGTAATGTGTTGTTTGGTTGCCTTTATCTTAGAACGGTGTTACGTTTTGTGGTGGGTCATTGATATCTCAGAGGTTTGTAGTGACTGCAGCCCATTGCATAACCGACCTTAAAACAGAAGACGTTAGGATCGCCTTTGGTAAGCAAATGCATATTCATATACTACGGAGCAGTACCGGTAAAAACTTTACAAACGAATGAAGCTAGATACCACAAAACAAATGAATTGCAATTCGCAGGTGATGTTATTTAAACGTTCACAATTATTGTTCATTGTTATAAGCACGTGATGTTTATTTACAGTTCAATGTTCAACCATTAAGCACACCGCCCATTACCATATACAAATTGTTAACGTATAGTATCAAACAAAATACAACATAACCCAGAGTTAATCTAAAACAATGGAATATTTTTCAGAGAGAACGGTATTTTATTATCTAATACAAATTGGAAATAACACAATTATTTTTGTCAACCACTGACCATTATTTATCTGTAGATTTATGCACACATTCAAACATCACGACGATTATATTCATGCATCGAATTCTCGAGGTGTGTTTGTTTATTTTCTGAAATACCTATAGAAATAAGTAATATCCCGTTATTATCGTTTTCACAGGAAGTTTAAATTGTACAGCTCCTGCAGATTTAATCCGAGGTACAAAAGCCATCACTATTCACCCTCGGTTCAACAAAACTGCATTCTTCGACAGTGACATTGCCTTGCTGGAACTCAACGAGGCTGTCCAGTATTCTGACTCAGTGCGTCCAATATGTGTCCTAGATTATTCCAAGATTGGCTCACTAATGGCTCCCAGTCATCCGAATGGGAGAGTTTCTGGATGCGGAATGTTGGACGAAAAAGGCCAAAAACCAAATGTTCTTCAGGTGGGTAGTTATAGTAGCTTAAATATAGGTGTCGCGCAAGTGTGCGTAAAAGAAAGTAAATGCAAATAATGTGTACAGTTGCAAAATATATGTACAACGCCGCTCTGAGAAGGAGCGTTGTATGGCATAGCATCTATTCGTTTGTCGTCGATTTGTTAATTGTTTGGTAGGTAATTAATACGTAGACACTATATTTTTCCAAACGTTATCGGAAGAAAGTGATGACAATATCGCACGTTGATATGATTGTTTCTTGGGAGGACACGTATTGAAGTTAACAGGTCAAATGTAAAAGCTATAGGGGCTTGTAGCATACTAGTGAATTCATTTCCGTGCGTCGTCTTAGAAATGCTCTGATCTATGATCATCTTAATTTGTATGATAGTGTTTTGATGCATATCTTTAAATCTATGAGAGGTATCAACTTTCCTCTTCAGTGCTTTCATATTTTATAGTCATTTAATTTTTTGTGATAATAGAGTAGTTTAGAGGAAGTGCTGAGTACATGTACACTCAAACTGCCATACAGTTCTTACCGTGGACACGTTTGTTAATTATGCTTATCAGTTATTTTTATATTTTATAGCATATTGTTATGCCGTACACGGATAGAAGCACATGTGAGAAAGATTTGGAAACAATAGAAAAACAAAACTATACCTTTACAGAGAACATGTTTTGTGCAGGCCAGAAGGTTAGTTTTACTGTAATTTAATTGGTAATTTATTGTCCTGTTACATTTATCCAGATGATTAGTGTTTGCTTTTTTAAGGGACGTTAGCATATAACCGTCGCTTTGTGCATAGTGTGCAGGGAAGTTTAGGGAGTTATTAATCTTTAATATCATTTGTTTTCTCATCATAGACATTGCTTTTAAGGATCCCATACATTGACACAGCGCATTATCAAGGCACAGTTTCACTGATATTCCTGTTTTATTAGGTCATCATAAATTACAAACCATTTTTAAAATGTGCTTCTGCTTCAGAAACGTCGGGTTGGTGACGTTTGTAGGGGCGACAGTGGTGGTGGTTTCATGATGGAATTAACAGGCAGGTTTCAGTGGGTGCTCGGTGGTATTGTCTCCTTTGGGTTCAGGTGTGACGGTCCTGAACACTACTCATATTTTACCAACGCGGGCAAATTCTACAACTGGATCAACGGCATTGCCAAATTCACTGATGAAAAAGTCAACCTTGACTTCCTGAATGAGTGATTGTATGTTCAACATTGAACATATAATCTTGGTCTGAAATTTGATTGATGGCCTTGTTTTTATTATACTTCCTGTAAATAAAGTAACATTGAATTTCTCGGCTTGAATGACACCTTGTTTTGCTAACTTGTCCAACATTCGTCGATAAAAACTTATTGTTATGCATTCATATTAATAAACTGCATCAGTAAAATGTGTTCATTCGCAAACTTGAACCGACTCACGAAGTTAGCAAAACAAAACAATAATTGTTATTTGCGTATAAATACATATTTAAGTGATGTAAATATCCCAAAGTACAGAATGGCTCTCTCTAGATTAAGAGTCTCTGCACATTAAAGTCGAAACGGGTAGATGGCAAAAACCAATAGCTATTCCTTATGAAGAAAGAAAATGTACTTTATGCAATGTCTTAGAAGACGAATACCACTTTGTTATGGAGTGTATATACTGATGTAAGAAAAGCTTATTTAAAGCCATGTTATTACGTAAGACCAAATATGTTAAAGTTTATAGATTTGTTGACCTCTCAAAATAGCAATATAGTTAAAAATTTAGCTATGTTTATTTTTAAAGCATGGAAAATAAGAAATACTTATAATACGTATTATGATTAGGGTAGGACTTTTGTATATATTTATGCACAGCCTCTTGCTGTATATTGACTTATAAAATATCCAATACTTTGCTTTACATTGTACCGATGTAGTTTTGATGTCTATGATTTGAATGACATGTGGCTCTGTGTTTTTGCTTATTGTATTAGATATTTCATGTATACTCATGGGCATATTGCCTACTGTATTATCTAATAAACTAAACTACAATTATGGACATTATGTTTGTTTTACATATTAAACTAGTACAACTCTATTCGTTTTTGTATAGTTGTGCATTATATCTTACTTTAATTGCAGCATTTCTTCAGTATTCAAATTTGTTAATTGTTTTAGTTATTCTTTCTTACCAATTGACAACTCGCCTGGACGATTATCGCTACGCCCACATAGTCACGTGACTAAGCGGTTAGAAAACCTAGACAAGCCAACACCAAACTGGATTCTATGCCTATAGATTGCCTATAGATTACGCGATATTCCGGCTGATTTTTATGGACTTTTTTTCAAGCCTCTACCACTGGTAAAAGGGGGTTTGGGCATAAATTTATTATGCAAATGCAAACAAAGATTAGAAAGAACAGTAGCTATTACTAGTAGTAGTACTAGCTGTTACTACGTATTATGGTGGTATTAGTAATGAATTAACTCCGCTACACAGGTATTTAACCATGTTATTCACGCAAATACTAACGAAACATTCTGTTCACATGTATTTGACAAGCATAGCGCTTTATAACTGGAATTTCGCTAAAGGTTTACACGCTTTCGGACGCCGAGCGGGTACAGAAATCCTCCAGGTTATTACGTATAAATGTGATATTAATAGTATTAAATATTGCTTATTCGACATGTATCAATAATTATAATTGAAAGTTCAGAACAACAAAACGGTAGCATAGATAAGTTTTTATTAAAACTAGTAACATAAAATAGTTTTCACTTGTTTGTGGCATGAAAAGCGATCTATAACGTTGATTTCGTTAAGTTACAGTAACACCAATATTCCCTATTAGTTTACATATACACGTGATATAATTCATATTTAATATTGCTTATATGACATTTCCAGTATCTGAAATAAATTAATTTTCTATAAGGGGGATTATGGTTATTTTGGTAACTCTACACTTTGAAGCTTCCACTCGCACTTGTCAAGACCACATTTCCGCGTTGGAAATTGTATAAATTAAATTCCTCTAACTTATCTATCTTGATACCGACTTTCCGAGTTACAAAAATCTTATTTACGTCGCTTCATTATAATTTATTTTCTATATATTTCCGAACAAAATAAACGAAACTCGTTGAATACATGAGCACTATGCATTCGGCTTGTCTAGAAAATGGCGGACAGGTGGTTAGCAACCGACGCGCCCGATTGGTCGATCGATATGTAGATAAAAATCTGACAGTTGGCGAGATGTCAATAAGTATTTGTTATTTAAGCCCATATAAATAAATCAATCAATATATATATATGTTGATTTTCTTGTTTACTTGCTAACCGGTGAACCCTTTAGTTGTTTTAATAAATAATATGCTTTCCCAATAAGATACATCAACTGATTACACTAATAAAGAAATTGTTTAAAGAGCGTTGTTATATTGGTTAACATTATTCCCGAATATTAGTATTTGACAAAAAAGTCAGGGTGTGTAGGAGGCAAAACATTTTTAATGTTTACTATACAAAACGTATTTCTAACGTATATAACATTGTCCAATCACAGAAATTTTGAAAGAAAAAATACTTTAATGCACGCACCTGATTACGTGATGTTTGAAGACATCAGACCCATAATTTAATGTTAATTTTAACATTTCAGAATGAAAGATGAGACGCACATATTGTCCTTAAATATGTTAAATATGTTGGTAAAAACGTGAAGACAAAATGCATCCATTGTAAAAAAAAAATTGTATTCATTCCTACAGTTGCATTCGACACACCTAGAAAGACCGCTCATTTAACGAGGTTCTAATACGTAAAATAACCATCATCAATAGTGCTAGTATGCGGTATTTTATGCACATCTCATTCGTTAAAACTTTGTAATATGAAACATTTTCCCATAAAAATGTCAATGTTCATATTTCACTCACGACCTTATCTTAGATGAAAAAACAATATCTCATTTATACACTTTTGTCCTAAAAAAAGCAAGAACAAACGAATTATTTATTCATACGGCTTGTATAAGAAGGTACTCTTTCACAATTTAAGATCATATTTGAAAATGTCCATCAAAACAAGTAGCGATCATTCGAGCAAAAAAAAACTTGCAAAATAATGTATTTTTATTGAAAACAATCTGATACATTCATTTGTGAATGCAAACGTTTTATAAAGAAAGAAATACAATATTGCCATGAAAACTACACACTTTTTCATACAGGTGATGAATCTTCGTATGTGGATAGAGGGCCTTATGAGGCATATATGTACATTATTTTAGGGTTATGTTTTCAGCAGAAAAAAATGTTTTTGCTATCGTAACGGGAAATATTAAGAAATAAAATATCTATCCTGTGATAACCTCAGACAAAACTCGTGCTAGTTTTATTAAACGTGGTATGAAGATCGCCTAAATGGGAATATACAATCTATTACAGTTTATACACAGTTGCGATGGTTACAGGATAATTATAAAATATGGATCCTGCGAAAACACAAACATACGTTAGCTTGAGAGATGAAACTCTTTGTTTGGGAAGAGGTCCATATGCGGAATATGCACGTTATTCCACTATTTTTCCTGAGACAAAACGTGTAGTCTCTATTCTTACAGAAGTCATTGGTAACTGCTCACTGGATCTTCTGATACCTCTAAAAGTAATCAAGCTTGAGGCTGATAAAACTTGATAAGCCGATAAAGGGCAAAGTGGGTAATGTGCGCGTCTTTTTATTTTTTCGAATGCAGATGCTATGGTTGCAGATGTTATGGCAATAGAACTAATTCAAAACTTAAATCTGGATCTTGCAATAGATAAAAAGGTACGTAGGCTAGGTCGATTAAAGTTTATAAGAGGGTAGAGCGCCAATAGTTGTTATTGTAACAGGATATTCACTCACTAATCCTTTAATAATACTAACCCAAGACTGTGAAAGAGTATCAGTGTGGGTGCTAATTGGTGAGTGAATAAAGTTACTAACACTGCATGTTTTATGTGAGATGTCTCTAGCTGAAGAGTTTCACTGGTTTTATACACTAGTATAGTGTCATTCGTTCATAAAGTTTCGTAAGAGATAGATGTGATTCCTCATTGGCATTTTCCATTTGCCAGTACCTATTTATTCTAAGACTTAGTCTTCTGGTCTCTGGTGAGTGTACTTTTATTGTTTATATAAATACATGGTATTGTATTGTTTATTGTAATACAGATGTATTTGCCTGATTATTGTGTATTTCAATGCAATATGGTATTAAATATTGTAATTTCAATTTGTTATTCATAATTGTTTTTGTTAATTTCAGGCCATCATTTTCATCATTATCGACATATATATAAAAAAATAATATGTACAACCAACCCACTTGTGTTATGAATACACAAACCAGCTACAAATGGCGCCCAATGTGATTTTGTGATGGTCAGGACCTAAGCAGCCCAGGAACGTATTGGCTGCCTCTAAGAGGATAGATCCCGACTGTCCACTTGTCTATGATAACCACCGCTGTCCAGTACATCCTGGCACTTCCAAATTTGGCTATATGTTTTGTTAGTGAAGTGCACAGGACGCTGATTAGGGTATCAAGATGACGCATTCAAAGAACTAAGAAATAAAGTACACCCTTGCGATAACCAAGGGTCATGCTTGGGAACTATCTATGTATTTATATATATATATATATGAGCCATGTCGTGAAAAAACTGCAGAGGTGTTTAGACGTTAACAAAGTTAACAACGTTTTCAAGTAAACCGCGTTCAGATGTATGTTTCATCAAAATCCACACTTATAAAAAAGACATGAAATAAAATTGAAGAACACAATTATTTTGTTAAAGATATATTATCAGGTATCTATTTGTTCTAAAAGTAGTTGTGATTATCATTAAGCTGTAATCTAACATGCGTTGCTTAGCAACATAGTCCACTTATATTTACATCGACCAGCAAACCAAA
Organism: Dreissena polymorpha; assembly: GCF_020536995.1. Taxonomy (NCBI): domain Eukaryota; kingdom Metazoa; phylum Mollusca; class Bivalvia; order Myida; family Dreissenidae; genus Dreissena; species Dreissena polymorpha. The sequence continues at coordinate 160,037,935 of NC_068355.1, forward strand.
CAGTTTAAATCATTTTCTTCTAAACCAATCTCACATATTTTCACAACATATCATTTAGTTTTTCATAGGAATACACACATCATGTTCAAAACAAACACTATCAATAACACCATCAATAAATAAACCAACAATATCCAATAATAATAATAATAAAATTTCATTGTGTTATAATGTTAGATTTCAATTTCTCAAAAGTGTTTTTCCTAAACATTAAGAGTTGAGTAATCTTTAATAATATCTACTTTTCACACTTATCTATTTTTTATAATTATTATTAGCATGTTCACAATTCATTTATCATGCAGCTTATATTGTATGTAGAATTCTTCGTTTGACATGAATTCTACAGAAACAAGCAGAAGTGAATTCAAATATGTCATTTTATATAAAAAAGTTATTTTATATAAAAATGTATATATATAAAGTGTTATTTAAATGTGTTATAAATAAATCAATGTATTCAAACAGACATTTAAGGATATTCAAACATTAATGAAGAATAAGTTTGAAGTTATTTGTCATGCCCCTGTAAATATTGACATTATAATGTGTGTAATATTTCGCCGTCGATGCCATTGATGCCATAGATGCGACAACATAACTATAGTTATGCTTCTGGGCAAGGGCAAGTAACATTCTTGTTAGCATCGCTGAGATATGGCCTGATAACTTAAATTGTACAAGTACTCTTGTCTGATTCGGCTGAGTCCTTTGACCTCTACAATCAGCGGTCGTTGGTATGAAATATGGTCGCAATTCATAGCCACAGTAACCTTGACCTCTGGACATCCGACTCCCGTGCGCATTTTGACCACACCTGGCTCTTCCGTCTTCATGCGGATGTAAAAGTACTGATTGTGTCTGAAAATAAAAAAAATTAATACCTGTTGATAGGACAAACAATTATAATGCATTTGCGAATAATATTCATTTGCATTGGTAACTATAATTGAAGACAATGTGCATGGTTATGTCGGAATTTTGTTTTCCTTTCGCTTTGTGTTGCACTTTATGAACTTTACACGTTTCTTTAAACAGCATTTTAAAACCGTTATACTGAAAAAAACGATCACTTGTACTCAGTAGTGTGAACATTTTCAACCAATTATCATGGGCCTACGTTAGTAAATACCTTACCGATGGAGTTCGTCCAAAGTGATCGGATAATAAATTCTCCAGTTCCTGGAAACGTAAATATGCCAATTATTCAAACATAAAATAATCGATACGTGTTTCTATACGCGAAGTTACAGAGATTTGGTTTTGCACTCAGTCATTGAATAATAGGAGACAATGTAGATCTATATGTGCGATATACCAGCTATTTCCTCCTTTCCTACGTATAAATCTATTTAAATCTATATAGAAGTTGGCTAAATAATAATTAAAAGAATATGGTCGAGTTTATAATAAACATCGATAACAAATACTAGCAAATACTATTATGCTTTGAATAAGAACAACTGTTTAGCCTTTATGATCGGCACAACAAATTAGAATCGGTCGGGTTATTGGACAAAAAAAACGTTGTGTACGCCTTGTTATGTGTAACCTCATGGCTGCAATAAAAGGTTGGGATAAACTCTTACAACAATCCATGTACAAATAAAAATAACAAACTTTTAGTCTGATAAGCTCTACTGTAAATATAAAATTTTCATTCACTGAATATCTTAAAAACGTTTAACATGGTGATGAATTTGTAAACACGTCTAGTTCGCTTTATTCTATTAAATGTTTAGATCAAACCAATTTTGCTAAATGGATTATAATAATAAAATATATTACTTACTTCTATTTCTATTAATCAAATGTCACAATAAGTTTTGTTTTCAAAATCGACTGCGCGAATTTTATATAACTAAAAAAATTCGACTATTTAACGTGCGTGAAGTTTGTACACCACCCATTCAAGTGATATCAAGGTTCCACATTTCAAAGCTGTTTGTTTCGTGGTTTAAAACAGTGTTTTTCTTAAGTTACTATATAAGTCATTAGTTAACCTTCCTTTTTCACAACTTCAGGAAAGCTTAATTTTAAAATTACTTGAACACTTTTGGTATAGAATCACCATACGACGTAACATAACTAATACCAAACCTCTTAATGTGGCGTTTTCAGATTACAATACAATTTTGGGTAAAGTTTACACTAAATACATATACACAATACGAGTCTTCCACAAGGCGAGTAAAATAATCCCACAGAAGCATGAAGTGAACACACTCTGCAGAACAATAGTCAAAATGTCAACGCTATGGTAACATAAATTTAACGAGATACAAAATGCTCGTTAGTATGTTTTGTGGCACAATATATTCCATTAAATATACCGCAACGATATCTATTAATACGACGCAAGTACACTAAGTACTTAGTACATGAACATTTGTCGAATATATTGTCCCGCAAAAAAAGAGCCTTTTGTATCTGATGAAATCTATGTTACAATACCACATCTAGCGATAACATTTTGGCTATTGCCTATAAGAAACATTGATTTTGTATGTGTTAAATTTATTTTTCGAAATTTTGTACGAAATATTCGTAGATTTTGAGGGTTTATGGGCTTTAAATTAACTAATTTAACTACGTTGGTTTCTGCGGGTTAAATGAGACCGATCGGATGCTGAGCCGACAATAAGCAAACATACACAAAACCATATTCAAAGTCACTATATGCAAATTTTTGTTTTGACTCAAAAAGTACTTATGTACATGAAAAGCTACATGGTTATGCATTTAATATTAACAAAGACGTGACAATGCTCATACAATATGTATCAGATGTACTCGGCCTGTAGCCGGATAATCCTAAAGCAGTTTGTACACCCAAACGCAGTTCGAACATTGCAGCGGGACAGACTACATGACTTTGTTTTTTTGTATTATAGTCTTTATATATAGGCACTTGTGTTGTAATATATGTCACAATTGATGGTATAATTATTTGTTGCAATGAATATAATGTTACATCGAGCAACAGCTCTATAGATTCAAGAAATAATGAGGAACAAGGGCAAACATTCAGTAAAAATACTTGTCTTTAAAATCTTAAAATACTTACAGTGATTTAATATTCATCTCATATCGCTGTTTATAAGGTGGCAGATACTAATTGAAAGGTCCGTTTACAGTTGTTGTTTTTTTTGCCATTGCACGAGTAGAAAAAGGACGTCTTAACCAAAAGACTGTGATACAACGGATAAATACGTAATTATTGGTATAACCGGACTCAATGCCTTTTTGACAGGGATAAAAACCTGACTAAAATCGGATGTATACACACCTAAAGGGCTAATATGATATATAAATAAACTATAATTTGTGCTAAAAGACAATTGTTTGCAATTATAAAATTACCGGTATGCGTATTTTGCTTTCAGAATCGGATGCTTTACAGAACAGCTTTGACAAGGTGGAAAATTAAGTAATAAAGCGTAAAAACCTAAAACTACCCATTTGCCTACAACGGCCGCGTGTTTCTATAAAAACCATGTTTGTGATAGTTTTAGAACTCCGACGCCTCACGTAGATCCAAATTGAAGCTGAAAGTGATACCGTGGAATATTCTTTGTTAATCTCCTATAGCAGATGTGTAATTCACTGCTTTTACCATTGTCATTAATGCATTTTAGGAATGAACAAATAACATGATTTTGAATATAATCGTTGTTGTTAGTTTTAACACAAAAGAGTGTTTATACCTTATTTAAATAATTTATCAACCGATGACGAATGGCTATTGGTAGTTTTACATTTATACCTTGTACCACTGCCAAGAACAAGTTGTTAAAAAGAAATATTTGTATAAGTTTTTCTGGCTGTCTGCAAGATTTCAAAAATTGTAGTGGACGCGAAAAAATGCATTAAATTTGTATGGCCTAACTACATGCGTTGTAAGTGCCTGAGCATATGTATAAATATTGCTCCTATGAACATCACTTCACAACGTCTCGATTAAATGCCAAACAAGGTTTGCAAATGAGTATTGATAATTATTTGAGTCCCGCAGATATCGCTGTTCTGCGTGGCGGCATACTTTCGTCCCTGGTTGTTGGTATTGTGTACGCTGTAAAGGAGAGCCGGCATGAGTCCACGTCTTTCCGGTACCACCGAGGTGGCGGCAAGTTGCATCCATTCCCGGTCGCGGTTTCGTTAGTGGTGACATTTGAGTCTTCCATATTCTACCTGTGGTACCCGAGCGAAATCTACATGTACGGCTCGTATTACTGGATGCAAAACCTCGGGCTGATTGTCGGATACCTGATGATGTTCTTCATAACGATTCCATTGTTTTATCATCTACAAATCACAAGCGTCTACGAGTACCTTCAGATGCGCCACGAGTCCCAGCGAGTCCGACAGATGGCCATGTGGTGAGGTAACGTCGGAAGTCTTCTCTACGCGGGTATTTTCACATTCGGCGCCGGGACGGGTATGGAGGGGGTGACTGGCGTTTCCGCATGGATATACGTCGTAGTGTTGACGTCGATAGCGGTCGTGTACACGTCACTAGGCGGAATTAAAGCGGTCGTGGTAACAGACGTAGTCCAAGGCGTGATCATGATAGGTATGATATTTGCCATACTCATATGCGGCTGCATTCGCGTTGGAGGCGTGTCTGAAGTGATTGAGATCAACAGACAAACTGGTAGATTACAGATATTCGACTTCGACCCTAACCCGTACAAGCGGCACACATTCTGGATATGCGCAGGCATCTCTTTAAGTCCTCCAATAGTACAGCGCCTGAACTCCACCCGTTCTATAGGGGATGCAAAAAAGGTCGCGGCCATGTCGATTCCATGTTTTGTGATATTGCAGATTCTCGTCATGTGCGAAGGTCTAGTGGCGTATGCATACTTTTTACAGAAAGGCTGCGATCCTATTGCGTCGCAACAGATATCAAACCCTAACCAAATAATACCCTATCTTGTGACTGATTTGTTTGCTGGCGTTCCCGGTATAACTGGACTGTTCCTTGCCGCGTTGTGCAGTGCATCGCTTAGTACCATCTCATCGTTGCTCAGCTCTATTTCAGCCGTCACTTCCGAGGACTTTATCAGACCGCGGTTTAAGAAAGCATCTGAACAGTCGCTTACGCAATTTTCAAAAGTGAGTGTCGTCTTGGCCGGTGTGGTCTGCATTTGCATCGCCATAATGATCAGCCAGGTACAAGGTCCGATGGGTCAGATTGCCGACAGCATACTTGGGGCGGTAAGCGGACCAGTGGCTGCCGTGTTCCTCTTGTTAATATTTGTCAGGTGCACCACCCGGAAGGGCCTCTACAGCAGCGTCGCATTCGGAGCGTGTTTTGGCATTTGGCTGTTTCTGGGGTACAACTTCTCCTCAGGCCGTCTGCAATCGCCAACATTACCCCTTGGCTCCACTGAAAAGTGTTTCTTATATCACAATACATTGCTGCCTCTTGACAACTGCACAGCATCGCCACATGCCGTACTTTCTGAAAACGATTCAATGTATGACCATACGCTTTTTGATGAATGAACATATACTAACAGGACACTATATGATAAGACGATCCGATCCAGTAACAACAGCTCATCGGATTTTTCTATCACCATCCACGGACTAGATTGGTTGTACTCGATTTCCTATCTGTACATTTCACTGATTGTTTCCATCGTATCTATATGTGCTGGATTGATTGTAAGTAAAATAACAGATGATCGCCCCAAACAGGTCCCCGACTATTTAATGCTTAAATTGAACGCAAGATTTTTCAAATGTTTGCCCAACTACGGCCAACTTGTGCGCACGCATGAGGACGTTTCTCTAAGAAACGTTTAAGAGAAATTGCGCGTCCCATTAAACTCGTGATAGCCAAAGTGAAACAGGAATTTCATCTTACTTGAATCTGTCTAGAGAATATACGGGTAGTAGCATTTCCCTGTTGTTGCTGTTCTTCAATTACGATTGGCATTTTCAAGAAGCAAAGACATTTAGCATTTCCAGAGGCACGAGGCACTTATTAGATAATTTCCATCAACGACATTAGGCTAGACATACCAGAAGGAGTCGGAATTCTGATTTTACACGGAATAAGACTGAAGATTGTATGTAAAATACCACAGCCCACAAAAAATGTAATACTGAGATAAACTTACTATAACTAGATCAAGAATATCGCTATATTCCGGTCTAGAAAACATGTCACACCTTTAAGTGGACATGTATTGAAGTAATTCATCCAAACTTTGTTTCCAAAATTTACTCTAGTGGCTAAAACGCGTAAGCTAAACCATATACTCGTTTACAACACAAAAAAATGAAATAGAAAGTACAACTAGATACATAAACAATTTGTAATAAAATTATGTTTTGCAATTGAATATATAATCAGCATCTACGCTCTAAAAATACAGGTCGATTTGTTATTATCCATGAAATGTAATATATTTCAAAATATCAATAATTTGGTCTTGATTAGAACCTACCTCGAGTGTTTTAATTTTTGTATATGTGCGGTAGTGCTGTGAAAATGGTTGGTTATACATTCTTTTTTGGAAATATACGCATTTTGAGAGTTACACCTAAAACGACATCGCGACATTTTACTGTTTAAGCCAAATTAACTTTTTAACAATGTTTAAGTCGTTGAAATGTTTGGCCCTTACAAAAAGACGATGCTCATCATTCTTGGAAGCGATAAATCCTAAATTCGGTCGCATTCAATAATAAAAGCGATGAATAACAAATCTACCATATGATATTTACATCGAATATTCATATGTACCACATTCAGCTGACATTTTGGATATGTGTAAGCCGTTTGAGTATGAACACAATCACGAATATTTGTGTTATCGAAATATAAACGGCGTAAGGATTATTCGGGTGCAGGCCATTTACATCTGCTATGTCTTTAATGTGCGTTGTCGTATCTTTGTTAAAATTTAAATGCATAATCATGCAGGTTTCATTGTTATAGTGATTTTGAATCTGGTGATGTGCAAGTTTGCATTCAAGACGGTTCAGCGTCCGGTCGCTCCCATTTCGTTTCGCCCGCAAATGATTAAAGCCATAATGGTTATTTCGACAGCAGTTACCTGATTATATTACAAACCAAGGTATTTACATTCGTTGATAAAATATATGGGGGTTCTTTTTGCATACAAAAAAACTACATAAACAATAAACCGGTTTTATGTATATTACATGTTCTCATAAACAAGTAGATCAACGTATATTTGAAGACACTTTACTAAGGAATACCGTTAGAGCATTCGTGGTTACACATTAAAATCCAGAGGGCGACAATGCGATTGTGCGACAATGCGATGGCGACAGTGCGATAGTACGATGACGACAATGCGATAATACGATGACGACAGTACGATAACGCGATAATAAGATGGCGACAATGCGAAAATACTATGACGACAGTACGATAACGCGATACTACGATGGCAGGAATGTGATAATACGATGACGACAGTGCGACAATACGATGGAGCCAATGCGATAGTAATATGGCGACAATGCGATAGTGTGATAATACGATGACGACCTTGCGACAATACGATGGCGAAAGTACGATGGCGACAGTGCGAAAGTACGATGGCGACAATGCGATAGTGCAATAGTACGATTGCGACAATGCGATGATACGATGACTACAGTGCGACAATACGATGGCGACAGTGCGATAGTACGATGGTGACAATGCGATAATACGATGACGACAGTACGATAACGCTATAGTACGATGGCGACAATGCGATGATACGATGGCGACAGTACGATATGACTATCGCATTGTCGCCATCGTACTATCGCACTGTCGCCATCGTACTATCGCATTGTCGCCATCGTACTATCGCATTGTTGCCATCGTACTATCGTACTATCTATCGCATTGTCGCCCTCTGGATTTTAATGTGTAACCACGATGGCACTTACGGCATTCCGGACTTTAAAGAACCGATCCTTGGGTTACTCTGTTCCAAATTTGCTTAAAGCGTCTGAGCTCGCAAAAATATATGAACAAAATTTCAAGTAGCTTCTCTGAAACTTCATGGCTATGAAATTTATTGTTTTGTTTCTAACATTGTAAAATGATCTTTTGACAACTTGCGTTCAAATTATGTGAGTAGGCGTCATTATCAGCAACGTAGCTTTACAAATACAAATTGTCTTCTTTGAATCGACAGGGTATGTGTTATATAAAAAACAAGAAACCTCTGTTTATGACGTGGGTATAAAAACACGATGATTAGATGACTTTGTTTAAAACCTAATCGGATTTCGCTCTAAAAAAAACTACATTAAACACATCATGATCAGATTGAGTTATTGCGTTACAGGAAACGTGATTGCATGTTTAACATGTAGTTGATCAATTGCGATTTGAAACTTAGTTTGTGGATACGAACTTGTTATATGGCTTCAGAAATATATGTCACGAAACATTTATATCCGGGCTCTTAATTTGATTATAGTTGGGTTCCTCTCTTTAAAATACATTTAGCTCTATTGTACGATCTGAATACTTGATATCTGCAATCATTACATGCGCTTATATATAGAAAGCTTTATGGTGAACTGTATACGGGAAAGATGGATTGTTAAATGCATTGCATAGACAGAAATTAAATAGAAAGAAAACTGATTGTTTCAATTTAATAAAGGAATACAAATATCGCACTTCCATAGAGATTGGTGTTTTTTCGTTAAGCGTTAATATGTTATAATAAAATGGTGTCTAAAAATATATTTCTTAAGTGCATCAGCATATGATGCTTTGTTTACACCTGTTATTATAAAACTGACAATGATACTCGAATACCAACAGAAGTAACCCTAATATAAAAATATAGATAGAAACTCTTACATGTAGATATAGTAACTGTTATTTTATTAAAGCGAAACACGTGAATGTCGTCTAAAATTCTTAAGCGAGTATTCATGCAAAACAGGCTAAGTAGTACAATATAAAGAAGTGAAACTCCAGCTGCTGGAGCATTATTGCATTATAATTATATACAATAACTTTGTCCTTTATTTAAGGCAAGTGAGCAATTGCCAAATCAATACGAAGAAGCACAATACGAAACAACATACACACATAGAAGAATAAAGCTGGGGTCACCGCCTTGGAACGATCAATGCAAAGCATTGGCGGTTTAAACCGGTTTTTGAGCGCTCAACCTCACACTTGGCCCAGCAATAAACATGATACATATAAGTTAAATAGTTTTTGTCAGTCTCACTCTTCATGATACATAATATTTACATATACATTCAATAAAACAATCATGAAAACCTTTCTAAAAGAAATATGAGATACTCAATATTCATGTTAACATTCTTAGTACATTACAAGACGAACATTACCATATTGGCAGAGCAGAACAGATGATGGAAGAGAGATAACCCTTAAATCCAAATGAAATTTGCTAATTGAGGGTTACCTCCCTTCCCCACAAATTCCTACATTATCCAGATGAATGACAAGACACTGGCAATGTGAGAGGCAGGCAATATAAGTGTAAATAAAATTTAATCTTATAGCATTGCAACTCAAATTAAACAATAATAAAAGGGAATAAAAACGAATTCAATTTAATTACCATTTAATTACTCAATGGTAGGAAGGAGACCAGAGCAACAGATTTACAACTTTTTAGAAACGATAAAATGAAACTATGAACAAGTGTCAACTACATCCCTTCTTTCCAGAAAAAAAGATTAAAGAATATAGCATCATATACTTAATATTTCAGATCATCATCGTGCAAATTCTGTAAGTGTGCTTCGTTAAACGAGCTGATACAATTTAATATATGATATTTGTTTGATTGTACGTGTAATTGTGTACAAGTATTGATTTGTAGAAATATTAAGAAAATATTTTGTTCTTATTAATTACAAAAAAACTTCAACTGAAGATGCTTATAATGCAAATTCATGTTAGTAAACAAAAGTTATAAATCAGTTAGCTCGAATTCCAGATGGTTCGAACTGTTGTTGTCGGTCCCCGCGAGTTCGAGCCATTGGGCTTCGAGGGTACAATTACTGCAGACGATCAAAACGACACGCATTTTGCACAAAACTTAAATATACACATATTTATATTTGTTAAATTAACTAACCATGCGGTATCAAATATATAGACAAGACGAAAATCATTACTGAGATGCAATATTTAAAGGTGAAACCAATGGCTTTTAAAGTAGTCTGTAACGTGTCTAATTAAATACATAAGCTTATCAATATGTTCCCAATTGTATAATTCATTAAAGCAAGGAATTTAAACATGTACAGTATTGTTTAAGCAAACAATTCAAGTAATGTAAAATAGCAACACAAACACGAATGAGATCTCTCTGTCAGGTTGTTCAATTTCTTGAATTCTTGATTGCAAATTTAGAAGTTTTGAATCCATATTTTCAATGCGACTACACAAAGTATCTTACATTGTCAATTTCGATAAAATTTGCTCATTTATCGGACTATCCAAAATTTGTCTATCATTCTGACTAACTCCTGCTGTAGCAATTTCATGAAGAGTTGTACTACCATCTGCCTGATACGTGTTTACATTACTATCAACACTTCTATCGACACTAATCTCACGCAATTCAGGACTATGAATTACTCTATGTGATCTCGTTTCCATCTTATAATAAAAAAAATTAAAAGGGAAAAAAACAATTAACTAATTTGTTTAATCTTTAGAGCAAAACGTGATATATGTATGCAATATATCTATATGTTCTGTATCTAATTTCAGAGCGATTCAATGATGCGTGACGGGAACGATCCAACCAAGCATGACCGGACACAATAGCAGAAGTTTCTGATTTTCATTTGTCATAATAAATAAATAACAAAATGCTTTGTGTTCATTTCTATTTGGAGATTCTATACTGTTCAGTATTCTGTAGCACAACAGCTTGTTTAAAAAAATAAACATTGTCACAATTTCAACATTTTATCAAGTTTACAACATAGTTTTCATGGGTCAGTTATCTATAAACTTAATCCCAATACTCTGACACCAATGTAATGCCGGTCCGTCTGGTGGCCGTCAGACGGTGCCAACATCACAAATTTCCTACTGAATAAAGAAAATAAAGACTGCATGAATTAAAATATCGCTTTTTATAAACACAAAAGTCATTTCTCAAGTTTCATATTATTTCTGTTTTCTGATGTTATTCGTTTTTAAGCCTAAAAGAAAAATCAAGTCATCTAACCTCGTTATCCATGACCCTTTCCAATGAGTGCCAAAACGCAACTGTAACCAAACGACAGTTTGGCCCTATTTATACTCTGTAGTAAAGTGACGTCATACGCATGTTTCCATGAATGACGTCACATGACTAGGCAAATCTTCAATGAATGACATATGATTTAGCACAATTCTAATGAATGACGTCATATAATAGTAAACATTCAAGATGGCGGAAAAGAGAAAATACCGTGAAATACTTGCGAGTTAAATGTAATTTATGACAAAGGTAATCATTATAATATGATGAATTAATAAATAATAGGCAAAGAACTTATCTATGTATCATTATATTGATTATACTAGTATAACATTTAATAATTATAGAATAAACAATGATTTACTCATGACATTGACAATCGTACTATGTGTACATCGTAACTGACTATTTAAAGGTAATAATAGGCATTGACATAGGTCATAGCAATATTAACCTGACTGAAAAAAATGTCAGCCGCCGAACTGTTCCGTTCGGGCCGGAACCCGGGATTGAACCGTGGGCCTTTAGATGACTGTTGCGTAAACAACTTTCGTCTAACGCTCTCCCAACTGAGCTATTCCGACTGACATTTACGTATGTACTGCTATTTGGTGAAGTTGTGTATAGCTATCGTTATTATATGTCTATTAATAAACTAAAACATTGTACGTTTCGTACCACCACGCCTTCCAAAAAACTTGCTTGCGCGATAGGTCGTCAAATATCGTACTACATTGATTTTCCACTAAATAAGCAAATTAGAAAAACCACAAAATAAATATATTTTGATTATGTTTTGTTTTTTATACAAAACATCTATTTTTTTATGCAAAACCAGAAAGTTTCGCGTATTTTCCCAGTCCCTGTGATCTTTCCCCTGTGATCAGTTGTGGATCTGTTATTAATTAAAACAATAAGTTTTGCGTTATTGGCAATAAATGTTGTAATAAATGTAATAGGCGCAAATGCAGTACTTATTTACACTAATTTACACAAAAAATCACCACTATGCAGGATATTCTTAAAACAAAAATATATACATTGATCCGTAAAATAACTTCTCCTCCCATAAGCGAAAATAAAATGCATTACATACTAGTCGCCGCACTCCAGTGCGACGCCAATACAGATATATCAATATGCATGCATAGACAGTTCATTATGCACCAAGTCCGTGTTTTCCTCTTGTTTATAATAATTCTTCATTATTGTCATTGACAGTAAAAGAACATTGATTCAATTTAAAAGAAAATTAACATAACTAGTGTCGTGTACTTTTATGGTTAATTCAACACACTTTTTACACACCATAACTTTGAAAATTATAGTTGTTTAATATTTTGTAATGAATTATACGGCTTATGTATATCTTTGTTTTGTGATAGTATATGTTTAGTCTTCAGACCACCTATACTCAGTTGTTAATGGGATACTCCTAGTTTTATAAAAATGAAATAAGTTTATAATTATACGCTAATGGTATTCACATGTGGTTAGCATGTGAATATTATAATCATTGTAAATACATAATTTTAAATGAAAAATAATCAAATTATAACGAAAAATCAACTTCTCTGAAAAAAATCACAATCAAATATATATTATACATAACAAGGTATTAAACTCAAAATGATTAGAAAATAGGGTGCATCGCTTTGAAGAGCCATTAACAATCAATTGTGCAGCCATTTACATCATCAATTGTGCAGCGATATCCATGAAACCGGTCTTATTCAACGCAAAAAAAACGAATTTCCTTTCTGGAAATGTGAATATGTTTACAATTACTGGGTCAAAATTTTAAGAAATAACACGATACACAACTCGCATGACCTACTCGACGACGATCTGACCCGATCCAAGACTGAAATCTTCTCGGAGATGTCCCAACACCTATACCTAGTAAACTATTTTACTAAAGAAAGTAAGGACGAATTTTGAAATGTATCTGAAATTGCCAACTTTTAGTTTCTCTACTTAAATATAACTGTCATATTTATAAAGAAACATGCTGTTTTATAGATAAATATGCTAATACGATCGAAATCACGGAAAACATATCTTGTTTCTAAAAACCGAAGATTTTGCTGATCGGCATTATCCTAAATCCGCTCGGATATTTCCACCACGTGTTTTGGTTATTACGTTAACTCGTCCCAACGCGCATGACACGGAAGTCCATCCATTGTTATTACTCATTAAAGCTTGAACATTTCGCACTTAAAGGGACCTTTTCACGTTTTGGTAAATTGGCAAAATAAAAAAAAACTTTTTCAGATTCGCAAATTTTCGTTTTAGTTATGATATTTGTGAGGAAACAGTAACACTGAACATTTACCATGCTCTAAAATAGCCATTATATGCATCTTTTGACGAGTTAAATACATGAAAATTATAAAGCGTTGCAACGCGAAACGATTAAATAATTTGAAGAGTTCTGTTGTTGTCGTAATATTTTGTAAAACTACGAAGATTGCTCATTTAAAGTATAAAATACATCAATTATTGTATGAGCACGGATGGCCGAGTGGTCTAAGTGGTAGACATTTACTCCAGGACTCCAGCGGTCAGTGGTTCGAGCCCTGTTGAGGGTTACTTTTGTAAATTTTATCATTGATTTTTTACTGGAGCTTTTTAGATCTGGAGCTGTTTATTTTTATCAATATAAAGCATTTAATGACACACTTCAATACATGCCAAAATCTGTGGAAAGGCCCCTTTAATGTCAACTTTGACAATCAATAAAGTGCTGTTTTGTTAGTCTTTCGTTTAGTTTTTTTAAAGCGCGTGTTGCAACTTGTTATTTTTGCACGACATACGTTATTCGATATGGTTCAGTTTGTGTTGCTTTCGAGTGCAAAGAGCGTCCGGCACCGGCTTCCATAACTTTAAATGCTTTTTTCTCATTAGACTGCTTCAATGATCTAAATTTAATAAGATATTAGGTGGTACCTAAGGTACGGGCAAAAGCTTATTTGATAACCATGTACTGTAATACATATGTAAAAATTATTGTTTAAAAAAAAAAAAAAAAATACAGTCCCAACATGAAAAATTGCTTGACGAAATAAGTGCTTAACATACTAGTATTCAAAGCTTTAAGATCTACTATCATAAAATGTGTGCTTTTGTGGGGTTTTTTTTGGCATCAGGAATTCAAAGCTGGTTCGGTGACTGCGGCTTAGTGGATATGGTGTCCGCTTAGCGACTGGGAGGTCTGAGTATTGATCCCTTAAGTTGGAGCATTCTTTAGATCATCCTAAAGACACATAGTACTGGTCTTACACAGAAAACAGGGTGTCTCATCAAAAGTCTCAATCAAGTAAAGCTGACCGGAGCTGTTGATTATATTATAAACTGATTAAGCATTATCAAAACAAAGTGATTTGTAAATTTTTATTGACAGGATTATCAGTTTCGAATTACATAGAAGGACAACAGACTTGTTTTGCAATTGAAATATTTCATAAATACAGGTATTTTGCAGGTTATTACGGTATTTGTTTTCGGTAAAAAAAACTAGTACCAAAGTCTGGCACCACTAAAACAAGCCGTTTTTATAGCAGTTCATAAGTCACAGTCGAAACGGCATACACTAAGTTTGTAGCTGTAAAGTACCGATTTGAATGCTAACAAACATAATGTTATACTATTAATATTTTTTATTTATACATGCCAATAACACTTACAACAAACATAGATATATCGGTAATCATATGAGCTTTTTATTTATATGTCAGTCATCAACTTTCTAAGTGTAGCCTTTTGCACCATTTGTAAATGATGTTAGTACATGTTTATTCAGTACATATATGGAAAGGTATAGGGTAATGTATGTCGATACAAAACACTTCATATTATTTATTTGCACATAAACGAATAGTAACACAATTAGTAATACTAAAACACTGCGATTAAATTTCAAGAATATTAAGGTACAAATGAATTTATAAAGTGATGGTATCTTTTAAAGGGGCCGTCTAATAGATAAAGCGTCATATCGACGCGAAACGATATTTTGGGAAACTTCGAGGATTGCTTATATAGCTAAAAATACATCCGCTTTTAACATGAACTTGGATGGTCGAGTGATTCAGGCGGGAGGATTTTTACTCCAGGAATCCAGGGGGTCAGTGGTTCGGGCCCTGTTGAGGGTTACTTTTTTTTCCTTTTTTTAATTTGTATTCTTGTTGTTTTACTGGAGATTTTTAGTTTAAATTTATCAATATAAAGCATTTAAAGCATTTAATGACAAGCTTCAATACATTCCAAAATCTGTTGGACGGCCCCTTTAAACAATTGTGGAAACAAGGACTTCATCATAAACAATTCAATGCGTGAATGAAAAGTATAATACAGCATAGTATGCAGTTTGTTCGAAACAAATTTTACAAGTAACATAACTTATTATATTTTACATAATAAAGCATCCTGGTTTGATACTTGTTGTACCATTTTTCATGGAACAACAAGTAACAGCCATTTTATTTTTATAATAAACAATTAACAAAAAAATACATATTACAGGTAATGTTTTTACTAAGCAAGCTAGTTGCTTCTGTTTAGACACTGAATGATTACAAGATAGTCTTCAAGGTATTGCGTGGAAATCGGGTCACGAACTCTCACATGTAAACTGCACGTTGATGGCGCGATTGAAATACGACTGGAATAGCGAAAGCGCGTGAATTCTGATGCCGACTATAATATTTTGAACAAAACAATTTAAACAAGCGTTTATTAAATTAATAAGGATGATAATAGCAACAAGATATCGAATAGATCGAGGCAAATAAATTTGTAAGAAATCGGACTTCAGGAAATACATTTAGAAGTGTTATGTTTACGAAAATCATGTTTAGAAAAAGTTATCGCGATATGAAGTGAACCAGTCTAGGGCTCATTCGTCTTTAAGGCAGGGAAAAAGAAAACAGAAATTATAAGCAATGGTAGGCAAAACTTGTATTTTTAGCGGAGAAAACATATAATGCGAGAATATTAAGAACAATAGCCGCAACAATATCGATGCCATCTGCACATTTTTTCTTGATGTATGTTTATACATGTGATATAGCATTTGCCGAAGTGTTTATGACGGTTAAAAAAATCATTGATAGCATCGCGAACATATATGACGCGTGACGAAAAATTTGAGTTGCATAAATTATGTATATTGTTATGTCAAAAAGTGATACGTAGTAAACTTTTACCCGTTTTAGTTTTACTACATGTAGAAACACGGAAAACGCATTATTGGTATGCCTTTATGTAGAATACAGATACGGATTATTTCAAAATGCTACTTTTTATAAGAATGTACGCATAACTTTTTTGGTAACATATAACTGATTACCACGTTTATAAAAAACACTAATAAATGAAACAGCTTTTAAAAGCATAAGATAGTTCAACGTATAAATAAATCAGGCTTTGGTCTGAGTGACAAAAATATTGACAGAGTCAAAAACATTATGTGTGCTTGTCAATTATATTTTCTAAACTTATAACAAATAATGAGAAAATACAAAATAAGTATGTTAACTGACTTAAACTGATAGTAAACCCTCGTATTTTACTGTTTACTAAACATATTAGTAACAGACAATTAAATATAAAGGCAATATGAATAATATTAATACAATTTATATTTTTTGATAACAACATTCAGTATGTTATATTGGATTATTCTATAATATGCTGAGGGTTTTATGCATGGGTAATAATCATTAGTATCGATTTCACAAACAATTAACAGCTTTGCATTTCTCAGTAGAAATAATAATCTGGAATTTTAGGTCACCAAGAGAAGGATTGGTTTCTTATCTTCTTATCTTTCTCAAATATCCATGGCAGGCAGCTAAGGAAGATCTCAAATTGGTACACGTTACCACCAATGTGTATTATTTTATACAGATGGTGTCATATTGTTATTTGAGTGTTAATGTGTCCTATCAGCGGATTTATCTCAAGTTGATTATGTCAGACATAATGTGGTATCAGATAAGATATTAGACCTCCATTTATTAAATCAACTTTGTATCATACACGTTAATCGATTCAGACTAGGGCCTAACACAGGGATGCAGCACCCTTTCACGCAAAGGACCAACCCTGCCCCTATTACCTACACCATAGTCTTGTTTTGATCTCATCCGATCATTATAACGGAAGTTGTATTTGAAATTCAATAAATACTATGGAACAATATTAAGTTCAAAATTACATCCTTCTTTATGACTTTGTCATGATTTTTGATGGTACCTTCAATTTGTATGTTGACATCTTTGCATGCCTGATGACGAATGTCTTATCACATTCGGCTTAATTCGTACAGATGCAACATTCTTGTTCATAAATTGCATGCTGGGTATGTGAATGTGTGTTTAACGCAATGGAAATATTTGTGTTTCATCCAAGCACAAAGCATGAATACAATCATGCATGTCTCAATGATGTCAATTGGCAGTCGTTCCGAGATGCTACGGACGACTACGGAAATTAACGGCGAATATAGGAAATTTTATGGTATGACAGAAGTTGCGCCCCTTTAGACATAATTAGATGGTAATAATTTTGAAAGGTAAAGTAGATTATCAACTTAATTAGGGAAACATTTCATATCAACTTAAGTAGGGAAACATTTCAGCACTATCGTTTGGATATGGAATCTGCGCTATGCGAGAGAGCGGCTGATTCTCCGCAACCGATGCAACCCAATTCGATAAATATAGTTTTTTACGGGTTTTAAAAAGCGCTGCATTTCTATTTTAAATAGCGTGCTAACATGTACCGTATATATCATAAGCTCATGGGCGATACGTACTAGTGCATTTGGCGTCACAGAGCGAGATGTTTGACGCCTGTTGTGCGGGGCAAACCAATTATATCACGAGGTATACGCTTGATGCTTGCTGTAAGAAGATTTGGTCGCATCAGTGCAATCGTATGGTGCGAACCCAAAGCGACCGGGAGTTCGTGGGTTCGATCCCGATTCAGAGAGGCGTTTGCAAGTTTGTCCCAAATACTTAAGAACTCACGTAATTTTAAAAACCATTGGCTTTTCCAAGAAAACGGACATAAGAACTATGAAACTAAGACTTTCGATTTTAGTGCGCTTAAATATAGCAGGTAATCAAATAACTAATTAAGTGAGCAAATAAGCAATTAAGTAAAAATTATACCCCTAGGACGAGTACGTTAAGTTAGCAATTGAATATACATAAGTCTGACGTCAACCAATCCTTGACCGATTAACATCATAAGGACAGTTTGCAACATGGCGGCAGCTCGGTTTTTATTGATTGAAACGTTATTTTAACATTCTCATGCTATAGATGTATTGCAAATGAAATTAAATACTGTTCTACCTGTATAAAACCCCAATTTCTGCAATTCGATCTGATTTTTCGAAATACAAATCAGTTATCGTAAGTGTTCATTTGAACTACATGTATGCTACACAATAAACCACAAACACAAGTATTAGAATTAACATCATATTTACAATATCTGACATTTTAAACCAGTTAAAAATATCACATGATTTTAATTCTTTAAAATGCCTTTGCTTCCTTATGAGATTTCGGTTATGTGAGACCATAGATATCGGGTCCCATAATACACCATGTAGTTTATTTGACTAAAAACTGTAGATGGTAAGATCGTCAAAGAAGTGTGCTTAGACAAGTGGCAAAATGTATCAATACAAAGACTTCGATGTACATAAACAGCTTGGGCAACAATTGAGTATCAAGCATGGCGTCAGCACGACATTAAGTAACACTTTAACTAATTGCATTTATATATTTCATATATATTGCTGAGATACTGCCACATCTGCTCAACAGACAATTACAATCAGTGAATAATAAATGATGTATATTTATGGACATCATGAAACTCTTGGATTCGGTTGTTTCTAATATTCATGTAATTTTTCAACACAACTGCTGAGTACAATAAAGTAACATGTTATGTCACACTACCAACTCAAACAAGATGGAACATTTCCTACATAACTGAAACACAAAAAGTTTATTTACTGGCCGGCTGCCGATTGCACAAATAAGCCAAGGTCAATTATTCTGATATGTTTCAAACATGTCAGTCGCTGTCACAGCATCACGGGCGACAGTTCAAAAGCACCGCGAACCAGCGAGGGAACAAACGAAGCGGCAAGCTGCCAGTTAGGCGATCATATATTGGTCCCGAGGCGAGTGCGGCGCGGAATGTCTCGTGACCACGTCAGAGAGCGAGAAGCTATTTGGTGGATTCTGCTTTAAGTCATAACGGGTACCCTAAGACTGAGCCATGCTTGTCATAGCACACGCGTTCACACGTCGAAACTACCATCTACTCATTTTATCAGGTTTGGTTCGATAGGTAGTACAATCCTTCATACATTACACTTGGTAGATAAACTATTTTTCTAATTTTTTCTGGAGAAAAAAAAACATCACACATTTTCAAAGTTGTTTTAATTGTGAAATTCTATATTAACCACGTGTGCTTGACATGCATGTTCCATTGATTATATTTGAATGTGTTGCACATGTAATTATTTCACATCGAGCAACTGATGTTTCTGTTCAACAAATACCGCGTAATAAGGCCACACGTTTAGTTAAAATAGTTGTTTAAATATTAAATACAAGCAGTGTTAAATATTCATATAATATCGCTCTTTGTTACGTAACATATACTACTTAAAAGGTCCATTTACATTTTTTTGCATATTATGGGTAGGCAAAGGACGTCTTAACCAAACGGCTGATACAATGGATACATTCGTGATTATTGCTTCGTAATAACCGAACGCAGTGCCTTCTTGGAATGGATAAAAACCTGACCATATTCTGACGTTTAATCACCTTTCAGACTTACATGATATATAAATGACCTATATTTGTGCTAAAAACAATATCTGTAATTCTTGAACTTTGTTTAAATTGCTTTCAGAATCTTATATTTTCGATTCGATAACAAAAAAATATTTTTATGATGTGGAATAACAAGTTGTTAAACGTGTAAACAATGCATAAAAGTACCTACATGTCAACAGCGTTCACGTGTTTCGATAAAACACATATTCGCGATAGTTTGTATACTCTGACTGCTTGCATAGATCATAATGTCAGCTGAGAGTGGTACCTCGGCATATTCTTTGTCAATCAACTATAGCAGATGGATGTGTGTTATTCACTGCTTTAACTTTTGAATGCTGTTTTAGAAATGAACAGTCCCAAAATTGAGGTTATAATCGTGTTATGGTAAGTGTCAAAAGTGTCAAGCATTATGTGTTTAGTTAGTCATTGTATTTCTAAAATATTCTACGATATTATGGTGTTTAAATACTCACACTTATGATGATTTGTTAAGATTGATCAAAGATATTGCTGGTGTTGTTTTGTACACAAAAATAGTGTCATCAGTCATGTTACAGTAACAAAATAGTTTATTAAAGTAATTTATAATCTGATGATGATACATAACGGTAGTTAAAGGGGCCTTTTCACAGATTTTGGCATTTTTTAAAACTTATTCATTAAATGCTTTATATTGGTAAATGTAAACATTGGATCGTAAAAGCTCCAGTAAAAAATCAAGGAAAAAATTAAAAAAAGGAAAAGAACTTTGCCCGGAGCAGGTTTCGAACCAGTGACCCCTGGAGTCCTGCCAGAGTGCTGAAGTAAAAACGCTTTAGCCTACTGAGCTATTCCGCCGAGTACACATTAGTGACGTATTTTATACCTTATATAAGCAATCTTCGTAGTTTCACAAAATTTAACGACAAAAACAGAACTCTCCAAATTATTCAATCGTTTCGCGTTGCAACGCTATATAATTTTTAGGTTTTAAAATCGTCAAAAGATGCATATAATGGCTATATTAGAGCATGGTTAATGTTCAGTATTACTGTTTCCTCACAAATATCATAACTAAAACGAAAACTTACGAATCTGAAACAACTTTTTTCAATTTTGTCAATTTACCAAAGCGTGAAAAGATCCCTTTAAACATTAACACATTTGTTTCATTGCAATGAAAAGGTTGTAAAATATGTTTTCGTTTGATAAGTTGTTTGTTACTCCTGCCAAACTGGTGGACTTCAATAATCCTAGTGGACTCTTAACATACAATTATAGTTTATTGCCTCAGCGCATGCGTTTTCAGTGGCGTGGCGTATGTTTAAGTATTGCATTTGAGAATATCAAACCACAACGTAACGACTACTCGACAAACAAAGTCTTCAAATGAGTATGGATATCTATTTGCGTCCCGCGGATGTCGCTGTTCTGTGTGGCGGCATACTAGCGTCCCTGGTTGTTGGTGTTGTGTACGCAGTGAAAGAGAGCCGTCATGAGTCCTCGTCCTTCCGGTACCACCGAGGAGGCGGCAAGTTGCATCCGTTTTCGGTCGCGGTTTCGTTAGTGGTAACATTTGAATCCTCCATATTCTATTTGGGGTACCCGAGCGAAATCTACATGTACGGATCATATTACATGATGCAAATTCTAGGACTGATTGTCGGATACCTGATGATGTTCTTTATAACGATCCCATTGTTTTATCCACTACAAATCACGAGCGTCTACGAGTACCTACAGATGCGCCACGAGTCCCAGAGAGTCCGACAGATGTCAATGTGGTTGGGTAACGTAGGAAATCTTTTGTACGCGGGAATTGTCACTTTCGGCGCCGCGACCGGTATGGAGGGGGTTACTGGCGTATCCGCGTGGATATACGTCGTAGTGTTGACGTCGATAGCGGTGGTGTACACGTCACTAGGCGGAATTAAAGCGGTCGTCGTAACAGACGTAGTCCAAGGCGTAATCATGATAGGTATGATATTTGCCGTACTTATTTATGGCTGTATTCGCGTTGGAGGCGTGTCTACAGTGATTGGGATCAACAGACCAACTGGTAGATTACAAATATTTGACTTCGATCCTAACCCGTACAAGCGACACACATTTTGGACGCTTGCTATAGGCTACGGCTTTATGTGCGCTGGTAACTCCTTGAGTGCTCCCTTGGTGCAGCGTCTGAACGCCACCCGTTCTATAGGGGATGCAAAAAAGGTAGCGGCCATTTCGATTCCAGCTTTTGTGATATTGCATATTCTTATAATGTTCGAAGGTCTAGTGGCATATGCATACTTTTCACAGAAAGGCTGCGATCCTATTGCGTCGAAACAGATATCAAACCCGAACCAAATTATACCATATCTTGTGGCTGATTTGTTTGCGGGCGTTCCCGGTATAACTGGACTGTACCTGTCCGCGCTATGCAGTGCGTCCCTGAGTACCATCTCTTCGCTACTCAGCTCTATTTCGGCAGTCACTTCCGAGGACTTCATCCGACAGCGGTTAAAGGACGCATCCGAAAAGAAGCTTACGCAACTTTCAAAATTAATTGTCGTTTTGGCCGGAGTGGTCTGTATTGGTATTGCCATACTTATCAGCCAGGTGAAAGGTCCAATGGGGCAGATTACCTTCAGCATACTTGGGGCGGTAAAAGGGCCAATGACTTCCGTGTTCCTCTTGTCAATATTCTTCACGTGCACCACTAGGAGGGGTCTCTACACGAGCATCGTAGTTGGAACGTGTTTTGGCATGTGGTTGTCACTGGGGTACAACTTTTCCCCCGGTCGCCTACAAACTCCAATATTAAGGCTGGGTACTACTGACAAGTGCTTCTCGTATCACAATACGTCGTTGGCCAGTGCCACCTTAACGACAACGCCGTTTGTTTCCGTACGTTTGGAAAACAATTCATTTGATGACCATTTGCTTTTTGACGACTTGACATCTGCTAATGGAACACTATTTGATACGACAGTGACACCCAGCAAAAACACCACGCCGGCTTTTCATCAAACCATCCATGGACTTGACTGGTTGTACTCAATTTCGTATCTGTACTTTTCACTGTTAATTTCAATGTTATCTATGTGCGTTGGACTGATAGTAAGCAAAGTAACAAATGATCGCCCCGTACAAGTCCCAGACTATTTAATGCTTAAATTGAATGCAAGGTGTTTCAAGTGCCTGCCCAACTATGTTCAACCTGTGCGAACAAATGAGGATGTGTCTTTACAACAAAAGTAGGAGAAATTGCGGGTCCTGTTACAGACCTTTAAACTCGTGCAAGCCAAAACGAAACAAGAATTGCACTTGACGCGAATCTGTGCTAGTCAATAGAGTATCACGGATATAGAATTTTGCCTAATTAGTTTGAAAAAACGATTCGTATTTTCAAGAAGTAACGACACGCAGTAATTATAAAAGCAATTTACCTTTATCGCTATCGACTGCAGACAAAACCGTATATGCCAGGCATAAAAGAGGGATTTGAAATTCTATTATTTGTTCTAAGAAAATATGCTTGATGTAAAATAAAACACCCCAAAACATGTTATATTTAGGGAAACTGTTTTATACCTAGATTAATTGGACTAGGCAGATATATTTTACAAAACCAAAAAGGTAAACACACGGTTGGTGGCTTAATACCCGGTATGTACAATTCAGTCGAGGAATATGTATGAAAATCATTGACTGTCTTAGACGTACACCATGCTGATTTTTTATTCCGAATAGCAATATATTTAGTCTCCTTGTCAAAGTATAAAGTACATCTGTAATTGAATATGGTGCATCAATATATATATATATTAAGCGAGTACGTCATAATATAGATTCAACAAGACATTATATCATACCTATATAACCGTCCATAAAGGATATCGGTAATAATAGTATGTGCATGTTTTAATATATATTAAGTTAAATCATCCTTATACTGATTGAAAAGGATACTATTGTATATTATGCGTATGTTTTATTATATTGAGTCATTTGTCATTATATTATGTGCAGTTGCCAATATATTATGTCTTAATATTCTCATCTGTTTCAAGCATGCATTAATATATGCCGGTGTGAGTCAATATGTCATTATGTCATGCACAATTGTCAATATGTTATTTAACCCTATCCTTATATGGATTAAAAAAACTAATATATCATGCCTATGTGACCTTTAATTAAGTCAACATATCATTATGATGTGCATTTGTCCACAAATTATGTCAAGCTATCATCATATATATTCAACGAACCAATATATCATAACGATAAGAACTAATGTAAAGTAAAATCATCTGCACATTGCATTCTTTTGTCCATAGTGAGTTGATCAAATTGACCGTTTAATAGCATACTGGGAAACACGTTGTCGCTACAAATAATGATCACGAAAAAATTGAGGCTCCGATCAGATAAAATGTAGATTTCAAACAGCTTGAAGTTTTTTCAGAGAGTGGTGGTTGAAGGTACTAACATATTATTTTTACATAATAAAAGTCTGGCCTTTTATGTCGTCCATGATATTACTTTAAACAAATAGGTACACCCAACTGGCAGACATGACTGCACATTAAACCTAACTATGAACCCAAAACTTGCGAACGTGCCTGTACATTGTAATTGCTCAACAAGCATGCTTACACACATGACGTAGCATGCGTCTGGCACACCGGCAACTCAAACACAATGGAATGTTATCGGATGTTTTACCGAACACAAAAAACTATGTTTTGACCATGTAGTAAAGTATCAAGTAAAAAAGCGTATTAACAATGTCTAAAAGAACCCACATGCCAAAACTGCCATGCGTTTCGATAAAACGCAAATTCATTATCGTTTTTCAAACCCTGACGGCTTATATAGATCATAATGTCATCTGAAAGTGGTACCTAGGAATATTTGTTGTCAATCAATTTTAGGAGATTTGTATTTATTATTCACTGCTTTTATTAATGAATGCGGTTATACGAATAAAAAATCCAAAATGGATTTTAGAATCGTGTTCTTGTAAGTGTTAAGCACTTCATAAATGTGAACCTATTTCTAATATCTTATTTTGTCGTTAATAGCATTTGTTGCATCGCACTTTAAGGATTAACTTTCAAATACGTTTGTTGGCATTTAATTTCTGAAATATTCTGCGATACTATGGTTTTTAATTACCCACAAGTATGATAATTTGTTAAGATTGATCCTAGATACTGCTGGTGTTGTTTTTTACACAATAATAGTGTCAACAGTCATATTACAGTAATTTATTTAAGTAATATATAGTCTGATGATGATATATATTGGTAGTTATACATTAATACATTGTTTCTTTGCCACGACAAAGTTGTGAAATAGTTTTTCGTTTCGATAAGTTGTTCGTTATTCCTGCTCGGCCGGTGGACTTCAATAATCCGAGTGGACTCTTAAAGTGATATTGTGCGTATTTTTCAATATAGAATTGAGCTGAAAAGAATTAACAGGTCAAAAGAGTTAGTTAAAATGTGGTAACTGACCAATTATCTGCAACTCATCTAGCTACCAGTTGTTTATAATAGATATATATTATATTCAATATTTAACATGACTGTACTTTCCTCTAACACGAGCGGAACTGTTTTTTAATTAGGATCGGAGTTAGTGTTCGTGTGTAGTATGAATAGATAAGAACGAATCTGTACTAAAATTACATTTAGATTCACATCGTACATGCATGATCAGTTGTCAAACGAAAGTATGGTTGATATTCAAATGCATTATTTTTCTCTTTCCGGGATATTGTTTCAGTATGTTGATGCTGCATTAACAAATATAAGTGTATATGAAGTGAAAACACCAAAATAAATACGGTTGCGACATACATCTATAAACATACCATATAATGTTAGATGCGCATAATATCAATTTAACATACAATTAATTTGCATGGCCTTACCGCATGCGTTTTCAGTGTCTGGGCATACGTTTAAGTATTGTACTTATGAATATCAATCCATAACGTGACGAATAATCGCCAAAAAAGGTCTTCGAATGAGTATGGATAACTATTTGCGTCCCGCTGATGTCGCTGTTCTGTGTGGCGGCATACTGGCGTCCCTGGTTGTTGGTATTGTGTACGCAGTGAAAGAGAGTCGTCATGAGTCATCGTCCTTCCGGTACCACCGAGGAGGCGGCAAGTTGCACCCAGTTCCTGTCGCGGTTTCGTTAGTGGTGACATTTGAATCCTCAATATCCTATTTGATATTACCAAGCGATGCTTATCACAGGGCTGATTGCCGGATACCTGATGATGTTCTTCATAACTATCCCATTATTTTATCCACTACAAATCACGAGCGTCTACGAGTACCTACAGATGCGCCACGAGTCCAAAAGAGTCCGACAGATGTCCATGTGGTTGGGTAACGTCGGAAGTTTTCTATATGCGGGAATCGTCACTTTCGGCGCCGCAACGGGCATGGAAGGGATTACTGGCGTATCCGCGTGGATATACATCGTAGTGTTGACGTCGATAGCGGTGGTTTACACGTAACTAGGCGGAATTAAGGCGGTCGTGGTAACTGACGTAGTTCAAGGCGTAATTATGATAGGTATGATATTTGCAATACTCATATACGGCTGTATTCGCATTGGAGGCGTTTCTACAGTGATTGAGATCAACCGACCTACGGGTAGATTACAGATATTTGACTGCGATCCTAACCCGTACAAGCGGCACACATTCTGGACTATTGCAATAGGCAACGGATGGATGTGCGCCGGCATTATATTTAGTCCTCCATTGGTACAGAGTCTGAACTCTGTCCGCTCTATAGGGGATGCAAGAAAGGTAGCAGCCATGTCGATCCCAGCATTTGTGATATTACAGATTCTTATCATGTGCGAAGGTCTAGGGGCATATGCATACTTTTCACTGAAAGGTTGCGATCCTATTGCGTAGAAACAGATATCAAACCCTAACCAAATTATACCCTATCTTGTGAGAGATTTATTTGCAAGCGTTCCCGGTATAACTGGCCTGTACCTGTCCGCGCTATGCAGTGCGTCACTGAGTACCATCTCTTCGCTACTCAGCTCTATTTCAGTAGTCACTTCCGAGGACTTCATCAGACCGCGGTTAAAGAAAACCTCCGAAAAGAAGCTAACGCAACTTTCAAAATTAATTGTTGTCATGGCCGGATTGGTCTCCATTGGTATCGCCATACTTATCAGCCAGGTGAAAGGCCCGATGGGGCAGATAAGCGGCAGCATACTTGGGGCAGTAAACGCGCCAATGGCTGTCGTGTTCTTCTTGTCAATATTCGTAAGGTGCACCACTCGGAGGGGTCTCTATAGCAGCGTCATAGTCGGAGCGTGTTTTGCCATGTGGCTGTCTCTGGGGAGCAACTTCTCACCCGGTCGCCTGCAACCTGCAATATTACCGCTGGGTCATACTGACAAGTGTTTCTCCCATCACAATACGTCGTTGGCCCTTGCCAACTTCACGACAACGCCGTATGTTTCCGAGCGTTTGGGACACAATTCATTATATGATACGACAGTCACTCTAAGCAAAAACACCACGCCGGGTATTCATGAAACCATCCATGGACTTAACTGGTTGTACACGATTTCGTATCTGTATATTTCACTGTTGGTTTCCATCGTATCTATTTGCGCTGGATTAATTGTAAGCAAATTAACAGATGATCGCCCCGTTAAGGTCCCCGACTATTTAATGCTTACATTGAATGCAAGGTTTTTCAAATGCCTGCCCAACGATCGTCAACTTGTGCGAACACACGAGGATGTGTCTTAACAACAAACGTAAGAGAAAATATGCGTTCTGTTAAAGATATTTAAACTCATGGAACCCAAAACTGAGCAAGAATTGCACCTTACGCGAAACTGTAAAGTAAAGAGAGTATCACGGGGGTAGTATTTTGCCTAATTAGTTTGAAGCAACGCTTGGTATTTTCAAGAGGTAAAGATACGAAAATTATTATGAAGGCAATTTACCTTTTTCGCTATCGACATTAGACGAAACCTTATATTACAGACATACAATTTGGACTTAGAATTCTACTTTAAGCCGGCAGCATGATTTGCCGTCCAAACCACAGCTCGACAATCACACGTAATGTGTCTGGAAGGTTATTTGTGCTCACAAAATATGTATACAGTAAACTATTACAAGACCCAAAACATATAATACTGAGGCAAAATGTACTATAACGAGATTAATTCGACTACGGAGATATATTTTACAAAACCGAAAATGTAAACACCCGGTTCGTGAAACAATACGCGTTATGTACAATTCAGTCGAGGCTGTCATGGAAATCCCCGCTGTAAAGCTCGTCAAGTGTCCAAAAATCATCTGGGTGGCTGTTTGATATTAGAAAGAAGAGGAACAGACAAAAACTTAACAATATTTACAGCGGGGATTTCTGTACCTGATCGTGCTTGTGAAAACATACACTATGGATTCATTCTCGGAATCCCAATAAAATTGTATGTATATATTTTAGTTTTTCACTACAAAACATGGATAAAAACAATTTTTCATCAGTGAATAGATTGTATTTTGCAATATTATATCTTAATATCCGCAGTATTTTGATAAATAATAAATATTATTGGGTTTTTCTAGGGATTTCGGGGGACTTCAGTAATTACGGGGATTTCGGTATTTCTACACATCCGGAATTAATTGTGGCCACAAATAAATAAAAACGAGTATTTTGTATCTACAAAAATCTAAGTAATCATACCACATCTAGCGTTGAAATTTTGGCTATTGCTATAAGGAACACTGATTGTTAAGGTGTTAACTTTATTTTACGAAATACTTAACGAAATGTTCGTTGATTTTGAGCGTTATAGTGACTTTAAATAGCTTATAGAAGTTCCATTAAATCGCTTAAATATGTGTATCAAGGTCCATCCAATAAAAGAGTTTCTTTTTTTTAACACATATAACTGACTTTTTTAAACATACAAGTATAAAAAATGTAAATATATTTTCAGTGACCATATAGATGGAGGGCAAAGGCCATATGTATCAACAGTGGCGTATTCTCTGCATGAACTACAACATGAAAAAATTGGTTTTAAACTGATG
The DNA here is from genome assembly GCF_020536995.1 of Dreissena polymorpha. Lineage (NCBI taxonomy): Eukaryota > Metazoa > Mollusca > Bivalvia > Myida > Dreissenidae > Dreissena > Dreissena polymorpha. Next base: position 160,067,136 of record NC_068355.1, read on the forward strand.
CCTAAAAATGTGTGTATTTCTCAAAGAAGTTCACTATATTTATCATAATATGGAGGGCTAAACTTTATATTGATAAATTTAAACATTTGAAATTAAAATCTCCAGGAAAAAATAAGAATACAATTTAAAACAAGAAGAAAAAAACGTTAATCTCCACAGGGCTCGAACCACGGCTCCTAGAGTCATGGAAGCTTGGGGTAAAATGTCTCCCGACTTTACCACTCGACCATCCACGCTTATGTCACATGCGCGGTTTTTTTAGCAATCCTCGTAGTTTCCCAAAATATCGACTCGCGTCAAATGACGCTTTAATTTATCGGACAGTCCCTTTAAACTAAAACATGTTCATCCTACCAAATCTGGTAGGATTTTCTTGTGATGGCAGAGATTGTTTGTGAGAGCAAGGTACGACAACTCTGCGTGGAGATTGTTTAAGAAATAATATTTTTCTATCATGGTTTGTATAAGAAATAATCGACGGGTAACCGTTGGTTATTGCGGTATTAACCAACGGTATGGAGCTCCGATGCATAGGAATTACGCCCTCGTGGTTTAATTCCTACGCATCGGAACTCCATACCGTTGGTTATTACCGCAATAACTTACGGTTACCCGTCGATTATTTCTTAAATAACCCACACTTGATTTCCTTCTTTGTCTATAGAAAACAAGTCGCGTGCCGTGTTAGAATTATTAACAAGTTTTTGTTGCTATTCTAATCGTATAGTCTACAGAATAAAATCGCGCTCGCGTTTGAGCCTTAATTTGCTCCCCCGATCAAATGTAATTGAATAGTTAAAGGTACTGTCCAACAGATTAAAGTGTCGTTCGACGCGAATCTACAAATATTTGAATGAAATAGTGAGTTACATCATTAAACGAATATTTAACTACAAATATAAATGAAAAATTGCTGTATATATAAAAATGCAAGATGTTGTATAGTTCATTGTAACCCATAAACGATAAATCGATTAAGTGAGCCTACGATTGATGTATAAAGTTCAATGATTGGACAATAATAATTACAGCTACCAATGAAAAGGTGTTTTACGAGTTGAAACAAAGCGTAAACAAGGGCCAATTAAAGTGAAAATCGTAGTGTGAAAAAGTACACACGAAGTCCAAAGTGTGAGGTATTTCAAGTCACTATATCATCGAATCCAACAGATTTGTAGCATTTGATTCCCCTTTCATCCTTATTTTGCTTTAACTGGAACTGTTTACAGAATACTTACGCACCCCTGCTTTTCGAACCATATGGGAGTTTAGAATGGTAACCGTTCGTACCATAACTAGTTGCAAGAATTCAACTCTCAGTTTTATAACCCAAAGACATAGAATAAACAGATTGGAAACTTCGCGCCTAATCGGACTATCTCCAGTGCCCTAGATAAGCTGCGTATCTGCGTCTTTCACCCTATTAAAATGTTTAAAAACGCAATGAAATACAATATCATGCGTATTAAAAACGCAAACAATTTGACTTTTACACAAATTCCTAAAATTCAATGCGTACAATACAATAGCTTCAATCAAACATTCTTTGCTCATTTTTCGGCATATCCTCTTTGCAATTATTATCGTAATGCGACGTCGCTTTTATTCAGCAAGCTTCTGGATGAAGGAGCAGGAAAACAGTCAAAGTAATTCAATTGCTCTGCGGACTAGATTTCATAGCTAATTACAGCATCTGACCAAATTATTAACGACATACATGCATTTTCAATCTGATTTAATCCGTCCCTCATTGTGCATGTATTTGTACAGCGTCTGTTCTTTCAGTTTCTATAACGATGCGGAATAAAAATGTCTAAGAGAGGTCGAAAAACATCTGCGATTGTTGTGCAAAATATCAATCGATCGCAAACTTTTTGAACCAAGAAAGCAAGAGCCATTAAGTGACAAATCATTCTTATTATTGATTTTTTAAGTTTAAAGTTTATATTACACTATGCGACCCGTGATTTTTGCCTAATTTGCGAAGTCAAGGCAGGCATTTTGCTTTTTGGGTGGAAAATCACCGCGATTTCACGTGACTCGTCACTCCGACGTCGCGCGAGAGCAAGATAATCTTTGCGCTAAATCCCCTCACAGTTCCTTCCCCAGGAATTTGTTCAGGCGCCCCGGGGCCGATTGGGGGTGGGTTGGGGAGGGGTGTCCCCTCCCGACGTTGATTTTTTTTTTAATTTAACGTGTCAATTCACGTTCTGTGGTGCGTTATAACTCAAAGAAAAACAGCGTTAAAAGACGTCATTTGGTGCGCTATGACTCTTCAAAAAAATCAACCAGTCATTAAAAAATATTTTTTTTTATATTGTTTAATTGTTTTAAAACTTTTCTGCACAGATAGTAAAATCCCGACTCGAACGATTCCCCAATACATCCGTTTCAACCCGACTCTATTACTGTATACTAACTATTTTTCAAGTTTCTATTTATTACCCGATAATCCCATTTATTCCGTTTTTATCAATCTCTTTCTGGTAAATATTTACGATAAAAGCTTTCAGTTATTTATTTAACACAAACCTTGCCATTTTTTAAGTGACTATTTATAGATTTGATGAAATATTGCCTCTGAATATGCGTCAATCCCTAGACCTGTTGTGTGCTTGTTAAAACGCTCAACACACGCCATTTGTATGCAAAAGACGCGACGTTGTACATGCTGCATAATTTTCGCGCTCTTTTTAATTAAGAAAAAGATTCGACACAAAATAAATTTGTACTGCTAATTTGAAGCAAAAATATTTAACGTTGCGGTAACATTTACATTCGGAAGTGTGTTTCGGATTAAAAACGCGTTAACATCGACTTACGCGAATGGGTTTCGGATTACAAATTTAATTATTCCCATTTGAGATTTCAACAAATATTAACCGTTGCGTTATAAATTCAAGGATAAATTGTTTAAACGCTTTACGAGTCGAATAAATGTTTTGACGGAATTATGCATGAAATTCACGTTGTACACGAGGATCACGGCCGGTTGCCATCATCAGTCTTCTAACTATCGATTATCGGACGAAACATTTACAAGTGTGCGTAGTTAATTCAACGAAAATTTGTTACAGCGCATAACGTGTCGAATAAATGTCAGAAAAACGAGGTGAATCAGTTCTATAAATGGACATGTTGAAATATACATGTACTGGAATTAAATAAATTATCACATAATTGTAACCGGGAGTCATTTGCACAACTTACTCGCTATAATAATTAATTGTTTACCACTTGCAATTAATTTCTCGTATTAATTATGAGTCATAGGTAACACTTGTTTACAGTAAAAAGGTGTGATGATGATGCCTGAAACCGTCTTTAATGTTCTGTACTGTACTAATTACCGATTTTATATTACTCAAATGGTACAACTTCTTGCTTATCAAGCTGCGATAAACTCTTACTTCATGCCCGACGTCAATCAAAAATAATGGTCGATAGTTAACCCCGCCCTCATAAGCATTCACGTAACCGATTGGACGATGAACTTCACAGTTTGACGACTGGAAAGTTACCAGATACATCCTTGTCAGCATTTAAATGACCGTGTAATATGGCTAGAATAATCGATCCGCGCGGCATGCTATTCTCTTATCAGTGGATTATCCATTACCCCATGTGGTGTTTATGGCGATTACATGTGAAAGTAGGTACCGAGTGCTCTTTTAAAACAGGGAATATTGATACAACTGATGAGGAAACCTTGATTTGTTTGGACAATCTCCACTTTCTTTACTGAAGAATACACTGATCGGAAAATTTCAAGCGCCCCGGGGACTCTGATTTTGAAATTCAAGCGCCCCGGCAAGGGGGCGCTTAAATGGCCTGGGAAAGACCCTGCCTCAATGTTGTGGTGATTCGCTGCGATTCGCCGCAATTAGCCGTGAAAGCAGTGGATATCGTTGACATCGATGATTGGCCAATTCATGCATATAAACCGAATCGTATCGATAACTGTATACATAACGCTTTTCCAATGTTCACAATTATCAAATAATCCAACACAATTGCAACATCACTTCCAAATAATAATCTTAAACATTTATGTCGGTAAATATGTTTGAGAATTTCATTAACACAACTATATGACTACGCCATTTTTCAGAAGTGTAAAGAGTATAGTGCATAATGTGGAACACAGCTTTCTTTGGACGAGCGTATTTAAATTTAGATCGAATGCAATATGATCTTACAAAAAACTTATTTTTATTGCGTCATACGCCTTCATGTAAAAAACGTTTTCCTCATGGAAATTGTGCTATCAATGCATAATATAATCAAAACATTTTTTCGACACGCAAAGCGTTGTAACAAATTAATATACAATTCAAAACAATTATACCATAAGAATTAATGTTCCGTTAAATTCCCAAATGAGAATAATAATTTATTATCCGAAACACACTTCCGATGTTTTAATGTTAGCACGACGTTCACAAATGCTTCCAATATAGCCATCATGTATATTTCCCGACAAAAGAGCGCGAAAATTATGCGGCAATGCACAAGGTCAAGGTAAATAGTGTGCAAGTATTGATTTTTTTTATACAAACTGCGTAGCGCAGAAAACATTGAATTCTGTTGATTTCGGTTAAATGTTTCTTTGGTATTTTTAAAACAGTTATATCGCCCAAAATTTGATATTACTTTTAAAGTCATATCAAATCAAACACGACGTATCCGTATCGTTACTGATAGAAGTAAATCATAATACCTTGAGGTGTATAGTTTTTTGTTGTGAGAGACCATCCGAGTAAACGCCGAAAAATATATACAAACTGTTATTTTTTGTTAATGCCCTTTGATCCATTATCGCACTTAATTGGCAGCGCCATCTTGTTGTTTCTGTGATTGTCACATCTTTTCACAAATTGAACACGTACAATGAGTGCCAATTAGACACTAGAATAAACACAATCACCCGCTGGACAGTACACAATAAATAATCAAATGTTAAGGTTTTTTATTTGTTTTGGACGTGAAAACCCAGAGAAATGCATGTACATTATACATCATCATATTTATTTAACTTTGCGAATGCTTAGTGCTACGTTGATATACTCGTGTTTTTTTTCAGCAAAACAAACACAATGTTTAATGGCTTTAATATATAGGCAATGATGTAATAACAACATAATATATAACACGATATCATAATAACATGTACTTAAAAATAGAACAGTAATGTATTTCCGATTTCCGGCTTATCAAGCATTGTGAATGTATGTACAACGCTCGGAAAGTAATGCGAGTAACAAGAGTTATCCGCATTGGAGCCTGAAACAGAATATAAATAAGTATAGCATAATCTAGTCTAATAATTAGACGTAATCTACTGATTACATTTAAACTTTGAATGAAAGTGTTACTTAAACAATTTTCAGTGCCTTAAGGCGCGAATATTTTGCTAAACACTGTTAACAAAAGTTATAACGTTATAATTCTTAATGAAATTCAAAAATAAGTATTAACATAATAAATAACGTCAATAAACACACACGGTAAGATCAAAGTTTAAAAGTAAAACTTATAACATATTTCTCGTAAATTACCAAATTATTAGTTTTGTCTAAATCAAATACCATGTATAGAGAAACAAGGTATTTATAACCGACCAATGACGAAACACTATGCAACTTTCAATTTACACAGTGCTACGCTACATGTATATGGCAACAATATGAAATTTGAACAGTGGTAGTGTATTCGGGCCTGGAATATAATTGATTGTAAGTGTTAATAAACATTCTGCTAATGCAATTAGTTAAATAATGTTTACATGTTATGTTCAATAATAAATGCATGGTCATTCTGCGCTGTTATATTAATTTGGAGCCTTTAAAGCTTCCGACATTACTTTATCAAGCTCATGTCGGAACAGGAGTATTTAAGCTAATACGCCCATTGTATACAACAACAACAAAAGCTTTATTATTGCAATGTATAATGTAAGTGTATACATATATGTTACATGTAAAGTAATGTAACCCTCAACGTAAATCGCTTAAAAAGGGGAATCACGGCGGTACGCGGTGATTTGCGCTGATTCGCGCTGATTGCGCAACAGCTAGATACATCGCGCGACGGTCGCCGAGACATCACCCAAATTTTCTTGTCGCTCGGAAACACCGCGATTTGTCACGTTGCATCGTTTGCGGTGATGCGAGAATTGCGGCAAAAATCACGGGTCGCGTAGTGTATGGACAGTTTCAAGAATTAAAGATGTTATGAAACATCAGTTTATTAAAGTTAATTTTAATAGTTTGCAGTTTTATTAAATTAATACAAGTGTGCAGCTTCAACCGAAGTTATCTGAATCTGAATGGATACGTTGAAGTGACCAAGATTGGCTTTTATTCAATGGGGAAAGCAGCAATGATTTTAAGGTATGAAGTTTTATAACTCATTTCACCCTATTTCAAGACCGAAATCACCCTATTTTTTAAAATCAATTAGTGAAAACCCTATTTCCCAAATAATTATCTGGGGCACTGTATCTCGCAGCGGGATCACATGGTCAAGTAACTGATAAGACCACTTAGGATCAGCAGAGGATTAATTCCACAAATCATTCAGATGAAGTAAAACTAAGGTCACTTCCAACAGCCTTGCTGTGGGGCTAGCTCTTTAGCGACGTGGTTAAAGTGTCTGACTACCACTCTGGAGGTCGTGGGTTCAATCCCCGTCCTGAGCTCAGTATTTTCACAATAATGGCGACGAGGCAAAAAAATACTGTCAATGCGGGAGTCGGTCTGAGCTGTTTAATGGTTTCTGGTAGGGCCATGCGGATGCAAGACATGCTATAGCGGGCATGTCTGGGCCTTGAAACATTAAAAGGGGGAGGAGTGTAGTAAAAGTAAGGTCACTTCCAACAGCCTTGCTATGGGGCTAGCTCTTTAGCGACATGGTTAACGTGTCTGACTACCACTCTGGAGGTCGTGGGTTCAATCCCCGGCCTGAGCTCAGTATTTTAACAATATGGAGGAGTCCGGAGATAACTGATATATTACAATTGCGATAAGATAGCGACGCGTCACAGTGTTTTTTTCCTTCTTTTGATGGGTCCGGTAAACGGACCCGTTCCCAATGACACATGGACCTAGTGTTTTATCCAGGCCGTTTTAGCGTGGCGCGGCGCCACGCCGCTTTTTTGAAGCGCCTCGCTGCCCCTTTCAAAGCAAATCAGCGCCACGCTGCCCTTTTCAAAGGCCGCCGCCCTGTTTTCCGCCGTGCGCGACCTTATTGATAACACCTTAATTGCCTCTTAACCAAGCTTCTAAGCTGACTATTATCAGCGAAGATTCGCGCGGTTGTGAATACGTCATGCGTGAATAACCATGTGTCAATATCAATCGATAATTTCAGTGGCTTTGTAACACTAATCGGTCCGGATACAATCGTGCACAGTTATTAGGAGACTTGATGAAAACCTCGATGTTATCACGTGGAAATTGTGCATTTCATGCATAATTCAGTTATATCAAAACATTTATTTTTACGCGTAATTAAATTTAAAAAAAACACCAGTTGTATCTGTAAAATATTGATTTGATTTCAATTTAATGCAAAACAGTTTTTAAGTTAATAAAAATTAATTTTATACAGGGCTTGCACTAAGCGGCGTACGGCCGTATATTACGCCCGATAATTGTTTCCATACGCCGATTACAAAACCCCATGACGTCCACTGTACTTCCTGAAAATTGGCCATACACCGAAAATAGCACCCCGTGACATATTAAAGCTGTCGATTAAAATAACGCTCCGCCTCCTATCCAATACAATTGGCGCAGGCTCATATTAAAGCTGTCGATTAAAATAACGCTCCGCCTCCTTTCCAATACAATGGGCGCAGGCTCACAGTAGATGTGTGTTGATGAATTGTAGCAGACGACAATCTTAACACGTTTGCTGTTCACAGTTAGGCAGACCGCGCTTAATTGGAGCACGTGCTTATTTATTGTCACGATGTTTTGATTACAATAACGTGTGAATGTCGGCAAAGAAGTTGATACCCCGTCTTGGACCCTGTTTGGCCAAAAGTTGTTAATTGTTGTAACAGTAGTAACCTGCACCATTGGTTCAATTAAGAACATTATGACCCGTTTGTAACTTTTCAAAATATGTTAATTGGCAAACACAGACATGAATTTTACAAAAATATTGAACTTGTACCACTTATCATTCGTGTTTAGAATGTCGCAACGTACGCTTTCCGATTTTGGCATTCCACTTTCGACGAAACGTAAATTAGAAATTGATGCAAATTGCGTTGTAAGCAAAATAATTATACCTGAGACCAATTAACGTGTATTGAATTAATTGACAATGAACAAAAGACAGTACGGCGCCGTTCCTAGTTACACTTTTTGCGAAATAAAATGTACACAATGCAACACGTGGTCATGAAAACAATGTCATTACGCAGAACTTTCTGACTATTCAACAAAGTGTTAGTGTTTGTGAATCTCCATTTAAGATGCATATAAAGGACTTGTTTGTGCAATGTGTGTAACGTTTTAAATATAAATAATTGTTTAAGAGGGTAACTCATTTAACAGTATTCTAAGACTTCTTTGAAAAGCTATAGTTTGTATAAGATATATATCCTATGGTGTTTAATCTTGTTTTTTGTTACTACATGAAAATATAAAACACATAATAAAATATACATTCTGGATTTTGTTGGTTTAATTATTCAACAATAAATCTCAAAACTATACATACAATGTTTGTGTGTAACAAAGCTTGTTATTAAGTCACTATACAGATATATTTGTGCCCTTTTTATGGATGTCACACGCTAAAGTGCCCTTTTTTGAAATTTTGCACCACGCCCTTTTTCCTTCCTGTATAAAACACTAGGACCTGTTCCCAAAATGAACCGGACCCGTCCCAATTTCCGGATTTTTTTTTTTTTTTTAACCTCATTTGGGAATTTTTTAGTCCCATTTTGGAAAAATATATACTTTTTTACATTGGGGATGGGGCCGGATACCGGCCCTGATTTTTAACAAAAAAAACCATTGTAAGCACTTTCATGTGCACTTGAATGCCGTAAGAGGGTTGTTTATTGTGTTTTTTCTTTATACTTGATTGTTGATTTAATTTACAATAAAGAGAATTGAATCAGTAGGATTCATAATGCACATCTTGTATTTAGCAATTTAAAAGGGTATAATAGTTAGAGCTGCAACGATTCACCAACAGCTCGATTCGATTTCGATTTCAGACACTCCGATACCGATTTTTTCGATTCGATTCATCTTCAAACCTAGTTTTATCATATATTCACTCTTATGCCTCAAAATTAACATTTCTGTTCAAATGTGATTTCAATAAAACACATGAACAAGAAAAGCAAATTAGGAATTTTAATATAAAAACTTCTGACTAGAAGATTGTGTTGATTACACAATAATATAAAAAATAAATAAATAATCATAAGAACGTATCTGGAATCAGTTGAATGGAAGTACTATCACATAGTACTTTTACCCAAAACTGCAATAAGCATGTCTACCATTGTGACATGACAGCATCACTTGTTACCTGTAGGACAAATCACATTCTCTAATAAACTTAACAAAATTCCAACAGAAATAGAACTACTTTTCTGGCTCGCGACTTCAGTAGTTGCACTTGTATGACCTCTTAGTCTTGCTAAATCAATGCTATGTTTGCGTTTGACATGTTGCATTAGATTAGTGGTTGAGCCGGACTTTGCGTACGTCACATCCGTGAAGCACAGTTTACACTTTGCTTTATCGGTAGGGCTATCATCCCGAAACCCAAAATACTGCCACACTTTTGATTTTAGCTTCGTAGGCGCATCTGATAATTTTAATTTGTCGGCAACAACTTGTTCAGCCATTTTGACGCTTTTTCCGAAAGTAGACCGTAATGCGCTTATTGATTGGATGACTAAAGTAATAAGCAACCAATCGCGCGGGTCGTAATTACAGGTCAACATAAAACCTTCACCTGCCCGTATCCATAGTCAGAATACAGCGTGTTTTACGTATCTATGTATATATATGTATATATGTTAAAGAATCGAATCGAATTTGGTAGGTTTGGTATCATAATCGAATCGAAGCATTTCGAATCGATTTTCGATGAATCGGATCGAATCGTTGCAGCTCTAATAATAGTGCAACTAATTACAACACCATCTGTTTTCTGATAGCATGTTGTTGTTTGTGCAAGACTTTGAATAAAAGTTTATGTTGCGTTTCTGTGTCATTTAAAGCTGACAAAAGTTAAACAAAGTCATTAAAATACCATTCTTAAATTGGTACAATTCACAACTTAATTTTTCCCAATTGGAGGAATTCACGACTCTTTTTTTCCCAACTAGGTGATTTCTCGACGCGAAAAATTCCCAATGGCATGGGTATCGGACCCGTTCCCAATTGGGTGAAAAAAAGCGCTGCGTCAGAAGCAATGGCAACGATTATCGAGCAAAGTTATGCAAAAATGGCGCTATAAAAAAGGCTATAACTTGGTCAATAATGATCAGATTTTTATAAAAGAAAGTTTCATAGAAAAATGAGTAATTATGCTTTTATAAAATCTCAATTTTATTTATCTACAATAAGAATTCATAATGCTGTGATCGTTAAAGAAATAGCGCTATAAGAATTTCCAAATTGCAGCGAGAATGCCGTTGAATAGTTTATTTGAAAGGCTTTTGCTGATAAAATATTATTGTATAAATTTTTATTTCAAACCTATAAAACCTTATAAAATAATATTATTTCAAAACAGATAGATATATGACAAAGACCTAAAATACACCGTTTGCCGATGTCGGTTAAATAAATTACTTTCATGAATTATTTTCAGGCGATTTTCACATGTTTTGTTGTTAAAATGATTGTTTCAAGTTGAGATTTATTTAATTGTTATAAATATAATGTTTAATATGCTTTCGTGTATTTATTTTGTGTGTGTGTAAACAAGTGCTAATTATCGGCGAAAAATTTGCCGATTCAGCCACTTATATTATGTCTTTGAAGAGACTTATTACTTTCAACTTTTTACAAACAATTCACGCATGTTTTGTTGTGTTTTTTAGCTCATCTATTTTTTGAAAAAAAAATATGAGCTATTGTCATCACCTTGGCGTCGGCGTCGGCGTTGGCGTTGGCGTCGGCGTCCGGTTAAGTTTGCGTTTAGGTCCACTTTTCTCAGAAAGTATCAATGCTATTGCATTCAAACTTGGTACACTTACTAACTATCATGAGGGGACTGGGCAGGCAAAGTTAGATAACTCTGGCATGCATTTTGACAGAATTATGTGCCCTTTTTATACTTAAAAAATTGAAAATTTTGGTTAAGTTTTGCGTTTAGTTCCACTTTTCTCAGTAAGTATCAATGCTATTGCATTCAAACTTGGTACACTTACTTACTATCATGAGGGGACTGGGCAGGCAAAGTTAGATAACTCTGGCATGCATTTTGACAGAATTATGTGCCCTTTTTATACTTAGAAAATTGACAATTTTGGTTAAGTTTTGTGTTTAGGTCCATTTTATTCCTTAAGCATCAAAGCTATTGCTTTCATACTTGCAACACTTACTAACTATCATGAGGGGACTGTGCAGGCAAAGTAATGTAACTCTGACTGGCATTTTGACAGAATTATGTGCCCTTTTTATACTTAGAAAATTGAAAATTTGATTAAGTTTTGTGTTTAGGTCCACTTTATCCCTACAGTATCAAAGCTATTGCTTTCATACTTGCAAGATTTATGAACTATCATAAGGGGACGGTGCAGGCAAAGTTATGTAACTCTGACTGGCATTTGGACGGAATTATGGGCCCTTTATACTTAGAAAATTGAAAATTTGGTTAAGATTTATGTTTTGGTCCACTTTACCCCTAAAGTATCATAGATATTGCTTTCATACTTGGAACACTCACAAACTATCATAAGGGTACAGTAAAAGGACAAGTTGCATAACTCTGGTTGTCATTGTTACGGAATTATGGCCCTTTTTTGACTTAGTAACTTTTAATATATGGTTAAATTTTGTGTTTCGATCCACTCGAAGTATCAAGGCTATTGCTTTCAAACTTCAAATACTTACATGCTATCATGAGGTTACTGTACCTGGCAACTTGAATTTTACTTTGACCTTTGAATGACCTTGACTCTCAAGGTCAAATTATTAAATTTTGCTAAAATTGCCATAACTTCTTTATTTATGATTAGATTTGATTGATACTTTGATGAAACTACTCTTACCTGACATACCACAATAGGCTTCACCCAAACCATCCCCCGTGCCCTCCCCCCCCTCCCCCTCCCCCCCCCTAATTTTTTTTTTTTTTTTTTTTTTTTAAGATCATCTCACAAATGACCACCGCACCCTCACACTATACCCCCACCCCACCCCCCCCACCCTCCCCCCCAATTTTTTTTTTTGATTTTTTTTTTTTTAAACGGTTATGTTTGAAATACCGTCCAACCATCGCACCCAAACCCCCCCCCCCCCCCCCCCCCCCCCGAATTTTTTTTTTTTCGCTTTTTTGGAAGATAATGTAATAAATGTCCACAACCCCACACTATACACCCCTCTTCACTCCACTCCTCCTTTGTGATTGAAAATGAGAGTCCCTTCACCTTTAAAAAGAAAATAGATGAGCGGTCTGCACCCGCAAGGCGGTGCTCTTGTTTTTTATAGCCATAACATCAAGCAGATTGTATTTTAATTAATACATATTAAAGATTCTCGCGAAATTATTTGCCGCTAATTGTTTGTAATTGGTCGGCGGTGCTCTTGTTTTTTATAGCCATAACATCAAGCAGATTGTATTTTAATTAATACATATTAAAGATTCTCGCGAAATTATTTGCCGCTAATTGTTTGTAATTGGTCTCAATTGGACGACTGAATTGGTACAACTCGGGGTTCGACACTAAGGCACGTCCGACAGACATTGTCTAGTAAGATCGGTGGTCGGGCTATAAAAACTGTGGGCTAGCTTGTCTGACTGGTCGTACATACAAAATCTATACTGATTCATATAACTATAACTAACCGAAAACCTTTTTCTCTTGATGTGTAAAATAAATATTGTATCCATTATTTACATCAGAACAAAACTAGCGTATATAAATAAACGCGGAGCATTCACATGATTCATCGCTATTTAGACGCGAAGGAGAGCTTCCCACAGAAATAGCTTGTTTCCATTGGTTGTCATGAATATTAACCCTTTGCATGATGGGAAATTTGTAGTCTGCTAAAATGTTGTCTGCTGAATTTTTAAAATTAGCATTTTCTTCAGTTTTTTTCAAAGAATACTATCAGAATAGCAAACAGGGGATCCAGATGAGACGTTCTGTGGCGTCTCATCTGGATCCAAACTGTTTGCAAAGACCTTCAAAATTCGGTTCCAGCACTGAAAGAGTTAATGATTTTCTACAGTGTCATAGAACTTTACATTATGTTTTTACGACTTCTATCAAAAATCGGTATCGTCGATGTAAACATTTTGGCGACCGCGTAGCAGACGAGAGAATGTAATTTAAAGAATGGCTTTGTTCAAGGTTGGATTTTCGTCCGACAAATAAGTTAATAAAGAAGAATCCGACGGTAAAACTGACACCGATTATGATGGAAAAGGGCCTTGGAGCTGTGGTAGCATAGAGCACAGCGGTCAAGGAGGCTAGAATTTGATAACGTTTAATAAATGTCACCTGCTGTACAGACATCATTTGTTTAACTGGTGATAAACAGTGAAATTACAACAAACAATTTATGTTGTTAAATAGTTTTATATTATTTTTTACTCTGTGCATCAAAGAACTTTCTTGTGTTCACTATTTATTTTCTGATAAAACCTGATTAAACAGTTACACGACACAATTCTGTTTATTTGCTATGTCATTTATGGTCTGGTAGACATCAGATTCGGGATAGTACATTTTAAGAGGAGCTGGTCCGATGGTCTGGCTGTAAAAAAAGTTAATGTCGAACCCTGCAACTATTTTCAAAAAGCATAGCATATTATGATATTTTTGATACGCCTTCCATTATTTTTCATGTTCTAACTGAAATCAGAGATAAAAAAAATGTTGTTTGGATATCAATTAAATTTTGTGAGCTGGAATTATGTCACGTAAAGAAGATCCGAACTTTATATCATGGGTGAGTGATATTGATCTTGACGATCTTTTAGGTGATTATACAGAAAATGAAAAGAATGTGAATACATTATATCTAGTGTTTCTAAGTGTAGTTCAAGTGTTGAGAAATGTTCTGACATTTATGTTTGTCCAGAGTGTTTTCAGGAATGCAAGACTGCGGCAGGGTTCCTAGTAATAAGAAAACCTTGTTAGTTTCAAAAGGTCCATTCAGCTATTAGTGCTGTCTTCAGTATAATACTTGAAAGTGAACAACTTAGTAGTCAGGAGAACAATTAATTTAATATTTAGCTCTGCTGTTTTCGGAGAAAACCCGAGGTATTGTCATAGCCAGCTCGACATCCGCCGTCCGCGTCGTGCTAAAACCTTTACATTTTGTTAAGGTTTTGAAGATTGGCTCTTAAATCAAAGTGCTTCAACCTACAACTTTGAAACTTCACATGTAGCTGCACCTTGATGAGTTCTACATGCCACACCCATTTTTGGGTCACTAGGTCAAAGGTCAATGTCACTGTGACCTCTAAACAAAAGAAAGAACAAAATTCTGACAAGCTTTCATTTATTAAGAACTGCACCCGAAGCCGAGCGTGGCACCCGTTATGCGATGCTCTTGTTTATATTATAATGAGCATGTGCAGTAATAAATTTGTACGAAATAGATATGAGCCTTGTTCTGAGAAAACTGCAAAAAAGAACCAAAACATGTTTGCCAGCAATCGTGCATCACAGGGGAAAAGAGCTTAAAGTTATACCAACATTGTATATGGCCAAATCCTTTAAATTGAATGTCTTCATCTAGGTTTTTTTTATTTATACCTAGATTAACATCTCACCTAGCATAAAAATCTTGCTTCAACGATTTGGGATGAGAAATAGGAAATTTATTCAAAAAGAAACAAACCACTTTGGCGACAGGTGTGAAAAATGATTGAATGAAATAACAGTATAAAATTGTACAAAAGCAAAATCCTTTTAAATGCCTTATTTTCATTTTTTTTTTTTTTACTCGTACCTAGATTAACATCTCACCTAGCATAACAATCATACTTAATCAATCTGGGATGAGAAATGAAGAAATTAAAAAAAAAATCGTTTGGGCATTTCAATTTTTCAAAAATTACCGAAAATGGCCAAATCCAGTTTTCTCTTTCAATTTCCGATAAATTAATAATTAATAATAATAATTAACTACCAAAACCTGAAGCATTATCAACAAAGAAAATAAAAACTTATTTTTATTTACACTAAAAATATTCAATATGTCTTTTTGCGGAGACCCTCTTTCACCCCCTACGTAAAGTTCGTAACGTTGCGCTATCAGCCATATATTGCTCTGCAAACTGCCAATCAAGCGCTAAAAACACTAAATAACACATTAAGATTGTGAATAACAATATTAGAATAATACAAACTTACCAGATCATGCCCAGAATACCCTACGACAACAAATATTTATGCCCCCTTCGAAGAAGAGGGGGTATATTGTTTTGCACATGTCTGTCGCCAGTGTCGGTTGGTCCGTCCGTCCACCAGATGGTTTCCGGATGATAACTCAAGAATGCTTAGGGCTAGGATCATGAAACTTCATGGGTGCATTGATCATGACTGGCAGATGACCCCTATTGATTTTCAGGTCACTAGGTCAAAGGTCAAGGTCACAGTGACTCAAAACAGCAAAACGGTACGGTTTCCAGATGATAACTCAAGAACGCTTAAGCCTAGGATCATGGAACTTCATAGGTACATTGAAAATGACTGGCAGATGACCCCTATTGGTTTTCAGGTCACTAGTTCAAAGGTCAAGGTCACAGTGACTCGAAATAGTAAAATGGTTTCCAGATGATAACTGAAGAACGCTTACGCCTAGGATCATGAAACTTCATAGGTACATTGATCATGCCTGGCAGATGACCCCTATTGATTTTCAAGTCACTAGGTCAAAGGTGAAGGTCACAGTGACTCGAAACAGTAAAATGGTTTCCGGATGATAACTCAAGAACGCTTACGCCTAGGATCATAAAACTTCATAGGTACATTGATAATGACTGGCAGATGACCCCTATTGATTTTCAGGTCACTAGGTCAAAGGTCAAGGTCACAGTGACTCGAAACAGTAAAATGGTTTCCGAATGATAACTTGGAAGTGCTTTGGCAGATTTTATTGAAACTTGGTATGAGTATATATATGGATAAGAAGATGATGCACGCCAAATGGCATTGTACAATATCTGTTAATAACGGAGTTATGGCCCTTTGTATCTTGAAAAAATGCTTTTTTTGTCTGGAGCCATATCTTGGAAATGCTTTGGCGGAATTCATTAAAACTTGGTATATATGGATAAGAGGATGATGCATGCCAAAGGTACATTGATCATGACTGGCAGATGACCCCTATTGATTTCCAGGTCACTATGTCAAAGGTCAAGGTCACACTGACACAAAATGTATTCACACAATGGCTGCCACTACAACTGACAGCAAATATGGGGAGCATGCATCTTTTACAAACAGCCCTTGTTACCATTAATTACGAAGAATAATTGATTGCTTTGTAACAAACTGGCTGACAGTAGCTGGAACAGGGAAGAATGTTCAGGTACACCGGCATGTCCAAAATCAATGTCTCGTGACTCTGGCTGAGTCACGCCCGTCGCGATATTTTATTGAATAAAGCTATAGCAGAGAAGAAGATTCCAATCTGTTTATTCTAGGTCTTTGTATAGCCCAGAGATTTCTGAGAGTTGAAATGCGCCATCTATTGTCCAAAGGTGCAAACTGTGATCACCACTGCAAAGGCTAAGGAACACTGTAATCCATATAAACGGACTCCCAGAGCCTTTGCGCTGATAATTTTTGCTATGGTGGCTCAGGGAGTGCATAATTATGCACCCATTCATAAACGCAATTGCAGTTCTGGCGTCTTTCGTTACCAGTTAAGAAAAGCGATGAATAAACTTCAAAAACATATTAAATTTACCTGAATGGCAGCCTACTAACGTTACCCTTTGCATGCAAACTAAAAATCGCGACAATGTTTCAACACACTATTCTTGCTGACATTTTCATTATAAATTTGAAACAGTGTCAGTGTAAATATTCCATATCTGTTCGACATGGTTATCAACTTGGGTTACATCATGATGTGCAAAAGATTGGTGTTCCAATATGGTGGATAGAGCGTATGAAAGAATAACAAAGTAAAAAAAAATATTTCTTCCTTTAATGGTACCATATGCATGAGTTTGTGCTTTAGACAGGTAAACGTTGATAAGTTTTTGCAGTATCTGTGTTCCTTAGCCCTTGCAGTGGTTATCAAATTGTGCACCTTAGGGCAATAGACAGTGCATGGCAACTCTCAGTAACCCTTTGGGCTATAAAGCTGAGAGTTGAATTATTGCAACTAAGGAACACTGACACAGACACGGACATGAACAAAAGTCAGAAAACATATAGTTATTATGGTTAGACAGTTGTTATTCCATATTATTCCATAATGTTGCACTCTTGATCTAAGTCGAATAGAGGAAACTTACATGCACAATTTTAAAATATTTTCTAACATTTTATTGACCCAATGCTGTATAACCCCTTTGGTTAATGGTATTTAATATTCTTTAATATTCTTTTATTTAAAAAAGCAATTCCTAAAAGAATTTTTTTAGTATTTATGTTATTGATCAAATGTCCTGTTTTGCAACATGTACTTATTCATGTTTACATGATATCTTTTGACAATTTAATTTTTTTATCATGCCTTCATTTAACATAGGTTATGCTTTCTCTTTCATTATCTTCTTTACTTTAAATTCATATTTTAAATGATTATTATTTTTATACAACTAATAACCTTTACACGGTTTTACATAATATAATGTTACACTTTCATTGTTATTCAATAAACAAGAAATACATGTATATAAGAAAAAAGGGAGACTCTTTTTATGCTCCCCGAAATATTTCGGGGAGCATATAGTTGTTGTGCTCCCCGAAATATTTCGGGGAGCATATAATTGCCAGTTTGTAGTTCCTTACTTCCTTATATCCTTACTTTCTTCCATCACACTTTTGTTATCGTTTCTCATAGCACCTTCAATACTAGACTGATCTCTTTCATATTTGGCATGTAGGTACCTTGCATGGACCTCTACCTTTTGATGAGGTTTGAGATCACTGGGGTCAAGGTCAAGGTCACCTAGGCTAATAATATACTTTTTCCGTCACACTTTTTTTACCGTTTCTCATAGCTGCTTCAATACTTTACTGATCTCTTTCATATTTGGCATGTAGGTACCTTGCATGGACCTCTACCTTTTAATGAGATTTGAGGTCACTGGGGTCAAGGTCACCAAGGCTTATAATATACTTTTTCCGTCACACTTTTGTTACAGTTTATCGTAGCACCTTCAATACTTTACCGATCTCTTTCATATTTGGTATGAAGGTACCTTGCATGGACCTCTACCTTTTGATGAGGTTTGAGGTCACCGGGGTCAAGGTCACCGAGGCTAATAATAGATTTTTCCGTCACACTTTTGTTACATTTTCTCATTGCACCTTCAATACTTTATCGATCTCTTTCATATTTGGCATGTAGGTACCTTGCATGGGACCTCTACCTTTTGATGAGGTCAATGGGGTCAAGGTCACCGAGGCTAATAATAGATTTTTCCGTCACACTTTTGTTACAGTTTCTCATTGCACCTTCAATACTTTACCGATCTCTTTCATATTTGGCATGTATGTACCTTGCATGGACCTCTACCTTTTGATGAGGTTTGAGGTCACTGGGGTCAAGGTCACCCAGGCTAATAATAGATTCACACTTTTTTAACAGTTTCTCATAGCACCTTCAATTCTTTACTGATCTCTTTCATATTTGCCACGTAGGTACCTTGCATGGACCTCTCCCTTTTGATTAGGTTTGGATCACTGGGGTCAAGGTCACCGAGGCCAATAATAGATTTTTAGCTCATCTATTTTTTGAAAAAAAATTATGAGCTATTGTCATCACCTTGGCGTCGGCGTCGGCGTCGGCGTCCGGTTAAGTTTTGCGTTTAGGTCCACTTTTCTCAGAAAGTATCAATGCTTTTGCATTCAAACTTGGTACACTTACTTACTATCATGAGGGGACTGGGCAGGCAAAGTTAGATAACTCTGGCGTGCATTTTGACTGAATTATGTGCCCTTTTTATACTTAGAAAATTGAAAATTTTGGTTAAGTTTTGCGTTTAGGTCCACTTTTTTCAGAAAGTATCAATGCTATTGCATTCAAACTTGGTACACTTACTTACTATCATGAGGGGACTGGGCAGGCAAAGTTAGATAACTCTGGCGTGCATTTTGACAGAATTATGGCCCTTTTTTGACTTAGTAACTTTGAATATATGGTTAAATTTTGTGTTTCGATCCACTTTACTTCTTAAGTATCAAGGCTATTGCTTTCAAACTTCAAATACTTTCATGCTATCATGAGGTTACTGTACCTGGCAAGTTGAATTTACCTTGACCTTTGAATGACCTTGACTCTCAAGGTCAAATTATTAAATCTCTAAAATTGCCATAACTTCTTTATTTATGATTAGATTTGATTGATACTTTGACAAAACTACTCTTACCTGACATACCACAATAGACTCCACCCAAACCATCGCCCGTGCCCCCCCCCCCCCCCCCAACCCCCCCCTATTTTTTTTTTTTTTTTTTTTTTTTTAAGATCATCTCACAAATGACCACCACACCCTCACACTATACCCCCCCACCTCACCCCCCCCCAATTTTTTTTTTATGAAACGGTTAAAAAACACAAATATTTATTTTTATTATTTTATGTTTGAAATACCGTCCAACCATCGCACCCAAGTGTGTCCGTCCGTGCACAATTTTTGTCCGGGCTATTTCTCAGCAACTAATGACCGGAATTCAATTAAACTTTATGGGAAGCTTCACTACCAAGAGGAGATGTGCATATCACGCCGGGTATGCGAATACTTCGTTTACGGATGGCACTTCACTAACAGAGAACAACAAACGCCACGCGCTAGAGGTAAGTTCCTCTGTTTTATTTAAAGTTATATCCTAAAGATTAGTTTTTAAGACAAGACACATGGTCGAGTTGATAAATGGTGTATCCTTTTGTATTGGGAATACACAATTTCACGGAAGAATGGAACAGTTTTGCCCAAAAAATAGAAAATTTGATCGGAAAACAGCATAAACTGGATGAACAGTAAACATTTTAACAAAATAAAACTACTTAGAATTATTGCAAGAAATTTTTTGCTATTCCAGCATGTAGAGTAATCACTGTGCTTCAAATACTGAAATTTTGATAGCATTCAATGAAATATAAACAAAGATAGTACATTTTGTAATAGGTGGCATACATAAAGTTGCAGCCACTTTGTTTACCGATAAAGGGCACTTCAGATTACGGAGACTTTCAACAAAGCGGGCACTCTAATAACTGAGTTTTATCTTCTACCTCAAATGCATTTATTTATATTATGGCTATTCATACGAAACATTTTTAAAATATATTTTTCAAAAATCACATGACTATTAATTTATACTATGTTTATTATCATTGCAATTTTCAAATAAGATAATATTTATTATTAAATAAATGTGTACGGATAATGCGAATCAACACAATCGTGTTTAATTTTACTTAAAGCAGGGCTCTAGATAACGGTAGTGAAGGGGTCTTTATGACGCAAATACACATTTGTTCTTCATAAAATCCTATGTCGGTTGTGCTTATTTGAATCGCATCATCAAGACGATACTTATGCGTAGCAACAAAATTAAAAAGAGAATGGTAAAACTCCCTGTATTTTGAGCCCTGCTTATAGGGAGCACTTCCCTTTACGCAACGCTAACGTTTGCTCGAAGTGCGATTCACCTGACCCTAAATCACTGTATTGGTTGAGTTTTAAGAATCACGGTTAAAATTAAATCGTAAAATCAACTGATTCTGGAAAAAAAGGAATGCGTACATAAAATGTTTAAATGTCATATTATGAAGTCAGTACTTAGTATACCCACACAAACGAAGTTTAGGGTGCTATATTGGATAGAACTTCATATGCAGCATGTGTTGTGTTTATATTAAAAAAAAGACGGATATGCATAATTTTTACACCACTATCGTGTGATTAAATCAACCCCGCCCGTTCTTTTATTGCTATTTTCGTTTATTGGCATTGAGCCAAAAAGTTCCAATAGAATTTCGAACCTGCATCGCTGCTGATATTAATCTCTGAGAGGCAGTTTAAGCAGAGTGATTATTCATGACATGCTATCTAATATAAAAGAAAATAGCCTTAGTACCTTCATTTGGACATAAAGATAAATGCTTTAGATCAACCGCTTAGAACGTAATTTAAAATATATGGTCATATAGATTTTACTCATTAGACATATCCAATTTGTTTAACATTTATCTTTCACATTTATACCAAATCATAATCATATTTCAAAGAGATAAGAACATGCTTCGGTTATTCGTTTTTTATTTGCGTACTAAGTACATACATTTTTATTTATTGCCTGCTTACTTTAACAGTATTCCACAGCGAATTCTGCATTTTTTATTAAAAAAATACGAGTGTGTTATATCTGGAAAAAAGTGTCTAGATGTCAGGAAACGAAGTGCCATTGTTTTTTAGATGATCGGTAAACGAAGTGCAGATGAAAAATGTGCATGCGACTCTTAAAACATTTGAATTTTCTCAAATACATTAGTAAACTAAAATGTAACATGTTGTAACATTACTGGATATATTGATCTTTTATTTCGAATAGTAAGCACGTTCTTGATTTATTTCCAAGTATGTTTATTTTGTTTAAATATGTACTACCATCATTCAATTCATGCTGATTATCGATGAAATTTTATCTTTTTTTTTTTAATAATTCACCGTTTTTCCGCGAATTTCTTTCTTCGCAATACGAAGCGCTATACCATTAATCACCCAAACAATGTTCTGTGTCTAAAACCCAAATAAACAGAACATAAATACAAAAAAGCTGAAGAACTCACCTCTCGCGCGTGGCGTTTGTTGTTCTCTGTAAGTGAAGTGCCATCCGTAAACGAAGTATTCGCATACCCGGCGTGCATATTATCAGGGGATTCTGGTCGGATGATTTTTCACAGAGTTATGGCCCTTTGAATTTTTCCATTAACTGTACATATTCAGGGCTCAACCTAGGTTCAAACTTGAGGGAGAAGTGACTTCTCTCTGAGCTGAAATTAGGGAGAAGTGAGGCCACTAGAAGGAGAAGTGATTTCTGTTCGGCGTTTAATAAAATCTTCGCTTGTTTAATACCCCTCATTACACCAAGCCTTAGTATCATCATCAATGACAAACAAATACTATTTTCAAATTCAATAAATCCTTACATATTAAGTCACATAAATCAATTCATACAAATAAAAATTGTGATTTCCATGAGCATCATAAAAATAAACAGTACTTTAATAATGCAATGACAATCCAAACCCTTTTTACATCATAATGTATCAATACATGATAATTAGTCAGTGATTTTTTTCACCCAATTGGGAACAGGTCCGGTACTAATGCCATTGGGAATTCTTCGCGTCATGAAATCACCAAATTGTGGTTAAAACGAGTCTTAACAAAACACAATCTTCATGCATGGGACCAAAGACCTATAGATTACATATAGTATATCTATTACTGTTTATCCGAATTGTATACATATCCAAATTATTACACTTGAGAATGCCTTACCTGTTCATTTAATAATCCAAATTTTCCTTGTTGTTATCTGGTTTAACAAACCTTATTACACGTACATGTTTGTTAAATCCAGTTAAATCTTTCTCCATTATTGAATCACCATTAGTCTACTTGTAATTTGAATCGCCAGCTTTGAATTGAACGCGGGTTTAATGTTACAATACATCTGCCATGTGCAATGTCGAAGGTCATGAGTCATGACGTAGCAATTTTATTCTACTCGGAAAATTTATATCTAATCAAGGAAATGTGTTTTCTCAATGTCTATTGTGTAGTATTAGGACTTGTCAGTATAAAAATGAACTGTGATTCCAGTTTATACAAGATGGGTGTTACTCGTAATTATCGGTGGATTAACAAACTGACAAAACTCACTGGACTTTAACAGTAGTGGATCTACGTAATTAATAGATCTTTGATCATTTTTGTTTTTCTTTAATAATTTTTCCGACTTTCTTTAACCAGCACAGTCTGCCAAAAACATGTAATTATCGAATGGTCAATCAATTATCATGTAGTCATTAGACAACTTACAGCACGCGCAAAGAGGTTGCGGGATATAAAATAAAGTCGTTTACATATGGATACGGTAGATAAAATTATGGAAATTAGCACTACAGTTTGCACGGGTGGGTTGTTAGTTTTCGTTTATATGGTTATGAATTAATGTCTGACAAAATAAATTGCACATCGACTGGATAATTAGAGTTTAAGAGTTTTGAAACACGAAACAAGTAAACAGTAGAACATACTAGAATAAATCGTATTCTTATTTACTGTTGGGAATGTGTTGCGCGTGTAAACTTTTTTGAGCGTAAATACATGTCTATAACGACGTCATTTCAACGCTCAGGTAAACTATTGCATATGTATATACAATGCGCGCGTTCTCATTGGTAACTATCGATGTTAATGTACCGCTTAACTCCGCCTGCAAGGCGTGTACTAATTGGGCTTGCAGAACAGAGAACTATCCAAACTGTCGGCGAAATGACACTCGCTATGATCTTTTGATCTAAACCGTTATTGTTTGGAGTGAATGCCCATGTATGCTAGTTGCCTGGATAAGCTTTCACAGCAGTCGATCTTTTGCTGTGATAATAAACTGATAACATAACAAGTGTCATTGGTGACTTTATGACATGTGAAAATAGAGAATTTTTAGATGAAAAAGTTGAGAGAAAAAAAACGTCGATGTTGTAAAAAAGAAGGGGAAGTCAACTTCTCCTTCATGTAATTTAAGGGCGACATTATTATGTCCCGGGCGAAGATGTCGCTCACGTCGCCCTCAGGGCCGAGCCCTGCATATTGTGCAATTCTTGTCCGGGCTATTTCTGAGCAACTAATGACTGGAATTCAATGAAACTTTATGGGAAGCTTCACTACCAAGAGGAGATGTGCATATTATGAGCCGGTTCTGGTCGGATGATTTTTCACAGAGTTATGGCCCTTTAAAATTTTCCATTGTACATATAGTGCAATTCTTGTCCGGGCTATTTCTCAGCAACTTATTACGGGAATTCAATGAAACTTTATGGGAAGCTTCACTACCAACAGGAGATGTGCATATTATCAGCTGGTTATGGTTGGATGATTTTTCACAGGGTTATGGCCCTTTGAAATTTTCTATAAACTTTACATATAGTGCAATTCTTGTGGGCTATTTCTCCCCAACTACTGACTGGACTTAAATAAAGCTTTATGGGAAGCTTAACAACCTTGAAGAGATGCACATGTTATTAGTGGGTTCTTGTTAGATGAGTTATGGCCCTTTGAAATTTTTAAGTTGCTAAACCATCCATTGTATTATTTTGTCCAAAGTTATGCCCCTCAAGCCGTTTCCTTTAATCGTTATATATAGTGCAATATTGTGACAAAAAAAAACTTTCAGGAGCATCACCCGTCTCCGACGGTTTCTTGTTTTATCACATGCTATACCCTGTCTCCAATGTAAACAATCATTACATATTTTTTTATATTACACATGTGTAATACAACATTTTAAAGCATTTTCATTGGCTTAGTTTTAGTTTATTGACCAATCGCATTTTTTTATTTTGCTGAAATTATATACATGAAATTAGTGCTGCAACAATACGGCAAAAACCGTATTGCAATATATTGTCAGTTCAAAAGCCCGTATTGCAATATATCGCAATATATTGCTAACTTGTACCAAAATTATAACTTGCCAATTACCCAATAATCCCGTATATTCCAGTTTTAAAGCAAATTCTGGTATATATTTACTATAAATGTGCTCAAGAATAACAAGAAACACAAACATTCGCAAATTTTCTTAAGTATCAAATACATTTTGGCATTCGTTACTATTTAAAGATGTGATGAAATAACATCCAACCGGGGCGTTTTTTCCATTGAACACGCGTAATTCACCTGACGTGATGTTCCCTTTTTTATACAACACAAAATACACCCATACTTTCCATGCAACGTTCTACATGTCTGTATAATTTTCGCGCACTTTTTATTGAGACAAAGGATAAAGAACTTTATTTGACGCTAGAATTTTTTATTGTCGCATCAGCATTAAAATTTTGAAGCGTATTTCCGAAATTCGGATTACAAATTTAATAATGCTCAATTCAGAATCAAACGAAACATTAACAGCTGTGCCCAATAATTCAACAATAATTTGTTCAAAAGCATCAAACGAATGCTCCGATGAAACAACGCTACTCCGTATAATAAACTTTCAGAATGCTATTTTTACGAAAAAAAATATTTACACTGCTTTGTTTTGTTTACCTTCATTATTTCAGATGGCTTTTCTGGACGAAATGTGAATGAATTTTTGTAAAATTTTCGTACCGGTATGATGAAAATTGTATCGCAATACAATATGCGGATTGCGTATTGCGATATATATCGATATACCGGTATATTGTTGCAGCACTACATGAAATATATATAGTGGAGCTATCCTACTCACCCCGGCGTCGGCGTTAGCGTTAGCAAATGTTAAAGTTTTCGTAATACCCCAAATATTTTCTTTGTCCCTTCACATATTGCTTTCATATTTTGCATACTTGTTTACCAACATGACCCCAACCTATAAACAAGAGCAGACAACTCTATCAAGCATTTTGTCAAAATTATGGCCCCTTTTCCACTTAGAATATGCAGCAAATGTTAAAGTTTTCGTACTACCCCATTTATTTTCATTGTCCCTTGACATATTGCTTTTATATTTTGCATACTTGTTTACCAACATCACCCCAACCTATAAACAAAACCAGACAACTCTATCAAGCATTTTGTCATAATTATTGCCCCTTTTATACTTAGAATATGCAGATTATCGATAAATCTATGTTAAAGTTTGCGTACTACCCCAAATATTTCATATATCCTTTGACATATTGCTTTTATATGTTGCATACTTGTTTACCAACATGACCCCAACCTATAAACAAGAGCAGACCACTGTGTCAAGCATTTTTACATAATTATGGCCCCTTTTACACTTAGATAATTGAACATTTTGCTTAAATTGCCATAATAACTTCTTTATTTGTTATCACATTTTATTATTACTTTGACAAAACAACACTTACCTGAATACCACAATGGATTCCACCCAAACAATATCCCACCCCCCTACCAGAATCCCTTCCCCCCCCCCCCCCCCAAACCTCACCCCCCCCCCCCCTCCAATTTTTTTTTTTTAAACATCATTTTATCAATTACCACACCCCACATTATACCCCCCTCTCAACCCCCCCCACCCCTGAAAATTTTTTTTTTCCTTTTTTTATTTTTGAAAGATCGTCTAATAAATTAACAAAACCGCACATTATACCTCCTCTCAACCCCCCGCCCCCTCCCCCCCCCCCCAAAAAAAATTATTCTTTTTCCCTTTTTTTATTTTTGAAAGATCGTCTAATAAATTATTGCATATGAACAATTTCTCCATGATGGCTTACGTAAAACTGTCAAGCACTCGAATAGTCAAGCGCGCTGTCCTCTGACAGCTCTTGTTCTATGTGTAATCGGCAATTTTACATTGGGTATTTACGCAAATACGCACCTTATCTGTAGCTCTGTTTAATATAAAATGCAAATAATTTATAAAATATTCCCTTTTAATCAGTATGTTGCTTTATCTGAAAATAACAATATCACTTCATTGAATTATTTAAACGTTATAACAAAAATTTAAATGTTTTCCAATCAAATGATTCACGACACATATAACAGATTGATAGGAAGATATGAAAAATCAAGGTTGCTATAAGGTTGCCCGCCTAAAATGGTCATGTTAGTATGGAAGTCCTTGATATCTCAATTTATTAGCCTTTGGGTGTTTTAAAGACATGAAATATTTAATGAAATGTCTCAAAGTGTAGATTATTTTATTTAGTAATTTTTGGCTGAGAAGAACTTGTGGCTGAATAAAAAGAAAAAAGGCTATATGCTTGTTGAAAAAAATGTAAACATCATTATATTTGAATTTTCTGATCATAAGTGGTATTTTTAGTGAATAGGGGAGGTACATTTTTAAGAATAAACAATATAATTATAAATTTTTTGGTGAAGTGCATGTCATCCAGTATAATCATAGCACCAGTTTTGGTCTGAAAAACAAAAACATTTTTTTAAGTTCATAACCCCTTGTTGCTCAAAAAAATCATGAAAAGAATTTTAAGAGTAGCTTATTAAAACAACCATAAAATGTTTAATTAGACCCTACATATTATCTCTGCACTAAGTTGTCATCAATTACTTATGTTTAAAAAAAAAATTGTTTCATGCTACTCATGGTACCAGTTTTTTGACAGAAAATTTATTACATTATTTTAAAATGCATAACCCCTTGTTGCCAAAAAAATTAAAACAAAAAGAAAATGTCTTCTTAAACCTTAAATACTATTCCTGCAAGCATTTTACATCAATTATTTATGTTTGAAAAAATCATTGCTTTATGCTACAAGTAGGTCTAACAATTAAAGTACGATTTTTAAATTACTTAAACCTGCTGGAGGTGATAACCTTGAGTTTAAACAGAACCAGATGTAGTCCACAGTTTCTCCAAATATTTTTATCTCAGTGAAAAATCTATGACATTGCATATATACATATAAATTTAAAATTTAAGTGCCGGTATATTGTGTCTTGAGTTTTATCATTTTTCCCTGAGGCTGGATTTTGACTGATTGTGTTGATAAGACCAAACGGTAGACATCTTGGCTGAATACAGCTATAAAAGTTACATTTTTTTGTCATTTCTTGTGTTCATGTAGTCACTGAGTATAACAAAATGCGGGACATAACAAACATTGTGGCGTAAGACTTAGCTTTAGTTTCATTTTTGGACATTTCATTTGATTTATTACGCTTACCTACACTTTTGATGAATTGCATGACTGATTCAAATGTCTTGTTTATTATATATCTAGGGAAAAATTTCTGATTAATGACAACTGTTTGAAACACAGTGTAGTAATATTTCTTTATTTTCTTATTTATTGTTATAGTGCATTTATTTTCATTTTGAATAATAAATTAAGCAGCTAAACCATAATAAAATTTAAGTGGCTGTTTAATAAATACATTACCAGGAAACATATTGTATAAGCCCTGCATCAATTATGTACCAACTTTGCTCCTTTTATACAACTAGTAAAATGCAATTAAAACTTGCGTTTTTTTTCCTGCTGCTTACAAAAAAGTGAGTGAAAAATATGTGAAAAAATGTATGCCTTACATTATAATAAGTGTTTTTACCGTATTCTTATTTTGTTTGCAATCAAATTTTTCATTTCAATGTTTACAATTATCTCAAGTCCACAAGCCCACTGGTAGCAACAGCTTGTTGGGAAAAACATGAGTCTTTTAAACTGGCTATTTGTCTGAATAGAAACAGTTTGTATCAATAAACCATGAATGTTAACATTAAATTTGGGTTACAATGATTCACACACAAGATATTTATACATGCATGTCAATCAGAAAAATTAACGTTGAATATGAGGAATTCTCTATATGAAAACAAGAACACTTTAAAGCACAGAAACTGTTTCAATCAGGTGTTGATCACAGGTCATTATCTTTCAATTGCATTGACTGTCTTTGAGCAGTCTGTTCAGGTTTTATGCTGTTTGCTTCTCATCAGTATCTAAGGGTTGGATATGAAGCCTTTAAAACTCGAATCTTGTAAGAAAAGTCTTGAATTAAATTAAACTTTCTAAGGGACTACAAATGCGTAAAAATAGGTATCTAAGTGGAAAAGGGTTACTGTACAACATATCTAAAAAAAAACACTAGACACACTGGGCATGAAGAGTGTAAACTATTAGCGCTTATCCAATTATAAAATATTTCATTACAATTGATTCAATGGGTTGTTGTGTACGAACAATAAATTGAAGCCCTATGAAAATTTGGCTTGCAACATTTAATTACGAGATTGAAGCATTGACTAATAAAACAATTAGTTAAGTAAGTCTTGTCGTCTGGTAATACCAATATAACTGAACTTGAGGGACTTATTTATCTAATTGTTTCAGGGGCGAAGAGCCACTGCCAGGTAAAGTATTGAAGAAGGCAAGAATGGACCGGGATTCAGGATACACAATGTTGGGACCAGCAGATATAAAAATGGAACCAATCGATATCAAAGTGGAACCAGTCGATATCAAACAGGAAATGGATCCAGACAGGTGTTTAACTAACTCATACCTGAATATAATGCAATTATATTTAATTAAATACAGGATATTGTTAGTAGCCACCAAACTTTTTTATAACACTGATAATACATGTTTTGAACTATATAATTCTATATGAATATTATGATAATTCAAATATATGTGCAAGTTAAAACACATTAAAGGGACTTGTTAACTAATTTCCTTTTTTAAATGGTGTTTAATTACTTTTCAACAAAATCTTAAAATCTGGAATAGTTTTAAATAATTATAATTACAAAGAAAAGGTATACAAAGAGTACCTGCCATTTGATTCGAACCTGGGATCTCAAGAAGGAAAAGCTAACGTGCAGAACAACATACCAAACATATGCCAAAAACATTTCACTCATTTATTATCATCACTACACGACATATGAAAAACACATTGCAAACATATATTATCGTCCTTATCTAACATATGCCATGACATTTCCGTAATTAACCATCATCACTACTCAGCATGTGCCAAAAACATTTAACAGATTTATTATCAGCATCACCATACTAAGCGGCAAATAAATTACGCATTTATAATCAGCACTACCGTAATTGTGTCAAAAAATGTCATGCATTTTATTGTTATTTATATTTAGCATTATGGGACGTGCGCCAAAAATAAAGGGTCAACCTAAGAAGTTGAAGCAGGAGAAGATAACTGACCATGTGACGGTGAAAAAACGCAAGGTGGACCGCTTTAAGGGGATGCCTGAGGAGGAGGTTGCCAAGAGACTGCTGCCTGACCACCTGGCCCCGAATCTTGACATTGTCATTGTAAGATAACCTTTGTCAATATGATATGTAGCCATTGTTTGCCTTTACTCAGTAAAGGTTTCTTAATTTGAAATAGTTTTGCCATTGAGGCACAAAATCCTTGCCAATTTTGCCATGAGATGCAGCAAAAATTTCAATCAAAACATGACCTTGATTTAAATGAGTCTTTCTATCTGTCACATGGCATGTCAGTAATTTTATTATCCCCAGCCAAAGGTGGAGGGATATAGAATAGGTGTTGTCACTCTGTCACAAACTTTTCAAGTCTATATCTCAGAATCCGTATAACTTCAAACT
This sequence comes from Dreissena polymorpha, assembly GCF_020536995.1. Taxonomy (NCBI): domain Eukaryota; kingdom Metazoa; phylum Mollusca; class Bivalvia; order Myida; family Dreissenidae; genus Dreissena; species Dreissena polymorpha. Next base: position 160,097,846 of record NC_068355.1, read on the forward strand.
TCATGGATGTATACTAGATATCAATGAGGAAAAGTGCCATGCACAAGGACTATAACCCTACTCTTTTTATGTCCCCCACTATAGAAGTGGGGGACATATTGTTTTTGCCTTGTCTGTTGGTTGGTCTGTTGGTTGGTTTGCGCCAACTTTAACATTTTGCAATAACTTTTGCTATATTGAAGATAGAAACTTCATATTTGGCATGCATGTGTATCTCATGAAGCTGCACATTTTGAGTGGTGAAAGGTCATCCTTCAAGGTCAGAGGTTAAATATATGTGGCCAAAATCGCTCATTTTATGAATACTTTTGCAATATTGAAGATAGCAACTTGATATTTGTCATGCATGTGTATCTCATGGAGCTGCACATTTTGAGTGGTGAAAGGTCAAGGTCATCCTTCAAGGTCAGAGGTCAAATATATGTGGCCCAAATCGCTTATTTTATGAATATTTTTGCAATATTGAAGATAGCAACTTGATATTTGGCATGCATGTGTATCTCATGCAGCTGCACATTTTGAGTGGTGAAAGGTCAAGGTCAGGGTCATCCTTCAAGGTCAAATATATGGGTCAAAATTGTTATGTAATGTCACTTCTGCAATATTGAAGCTAGCAATTTTATATTTGAAATGCATGTGTATCTCATGGAGCTGCACATTTTGAGTGGTGAAGGGTCAAGGTCAAGGTCATCCTTCAAGGTCAAACGTCATATAGGGGGACATTGTGTTTCACAAACACGTCTTGTTTAAATAAGAGTTATTTTCCTTTGTTGTTTTTTTTGTGATGTAACTTTTCAGGGCTATATCTCAGATACCATTCAAGATTTCAACATAAAACTTCATTGGTGTATTAATATCAATGAGGAGAAGTGCCATGCACAAGAACCATAACCCTATACATTCTTTAATAAGAGTTACAGGCCTTTTCGGCCCTATGCCACTGGTCCGAAATTCGGCCCCATTCCCAATGCAATTCTGGTTGTTTTTCCCAATTAAAAAAAAATTCCCAATTCCAAAAAAAAAATTTTTTTTTTTTTAAAACCTTTAGGCCACTCCAAATTGATTTGTTGGTCTACGGATTAAAAAAAAAAGCTGAAGAGGTCAGCGAAAAAAAGATTTATTTTTTTTTAAAACAGGAAAATTATCGAGCGAGCGAAGAGCAAAGAATTACAAAAAAATCACATTTCAATAGAAAAATATTGCATTATCATGAGATACAGGTTTAAACAGCTATATTTTACATTCAAATCAATTCTTATACATGCATATGACATTTGACCACGAAGTATACATGTAAACCATATGATTGAAGTGAGGGACCATGTTTACCTAGTGCTGCTTCTATTTGTTTGAAGTTTTAAACAGTGAAAGCTGTGAAAAGGTATACCATGTTGCAAGCTGTGAAAAGGTATACCATGTTGCAATAGCACTTGAAAAGGGATAATCATCAAAATGATAATGACAGACAGTCGGCCAAAGGTCATGCATATAATCCATTGTCGCTAGCTTATTTTAAAAGGGGCATATCGATGGCTAGTACAGACTGTACAGTATTGTATTTTTCTGAAATCAGGGGTGTCAATTTTCCGGATTATTCCGGAAATCCGGATTTGAGCCGTCCAGGGTTGATTTTGAGGTGAATGTAAATCGGATGAGTTTGTTTAAGGCGGGTGGGGGTAGGGACAAAATTCTTTTAGTGCGGGTTCATTTCAGAACGAATATTGTTATAGCATCGTTGGCATTCTGGACATTTGCGCATGGTACCGATTTTATTTATTGATTTCTGATTGGTAAGCGGCTGGCACTGACATCAGCAGTAACTGGCAAAGTAAAGCACTGCAAAATCATATTTATGCCCCCCTTCAAAGAAGAGGGGGTATATTGCTTTGCTCATGTCGGTCGGTCGGTATGTCGGTCCGTCCACCAGGTGGTTGTCGTATGATAACTCAAGAACGCATATGCCTAGGATCATGAAACTTCATAGGTAGATTGATCATGACTCACAGATGACCCCTATTGATTTTGAAGTCACTAGGTCAAAGGTCAAGGTCACGGTGACCCGAAATAGTAAATTGGTTTCCGGATGATAACTCAAGAACGCATATGCCTAGGATCATGAAACTTCATGGGTAGATTGCTCATGACTTGCAGATGACCCCTATTGATTTTGAGGTCACTAGGTCAAAGGTCAAGGTCACGGTGACCAGAAATAGTAAAATGGTTTTCGGATGATAACTCAAGAATGCATACGCCTAGGATCATGAAACTTCATGGGTAGATTGATCATGACTTGCAGATGACCCCTATTGATTTTGAGGTCACTAGGTCAAAGGTCAAGGTGACCCGAAATAGTAAAATGGTTTCCGGATGATAACTCAAGAATGCATACGCCTAGGATCATGAAACTTCATGGGTAGATTGATCATGACTCGCAGATGACCCCTATTGATTTTGAGGTCACTAGGTCAAAGGTCAAGGTCACGGTGACCCGAAATAGTAAAATGGTTTCCATATGATAACTCAAGAACGCATACGCCTAGGATCATGAAACTTCATGGGTAGATTGATCAAGACTTCAGATGACCCCTATTGATTTTGAGGTCACAAGATCAAAGGTCAAGGTCACGGTGACCCGAAAAAGTAAAATGATTTTCGGATGATAACTCAAGAACACTTTTGCCTAGGATCATGACACTTCATAGGTACATTGATCGTGACTCGCAGATGACCCCTATTGATTTTCAGGTCACTAGTTTATTCTGTTTTCACACTGTCCAGTAAAGAGACTTACAAATTGAATTTTTGACACATGTTCATTCATAATGATGTATAAGCCTTTGTTTCTGTGCCAGTAAATACTATGTTTATGGAAATGACGTGAGAATTCAACATTTAAAAAACCAATGTAATATGATATGTAATATTATATGGCAACAGGACAGTTGTGATTTGCTGGGTCAATTCTATTTAGCTTGACCATCCAAGCGGTTGATAGCTTTGACAAACTGGCGGTCTGAAACATTGAGAAAATGTCACGATTCACTGACAATAAATCAAACATGTAATTCTTGCTACGCAACTTGCATTTAATTTTGTCAATTCAAATTATACATGAAAATATAATTAATTTTTAATCTGCTTGTTAATTGAAAAACAGCAACACAGTTTGTATGTATAAAACAATGTTAATACATAAATAGGATCAAGCATATTAAAATATCAACTTAGATTTGGTTTCCTTTACTGTACAGGATTTGTAAAGTTAGGTTAATATTTGTGTATTGAACAAAAATAACAACAGTGTAAAGAAAAGTTAATTTGGGGATGTTCTATCCAAACCCTGAGAGTTCAGATTTCCTCAAATGCCAAGTAAAGATTGTAAATTTCAACCCACTCCTCTGGTTAGTTTTCAGAGGCACATATAATTAACTTTTGAGCTTAGTGTCTCATTTGTACATGCATTACTGTATTAACTCCAAATCAACTAGTACAAGTGGTAGGCCAGTATTACATGGACTGGTGTTGACTGTTTACACAGTTTCACAACCCCATCTGATACTGGTCAGTATCTTGGCAAGTGGCCAAAGTTGGGAGTGGAATTAATGGTCTATTACATAACTGACTTCTGTGTGTGGTAAACACATGATACTGGTCATGTGGTCAAGTTGCACTTGTATACATTTGCCCAATACACAACACTAGCCTTGGCTATTTTTAATCAGATTGCATTGCTATCTATGGTGGTCATTGACTAGGGGAGTTAACTGCTATAAATAACATGTTTCATTACCATTAATAAATAAAACATTACAAATTGTGTGCACGTTTCACATATTGTCAAATAAGTCAAAATGTGTGAAAGGAATCCAAAAAATCAAAGACTCAATCATATAATGGATATAATTGATTAGTATAGGTCCTGATTGGTTTTTGCACTATTAATTGGATACATTTCACAGGTCATTGACATACAGTGACAAAAAACATATTCACACAATGGCTGTTACTACAACGGAGAGCCCATATGGGGGGCATGCATGTTTTACAAACAGCCCTTGTTTAAAACCATATGTTAATCAAATTATATATTGACTGCGTATTTGCTAGGTTACTGGTTACTGGTTTTCATTTTCTGCAGTCAAACAATATGCATATTTTATTTCATTTGCAAATGATGTATCGCGACATGTTTTCGGACAGTCTTTTTCGGATACGCTGGTTTGTTGATTTTAATTTAATTTCGAAGTTCTTAATATCATTTGTTTAGAATGACAAATACACCTGCGGTGTTACGGATGGTTTGGTTTATAATATTTCGCATTGTACTCACCAGAAATTGCACCTAGAAAGACTTTTTAAAAAAAGAAAAATAAACTAGGGCTCGGGGGGGGGTTGGGCCCTCTCATCCCTTTATCCTACGGCTTAATATTCCGAATTTTAAATTGGGGACAATTGACACCCCTGTGAAATAAATGTATACATTACAAAGAACTTATTTGATGTTTCTGTAATACACGGACCTAGCTGTTGAACATTTTCCGTCAACCATGTATTTTAAAAATGATAAAATGTTGCCCCTGTGAAACTTTTAGAACAAGCATTTAATGATTTTATGTTTATTTTTATGCCCCCCTTCGAAGAAGAGGGGGTACATGTATATTGCTTTGCTCATGTCGGTCTGTCGGTCGGTCCGTCCACCAGGTGGTTGTCAGACGATAACTCAAGAACGCTTGGGCCTAGGATCATGAAACTTCATAGGTACATTGATCATGACTCGCAGATGACCCCTACTGATTTTGAGGTCACTAGGTCAAAGGTCAAGGTCACGGTGACCAGAAATAGTAAAAACGGTTTTTTAATGATAACTCAAGAAGGCATACGCCTAGGATCATGAAACTTCATGGGTATATTGATCATGACTTGCAGATGACCCCTATTGATTTTGAGGTCACTAGGTCAAAGGTCAAGGTCACGTCGACCTGAAATAGTAAAATGGTTTCCGGATGATAACTCAAGAACGCATACGCCTAGGATCATGAAACTTCATGGGTAGATTGATCAAGACTCGCAGATGACCCCTATTGATTTTGAGGTCACTAGGTCAAAGGTCAAGGTCACGGTGACCCGAAATAGTAAAATGGTTTTCGGATGATAACTCAAGAACGCATACGCCTAGGATCATGAAACTTCATGGGTAGATTGATCATGACTTGCAGATGACCCCTATTGATTTTGAGGTCACAAGGTTAAAGGTCAAGGTCACAGTGACCCGAAATAGTAAAATGATTTTGGGATGATAACTCAAGAACGCTTTTGCCTAGGATCATGACACTTCGTAGGTACATTGATCGTGACTCGCAGATGACCCCTATTGATTTTCAGGTCACTAGGTCAAAGGTCAAGGTCACAGTGACAAAAATCGTATTCACACAATGGCTGCCACTACAACGGACAGCCCATATGGGGGGCATGCATGTTTTACAAACAGCCCTTGTTTTTCACTTAAAATTGTGTAATATGAAAAATTTGCATACGTATAGGGAAATACCGTCCATATGCCCATTTAATGAAGAAAAAGTATTAAAACAAAACTAACATTATGTTTTCCGATGTTGTTTGAAATTGAACATGTTCAACGGTATTTGCTGATAGATGCATGTTAGAACAAAAACAAACACATTCAACTAAGTCACAGAACATTAAAGATTTTTATGCTCCCCGAAAATAATATAGTTTCGTAGTTCCTTCCTTCCGTCACACTTTTGCTACCGTTTCCGTTTCTCATAGCGCCTTCAATACTTTACCAATCGCTTTCATATTTGGCATGTAGTTACCTTGCATGGACCTCTACCTTCTGATGACGTTTGTAGTCACTGGGGTCAAGGTCAAGGTCACCGAGGCTAATAATAGACTTTAGTTGCCAGTTTGTAGTTCATTAGTTCCTTCCTTCCATCACACTTTTGCTACCGTTTCTCATAATGCCTTCAATACTTTACCAATCGCTTTCATATTTGGCACGTACGTACCTTGCATGGACCTCTACCTTCTGATGACGTTTGAGGTCACTGGGGTCAAGGTCACCGAGGCTAATAATAGACTTCCTTCCGTCACACTTTTGCTACCGTTTCTCATAGCGCCTTCAATACTTTACCAATCGCTTTAATATTTGGCACGTAGGTACCTTGCATGGACCTCTACCTTCTGATGACGTTTGAGGTCACTGGCGTCAATGTCAAGGTCACCGAGGCTAATAATAGACTTCCTTCCGTCACACTTTTGCTACCGTTTCTCATAGCGCCTTCAATGCTTTACCAATCGCTTTCATATTTGGCACGTAGGTACCTTGCATGAACCTCTACCTTCTGATGACGTTTGAGGTCACTGGGGTCAAGGTCAAGGTCACCAAGGCTAATAATAGACTTCCTTCCGTCACACTTTTGCTACCGTTTCTCATAGCGCCTTCAATACTTTACCAATCGCTTTCATATTTGGCACGTAGGTACCTTGCATGGACCTCTACCTTCTGATGACTTTTGAGGTCACTGGGGTCAAGGTCACCGAGGCTAATAATAGACTTCCTTCCGTCACAATTTTGCTACCGTTTCTCATAGCGCCTTCAAAACTTGACCAATCGCTTTCATATTTGGCACAGCGGTACCTTGCATGGACCTCTACCTTTTGATGAGGTTTGAGGTCACTGGGGTCAAGGTCACCGAGGCTAATGATAGATTTTCCTTCACGCTTTTTTATGCTCCCCCCAAAAAAAATTGGGGGGGGGGGGGGAGCATATAGTCGCCGCTTCATCTGTCCGTGTGTCCGTCCGTGCACAATTTTTGTCCAGGCTATTTCTCAGCAACTAATGACAGGAATTCAATGAAACTTTATGGGAAGCTTCACTACCAAGAGGAGATGTGCATATTATCAGCGGGTTATGGTCGGATGATTTTTCACAGAGTTTTGGCCCTTTGAAAATTTCCATTAACTGTACATATAGTGCAATTCTTGTCCGGGCTATTTCTTAGCAACTAATGACTGGAATACAATGAAACTTTATGGGAAGCTTCACTACCAAGAGAAGATGTGCATATTATCAGCTGGTTCTGGTCGGATGATTTTTCACAGAGTTATGGTCCTTTGAAATTTTCCATTATACATATAGTGCAATTCATTTTAATAGCTTAATTACGTTACCTGATATCATATGCTATTTACTCCGATAGGATCGTAATTTATCCGGAATTTTTCGTCCGAGGAATCCCACACTTTTCATAAACCCGTCAGGTAGGTCAGTACGGTCACATAGTGCCGTGTAGCCGTACAAACAAAACGGGACATTACCCAGAATTCACTCTTATTCCGGATGGCGATATACAAAGGCCGACATTTGTTATTGACTTAATTGTTGCTTCTGTTTCGCTGGATTCTTCTGTTTAACAGAATAGAGAAGTTTATTTATTGCGTTAAAATTTGGCCTCCATCAATCAGGTATACGAACTTATGTTCAATACCTTAGATGAGGACTTCTGCCCACACCCTTCCTTGTCTCTCACAGGATCTGCGGTTACCGTTACAGAACAAGTAGCACGCAGACGAGAGCCCGGCAGGATAAGTAAGGCTACTTCCCGAGTGGATCTACGCCTTCCTATTGGCTCTTCCACAATGGCTGTTTTCCAGTCACTTGAACCAGCCAATAAGCCTTCGCCATCTCCATGGAAAGCCCCTTAGGAGCTGACCGAGCCTAAACAGATGGACGGCGGGAAAAGTTATAAGGCCCCGGTACCCGACCCTGCTTCCGGTTTGGACCTTTCCAAACTTCCGGTTCCTGATGCTGACATTAGTAAGCTGTCACTTACAATGCCTTCATCATCTACCCATACATCAGTCCCTCTTTCCCTGTTGGAAAATTGGGAGCTGAGAGAACGCCATTCCATAGGTCTGGCTAACCAGCTAGATCTCATGGCAGCCACAGCCTTAGACTTGGTTTGGGAGCTCTCTGATTCAATCCCAGAGGAGCTCCGAGCCTTGTTGATACATCTTTCACGTACTACGCAGTGTTTATCTCACAATGCTGCGTCGTCTATGTCTGAGATGTTAAGGCTTCAGAGAGACCTCATCCTCTCTTCCTTGCCCAATAATTTCCTTTTGGAAACAGGCGTAAACTCCCTTCGAACTGCTCCACTAACAGCAAAGTCTCTTTTCGGAGGGAGGATACAGTCGGCACTTACTGCTGATCATGAAGATCAGATACATGCCTCCTTAGCTAGGAGCAACTCTGGCCAGCGCCCTGTGGTTTTTAAGCGCCCTGCTTCTAAGCCCCCAGGAGCCCCACCGGCCAAGAACGCTAAAAGGGACAGTTAACCTACTAAGCGTCCGTCTGCTCCACGTCAGCCCACAAATAGGCCTCCTTTTCAGAACAGAACAACTTCCTATCGGAAGCCTTCTGTAAACCAAAATTGGAGGAAGGGCAAACCCAAGGCGGACAAGAAGTCATTTAATCCTTCTTCCGGCATGGGTGGACCTCCTAAAGGTCAGCCCTAGGTCATACCCCTACTGCCACAACCTCTGATGCCGGAGGTACCAGTCGGGGCCAGACTTATGCACTTCGCAAATCGATTGCTCCAAATAACTTCGGACGCGTGGGTTCATTCTCTTGTCACACAAGGCCTCACTTTTCAATTCGAAAAAAGGCCCCCACTCTCTCGCGTCCCAATAGATCTGGTATCTCCGCATCTACAACTTTCAGACTCCATTCTCGGACTCCTGGAAAAACAGGCGGTAGAAAGGGTTCACGACCCTTGTTCTCCAGGATTTTACAGTCGCCTTTTCCTTGTTCAAAAGAAAAACGGCTCCTGGAGACCAGTCATAGACTTAAAAGTGTTCAACACGTTTCTAGTCAAACCTACTTTCAAGATGGAGACTCCTGCCTTCATTCGGCGCTCCATCAAACCCATGCACTGGGGGGTTTCCTTGGACCTGGAAGATGCATACTTCCATGTTCCTATCCATCCCAACTACCGGAAGTACCTGCGCTTCTCCTTTCGAGGCCAGGTCTACCAGTTTCGGGCGATGCCCTTTGGATAGGCCACAGCTCCACGAGTTTTCACCAAACTCATGGCCGCAGTGAGCGCACACCTCCGATTACACGGGGTTCAACTGCTTCAGTATTTGCGACGATTGGCTCTTACACCAGCTCGATCGTCAACTGCTTCTGCTACACCCAGAGTTCTCTTGGAAGGAGCTCCTCTCTTTAGGACTCCTTCTCAATGTAGCCAAGTCAGACCTCATTCCCTCTCAGGATTTCATATTCTTGGGAATGAATTTTCTGACCCACATCAATCGGGTCAGGGTCTCAACGCAACGTATATCAGACCTCCATTTGAAGGTCAGATGGGTGCTGTCCCAATCTCATATCACAGCTCAAGATTTCCTCTCACTCAACGGTATCCTGAGCTCTGTAGCAGACTTCGTGCAGTTGGGACGTCTCTTCCTACGTCCTCTTCAGCACTATCTCTCAGCTCGATGGAAATGGTCTCCAGACAATCTGCTAACACAGATTCCCATCCTTCCGTCCTTAGTCCCCCACCTTCTATGGTGGCTAGACGAGGAGACTCTGTTGGCAGGAGTACCGCTTCTTCCCCCGCAACCGTCTTTACATCGTATAACGGATGCGAGCATGGAAGGTTGGGGCGCTCACCTGGAACCCCGCAGCCTGACATTATCAGAATTGTGGTCTCCTCAGGAGTCTCTCCTGCACATTAACAATCTCGAAATGCGAGCAGTCTTTCTAGCTGTTTGTCAATTCCAATCACATCTTTGGGACTCCTGTGTGATGGTATCGACAGACAACACATCAGTCGTGGCTTACATCAAGAAACAGGGCGGTACACACTCTCACTTTCTGTATCTGGAAACAATGAAATTACTTGTTCTTTGCAAGAGCCTCAACGTCTCTCTCTTGTCCAAACACATACCAGGTCGTCTCAACGCCCTGGCGGACGGTTTGCCTCGCAAACACCAGTTACTTCCATCGGAGTGGACACTTTATCAGGAAGTGGCCAATCGGATATACCTCACATTCAGTTATCCACTGGTCGACCTGTTTGCGACCAGAGACAACCACAGACTTCCTCTGTATGTGAGTCCAGTGTACGAACCAGCAGCGTGGGCGGTAGACGCGCTTTCGTTCGATTGGGATCAACTGGACGCTTACGCTTATCCCCCACCCATTCTAATTCCCCAAATCTTAGGGAAAATCAGTGTGAGCTCTTGCCGGATCCTCCTGATAGCCCCTTGGTGGCCCAGGAGATCCTGGTTCAACGACCTTCTCGGTCTCCTGTGCGAATTTCCCAGGGAACTCCCGCACAGTTCAGATCTCCTATCTCAGAGAGGCAGACTTCACTTGGATCCAGACATGTTCCACTTACACGTCTGGCCGTTATCAGGCAATCCCTGCAGAAGAAACGCTTTTCTGTCAGGGCTTCAACGCTCGTTGCCTCTGCAAGGAGAAAGTCCACCAGAGCAGTCTATGATGCTCGCTGGAAACTCTTCTCTAATTGGTGTGTTCGAGGGAAAATTGATCCCCTCAATCCCTCTGCTAGACGCATAGCGGATTTTCTAATCTATCTCTTTGATGATAAGAAACTTTCTCTTAGCTCCATCAAAGGATACAGATCTGTGCTTTCGCATACCTTGGCTTTTCGTAAGTCATCACAAGTATGTGCTGACCCAGCCATTTTGGAACTGATCCGAGCCATGGAACTTAAACGTCCTGTGTCTCGTTCTCTTACCCCCAAATGGGATTTGGCTTGTGTTCTTGGATCACTTATTAAAGCTCCCTATGAACCCCTTAATCAGGCTTCTTTACAGTTCCTAACCTGGAAGACCGTTTTCCTTCTTACCATGGCTTCATCCAAACGTAGAAGTGAAATTCATGCTATTTCTGTCGAAGAAAGCCATCTTCGTTTTGATTCCTCCGATGGCTCTGTCACCTTGTTGTGTCAGCCAGGATTCCTTGCTAAAAATCAACTCCCCTCAATGGCTTCTAAACCCTTCAAGGTCCCAAGTCTTTCTAGAACTTGTGGTAATGAAGATGAAGATAGACTCCTCTGCCCTGTCAGGTCTTTGAAGTTCTATCTTAGTAGAGTTAAGTCTATTTGAGGTTCTCGCAAGAGACTCTTCATTCCCTTAAAAGGGGGGGCGATGTGTCTGCGGCTTCTATTTCCCGTTAGGTAGCCTCGACTATAAAAAGGGCTTACTCTTCTCTTTCTTCAAGGGATTCATCCCTTTTTAAGATTAGACCGCATGAATTACGAGCAATGTCGGCTTCGTGGGCATATATTAATCATACCCCACTCTCTGACGTGCTTCAAGCTGCTTTCTGGAGGAATCAGACCACTTTTTCATCTTTTTATCTTCGTTCTCTGGAGTGCCAACAGGACAACTTGTATTTGTTGGGCCCCCTTGTGGTTGCACAAACGGTAGTATCTTCTACGGCATAGGTATATTACGCTTATCCGTGAATTAAGTTAATACCGTAATAACGAAGATTAGCTGAGAACCCGAGATATGGGTTCCGCTGTGATGGGGAGATTTTTGCGAACCTTCCCGCCTCAGCTGCAAATTCAGCATATGATATCAGGTAACGTAATTAAGCTATTAAAACAAATTTTTCTAGTAAAATTCATTTTAATTAGTAATTACTTACCTGATATCGGTAAGTCCCACCTCCCACCCCGCTCTTCCTCTAATATTCATATTTTTTATTGGAATAAGAGTGGATTCTGGGTAATGTCCTGTTTTGGTTGTACGGCTACACGGCATTATGTGACCGTTCTGACCTACCTGACGGGTTTATGAAAAGTGTGGGATTCCTCGTACGAAAAATTCCGGATAAATTACGATCCTATCGGAGTAAATAGCATATGATATCAGGTAAGTAATTACTAATTAAAATGAATTTTACTGGAAAAATTTGTGTCCGGGCTATTTCTCAGCAACTGATGACCGAGATGCGCATGTTATTTGAGGATTTTGGTTTAATGATTTATTTAAAGAGTTATGGCCCTTTGAAATTTTTAAGTTGCTAAACCATCCATCGTATTATTTTGTCCAAAGTTATGCCCCTCAAGACGTTTCCTTTTATCTGAATATATAGTGCAATATTGTGACAAAAAAAAAACTTTTGGGAGCATCACCCTTCTCCGACGGTTTCTTGTTAAGGGTTGGCCTGCAGCAACTTTTCACCACAATTTGTTAAAACGGTCACGACAGCAAAACATGTACTGCTCGCGCAGGAAGCAATTTTTTCTGGTCGTCTCGATCAAACTTTTAAGCGTCTGCATATCAATTAAAAGGTTACGAAACACTATATTTGTCAGTTGTATTCAGCGTCAAAATCGTTTCTGACATATCACGTTTTTAGCTCCACTGGCCAAAGGCCAGCGGGGCTTATTTCATGGTCCTGTGTCCGTCGTGCGTGCGTGCGTCCGTGCGTGTGTTAACTTTAAACATCTTCTTCTCCTAAAGTACTGGTCCAATTCTGATGAAATATCTCTGGAATGTTCCTTGGGTGAACCTCTTTCAAATTTGTTTGGCCCCTGGGGTCAAATTTGACCCCGCCCCGGGGGTCACAAAATTGAAAATTTGCTTATATAAGACCTATTTTGTTAAAACTTTGAAAATCTTTCCGTCCATAACCATTGGGCCTAGGGTTATTAAATTGGGTATGTAGATCATCTAATAGTCCTCTACCAAGTTTCTTCAAATTATGCCCCAGGGGTCAAATTTGACCCTGCCCCGGGGGTTACAAAATTGAACAAATGCTTATATAAAGCCTATTTTGTGCAAACTAAAAATCAACTTGTCCATAACCGTAGGGCTACCAAATTCTGTATGTAGTGATATGTAATAGTTCTCTACTTAGTTTGTTCAAATTATGCCCCGGGGGTCACAAAAATGAACGTATGCTTCATATATCTGCGGCCTGCAAAATCTCCGCATTACACTGTTAGATTCTGCCTAAGCATTTTTAAAACAAGTGATATAATTGGCTGTCATTTCCCAATCTTCCAATTAAAATCAGTTTCATAAAATGTGTTTGGTATTTCGTATGCAAATGGTGCCGTTGTGAAGGGAATATTAAGATTATTGAAATGACAAATATCAATCGAATTAACGACTGACATCATATAGTTTGATAGGAATAATGAAATGTGTTTGTCAATGAAAAAGACTACGTTTTAGATACAAGAAACACATATTTTGTTTAGAAATGTGCACAGTGAATTTGTGTCACGGAAACCAGTGTTTCTGTTTGCAAATAAGGAGTTCAGTCTACTCACGAAGTAAAACAATTTAGAAGAGGATCTTTCGAACATGGAAATAGACAAACATGATTTGATTTATATGATAGTGAATCTGTGTATAATCAGATTCATATGCATATTCTGCTTTATTATCCCCGCCGAAAATTTTTCGGAGGGGATATAGTAATTGGTCCTGTCCGTCTGTCTGTCCGTCTGTCAGTCCGGCTGAAACTTTGTCCGGAGCATAACTCTAAATCTATTCAATGGATTTACTTTAAACTTAGAATATAAACAGATGGCAACTAGGAGAAGTGCAGTGACCAAGAACCATAACTCTATCTACCTTAGTTTTTGAATTATCTCCCCTTTTATATGATTTTAAAGTACATTTTTGTCCGGAGTATAACTCTAAATCTACTGAAGGGATTTACTTGAAACTTGAAATATACACAGTTGGCAACTAGGAGAAGTGCAGTGACCAAGAACCTCAACTCTATCTACCTTAGTTTTTGAATTATCTCCCCTTTTATATAATTTTAAAGTAATTTTTTGTCCGGAGCATCTCTAAATCTACTGAAGGGATTTACTTGAAACTTGAAAAATTAACAGATGGCTACTAGGAGAAGTGCATTGACCAAGAACCACAACTCTATCTACCTTAGTTTTTGAATTATCTCCCCTTTTATATAATTTTAAAGTAATTTTTTGTCCGGAGCATAATGAATTATCTCCCTTTATTTGTTTTTACAAATATTATTCTACTCTCTAAAACAAATGTTGTCATACAAGCAAACACATTTCGGCGGGGATTTGGCACAACTGTGACAAGCTCTTGTTATGTTTGTTACGCTGTTCAGTTAATTACAATAGCATTGAACTAAAGATGTGAAATTCAAGATATTGAAAGGTAAACAAATTATATATATTAATTTAACTCAGTTTAATACATCATTAACACAAGAAGAACACACAAGTGTGTTTTTTATATTTAGTCCATTAACCTTGTTTGAATATAACATTTTATAAAACAAAATTGTAATGTTTTGTTTGTTTTCACCAAATGGTTAGTATTATTCTTTTATGTTATCATTCTCAAAATTCTTGTTTTATGATAGGCCCTATTTATCAAAAAAAAAATTGAATGACATCATTTTATGATTTATAAACAGATTGCAAAAAATATTTGTTCAAGATAAACTTAACAACAAATTGTTACATTGAAATTAAGTGATTTTAATATTCAGTACCAAAAAAGTAAGGAGAATCCAACTTAAAAATGATGTATCTATTAAAAGTATGTTCTACCAATGCCGTGAACAATCCCCTTGTTTATAACATGACTGCGGCTAAGTCTATTACTAGCAACCTATCAGAGAATAGGTCAGATACCTTATTTCAATATATGGCAATCCTAGTATTTTTCAAAAACAAACATGACATGTAACCAATGTCAGATGGAAAAAGTAAAGGAAAGTTAGGTCAAGCTAATTGTTTGTCATGATATCTCTTTAAACCTCACGTTAATGCAAGTAAAGTTGCCATAATCGCAACATCTCAGGCTTCCTGAAAAGTCCCAAAAAGTGCCTGTCAACCGGACAGGCTGATGGAAAATTTAGCCTGTCCGGACAAAAATTCACCTGACCAAAAAGCATGAGTTTATAACTGAAGAATTAAGTAAAGTTTAACTCATATTTATTGCTATGTGCAGCCTATAAGTACACTCAATAAAGTAAATCAAAACACTTGTGTGTTCTAGTGATTACAGTGTATGATGGACAACAGCTTTAAATTCTAGTCAGACTCAAAACAAAACATAGCACGATTGGTGTTGCCATTGAAGAACTTTAGCAACTACATTTATTTTCAGGTGTAGTTTTTTGTTATAACCTTTGTAATTGGATAGATGGTAATATGTCGGACCAATGAAATTGACCTTTTCGAAAAAACAACATTTCAAAGGGAGAGCGCTCTTAAGAACTAGTGACGCGTTAGTGTTTTTAATGACAAAAAGGCTCGAAATTCATGAAAAGAGTGATTCTTATGGGTGTTTTCGATCTTTTGGCAAGTATTAGACTTTTCTTTATTTAGTCATATTTTTTTTGGCCTGTAACAAGGACCGGCGATATTAGAAACTTCGCCGGACCGTAAAGAATTTTGCCGGACAAGACCGGCGGTCCGGCCTTTTCAGGAAGCCTGACATCTTGATGAATTATAATTCAATTTGTTGTCTCATAAACATTTACTTTGTTTAACAAACAACCTCTACAAAGTTATCATTCCTACTGCCTTTCGGCACCTCATGAACCTGAAAAACTCGTAACTTTATGTTTCCTCAGGCAAATATCTTCTTTGTACAATAAACAATTTCTTCACCACGTTAACAATCCTGCTACACTCACTAATGCCTCAAGAATGAAGTAAAGTTCAGGTGATCTACGTCATTAGGTATTTGGCATATGTAAAGAACTATATAAGTAACAGAAATTTTGAAACCTACAAACACTTTTTGGAATTTTGGAAAAAGATTCATGATTGAATGAAGGAACTTTCATTAATCTTGTAGAACATGCGGAGATTTGATCTTCAGCGTCTAAAAATATGTGAAATAGAAAGAACGACAATATCTTTTGGAGAGATAAATGTACTTACGTTATAAGCAAAGGACCTGTGCAACAATTCCCTGACTTTTTATACTGTTTAGTTAACAACGTAGTAACGATTTCCATATATAAAAAATGCTCACCCTTCCAACTTAAAGGGCCCAGTGGGACGAAGGATAGAAAGAGAAAGTCACATGCTTGAGTACATTTCAACGCATGCGCATTGCATGTTTTTTTTGCATAAAAAACAGTGGAGTGATACAGGGACACCTTGGCCCTCTTGTTTTTTTCTTTCACAAATTAAAAAAATACATGCACTATGGTTACAGAAGGACACAAAAAATGAGAGAGAGCGGTAAAAAAATATTATTTTTTTCCATTTTGAAAAAATAGGTGTGGTAAATCCGACGACCAACATATAAATTTGGAGTGGCCTTAAATATATAAGTTAACCTGATTCAGTGTAGAAAATAGATTGCATAATTAAATTATCAGTTGCCTTGAATTTGTTTTAAAAACAGTAAAATATGTTAAATTGATTATTTAAGACTTTCCTTTTTTTCCCAAAATCTGGCGTTTCGCCCGATTTTTTTCACCTCAAAAAAGGCCAGGCCCTTTCTCCAAAATAAGATTAATAAACCTGCACTTATCACACATGTTCATAATATTTTGTAAAATTTTAATCATATGTTATCAAAATAGTCGTTATTTTAACTTATTTATCAGTTAACAGCTTCTTTGAAATATAAGAAACACTGTTTACATGCGATTATTTTTCCCAATTGAGCCAGTTTTGCGATAGATTTTTTCTTAAAATGGGGTTTTTCATGTAGTGAAATTCCCAAAACTCCAGTGTGGCGTTTTCCCAAAATGGAGCGGAAAAGGCCTGAGTTATTTCCCTTGTTTCTTATGTATAATATAACTTTTAAGGGCTATAGCTCAGATATGATACAATATTTCAACATGAAACTTCATGGGTGTGTAGTAATCAATTCGAAGAACCGTCATGCACAAGAACCATAACTCAACACTTTTGTAAATAAGAGTTATTGCTGTTTGTTATTTTCGTATGATATTACTTTTCAGGGCTGTATCTCAGATACGATTCATGATTTCAACATGAAACTTCATGGCTGTATGGAAATCAATGAGGAAAATTGCCTTCCACAAGAACCATAACCCTACACTTTCTTACACTCAATAAAGAGAATTGCAAAACATAACAAAGCATAAAGTATTTTCCCTACACGTAATTATTTGTTTCAAGTTTATACCGTATATGAAGGGATTTGCACCCATCCATAGACAAATGTATTTGGCAGGGGATACATGTATATATTCAACAAATTTGCTTGTTTATCCTGTAGCTATGATACCTTAAAGTTGAGTTGCCATTTTGTAGTTGAATAATTCAGTCTGTTAGTTTTTATGCCCCCGGTAGGGTGGCATTTAGGAGTTGAACTGTCCGTCAGTGTGTCAGTCAGTCCGTCCGTCCGTGCGTCCGAAAACTTTAACATTGGCCATAACTTTTGCAATATTGAAGATAGCAACTTGATATTTGGCATGCATGTGTATCTCATGAAGTTTCACATTTTGAGTGTTGATAGTTCAAGGTCATCCTTCAAGGTCAAAAGTCAAAACAGAAAATCCAAGGGAAGTAACAAGCTTTAAAGGGAGATAATTTCTATTTTATATCATTTGGCAGGTACAGATCATTTTCACAAGGGAAGTAATATTGTTAGCTCCACTGGCCAGAGGCCAGCGGGGCTTATGTCATGGTCCTGTGTCCGCCGTGCGTGCGTCCCTGCGTGTGTGCGTCCGTGCATTAACTTTTTCTTTAAACATCTTCTTCTCCTGAACTGCTGGTCCAATTCTGATGAAATTTCTCAGAAATGTTCCTGGGGTGAACTTCTTTCAAATTTGTTCAAATTATGCCCCTGGGGTCAAATCTGACCTTGCCCCGGGGGGTAAAAAAATTGAAAATTTGCTTATATAAGGCCTATTTTGTGAAAACTTTAAAAATCTTTTACTTCCATAACCATTGAGCCTAGAGCTTCCAAATTTTGTATGCAGTGACATATTTTAGTCCTCTACCAAGTTTCTTCAAATTATGCCCCTAGGGTCAAATTTGACCCAGCCCTGGGGGGTCAGAAAATTGAAAATTTGCTTATATAAGGCCTATTTTGTGAAAACTTTAAAAATCTTCCCGTCCATAACCTTTGGGCCTAGTGCTACCGAATTTGGTATGTAGTGACATCTTATAGTCTTCTACCAATTTTCTTCAAATTATGCCCCTGGGGTCCAATTTGACCCTGCCCCGGGGGGGTCAAAACATTGAAAATTTGCTTATATAAGGCCTTTTTTGTGAAAACTTTAAAAACCTTTTCGTCCATAACTATTGGGCCCAGGGCTACCAAATGTGGTATGTAGTGACATCTTATAGTCCTCTACCAAGTTTCTTCAAATTATGCCCCTGGGGTCAAATTTGACCCTGCCCCGGGGGGTTAAAAAATGAAAATGTGCTTATATGAGGCCTATTTTGTGCAAACTTTAAAAATCTTCTCGTCCATAACCGTATGGCATAGGGCTTCCAAATTTGGTATGTAATGACATTTAATAGTCCTCTACCAAAGTTTGTTCAAATTAAGCCCCTGGGATCAAATTTGACCCTTCCCCAGCGGTCAAAAAATTGAACATATGCTTATATTGGGCCCATTTTGTGCAAACTTTAAAAAATTCTCTTGTCCATAACCATTGGGCCTATTTGTACCAAATTCGGTATGTACTGACATCTAATAGTAATCTACGTAGTATGTTCAAATTATGCCCCTCGGGACAAATTTGACCCTGCCCCGGTGGTCACAAAAATGAACATAAAGTCAAACCTGAATTCAGCGGTCATTCAAGGGAAATGACCAAAGTGACCGTTTTCCACAGGTGACTGTTGAATTCGGATCACAATTTTAAAATGGTTTGTCAGTTGGTAGTATTGCTACGTCGTTACCCCACCCAGTCGTTTACATACAGTGTTAAACAAATGCTCATTGCCGTTAACTAAGCATAATATCATAATTTACTTACATTGAATAATACAGAATAATATCTTATAGATTGATTTAATTTCATATCGTTATTAAACTAAAGCAATTACTTTAGCAACGCTAGTATAATTGTTTACTCATGCATCTCGATCATTCAGTAAATAAAACTTGTCACGTGCCGTTGACGTCACGTCCGTACAAGTCTAAAAAGCGGATTTGCTTTCATAAACGGATTGTACGGTGATATTGTACCGTTCTAATTCAAAGAAAAAGACGCAAAAAAGGTTGTTAAAATTTATTTGTACGCAAACATCACACAAAAAGCATTTTAATTCAACAACGTCATACAAAATACAACGCTTCAAACTCACATTTGCATTTGATTCTTACTCCTCCATAATTTCTCGCTTACGCTTAAGCACACTCTGCACTTGCGTACGTCCAACACAGAGCTCACTTGCTATTACACGCGAAGTTTTTCCAGATTCAAAAAGTTTCAAACACTTGACTCGCTCCTCTAATGATAAGAACTTACTTTTACCACTCATTGTTATTCCGTAATTTATTATTCTGATTGCTTTTTAAATTGTTGTGAACGCTAGAAAGCTCTTTTAAAGAGTGATCCAAAAATGTTATTTTAAAATCGATACTGAATGTTGTAAGTACAATGTACTAATTAGCGGTCATTTATATAGCGATTATTACTTTAAAGGTGTCAAAAACTCTGACATATTTTCTGTTGAAGAAACCCCCACAATTATCCCCGGAAAACAAACCTTCTCAACACCTTATTATTTGTTTACTCGCAGCGGGCCGCTTTTATATTATCAAAGGCAATTACCGCAATCAAACGCTTTAACCGCAAAATAGACGGATTAATGATGTGCAGTGTTTTTAATTTTCGCGACTCGAGACGACTGACGCGTGACCGTTGATTTCAGTTCAAACATGAATTTCGGGGTTGAAAATAGTGGCCGTTGGCCGTTATGGACAGGTGGCCGTTAAATTCAGGTGTAATATAGAGTGTTTTTCGTCGGGGGGATTCCAGACTGACCGTTGTCTGCAGGTGACCGGTAAATTCAGGTGGCCGTTAGGTCAGTTTCGACTGAATGCTTAAATAAGGCCTATTTTGTGCAAACTTTAAAAATCTTCTTGTTCATAATTATAGAGCCTAGGGCTACTAAATTTGGTGTGTAGTGATATCTAATAGTCCTCTACCAAATGTGTTCAAATTATTCCCCTGGACTCAAATTTGACCCTGCCCCGGGGGTCACAAAACTGAACAATTTACCAGGGGAGATTACTGCGGCCGTGTGGCTGTGACCAACAACAACAACAACAACATCATCTTGTAAACATGAGATAAAAACCCTGTCATTTAGTGCCATTTAAGATCAGATGGTGACTGCTTACAAAGGAATTGAAGTAAGAAAAAGTGTTATGAATGTTTTTCTTATAAACTGAAAAAAGTCGGGTTTATTTAAATATGTCGAAAGTGAACATATATCCGGATAAAAAAAATTCGGATGACATGTTAATTTCATGTCTTTTTTGTAGTGTTTTAACCAGTTTAATAATATCTTATTGATTTTAAAAACACAACTTCCATGAACATAATTTTTTCAAGAAAAGTCAATATATGATACTGCATGGTAAACTCAAACTTTGTATCCAAGAGGTGTTGAAATTAATGAAGTGCAATGTTCTTAACTATCGTATACAATGCTGTCCGGTAATCTTGCGCAGTTAAGGGTCAATTGGTTTAAAAACATGTTCTTTTATAAATTGACAACATAATATCTAAATTTATTATGGAAATAATAAATTCATGTGCTTATTAACACAAAAATATCTGATTAATTCAGTGAAGAACTGTCCGATTTGATTTCAAAACAAACATGACTCACCTCATTTTCAAACTATCACAGTGTCCGGTAATCTTGCGCTCTTTCTGTAATGACCTTGTTTAGGCAAAATTGTAGACATATGGTGTCCAATTATTGACAAAAAAACATTCCAGAAAAATCTTTTTAAAATCAGTTTGTAAAACCATTGAAATTAAATGTGGATTTCTAGTGCAGTTTTTGTTCACTACAAATCAACAAATAATATAGTCACTAGTAATAGAATACAATTAATAAAAAAGTACCGGTATGCATGAAAAAAATGTTAATGCATAACGGTTTGATTTTACCACGATCATGCTTCCATAGTTTTCAGAAAATATCAAAACTAGGCCATTGAGCATGCGGAGATCATACCAAATTGGTTTGACAGAATGGTGGGAAATAATGACTACGGGAAATCATTGACTATGTCAGTCTGATGCGATATATTTTCATGGCCAAAAATACCATAACTGATCGGATATTGTGCAATGGAATGCTAAATTACACGTTGGATTTATGAATTCTTAATTTAAAGTATGAAAAAGCTAAAGACTGCAGGGAATTTGTGATTCATTTCCAATTTTTCGTAAGTGGGCCAGTGTTTACGATGTATAGGGATGACGCAACCGGTGTTTAAATGTAATGATGGAATTTTATTTTGCATGGAATACGCACCTTTTAAATCCGTTAATTATTAAAAATGTGAAATTCCATCTTTCATCACGAAAGAAAACCATTTGTCGTCTGCGAGATTCGCAAATGCGAAGTGTGCAAGATTACCGGACGCGCAAGATTACCGGACTTAACTATATGCTGCTTTTTAATAACTAATGATTCATTGTTCCATTTGTGAATCGAGACTTATGAATTGTGGATATGATTGTCAATTGCTCAACGATTTATATATATTTCAGACCATTTTATAATTTTCTTAATACAAGTTATGAATAAATTAAATTAAATAATCCCGGGTGTACTTTGTCCAGGGTTTTCCATGGAAATCCATGGAAAATATGAGGCTGGAGTATTCGGACTAAGTTTCCAGCCTTTTCCAGCGTCAATATTTAGAAAAAAAGGGTGGAAAATTGTCCATGGTATGTGGAAATAGCCTGGAATAGTTTCCATAGTTTTCCAGGCTCCCTGGAATAATTACCATGGAACAATTTCCAGGGTTTTCCAGCCAGCATGGAATAAATACCGTCCGAATACTCCATGTAATCTGGAAAACCATGGATTTTTTTCCAGGGTTTTCCAGATTACATGGAGTATTTGGACGGTATTTTTTCCATGCTGGCTGGAAAACCCTGGAAAATGTTCCAGGGTTTTTCCTTGTTTAATATTCCATGGATGCCTGGTATAACATGGAAAATTGTCCAGCGTTTACCATGGTCACTGAATAGAAAAAGAAATTTCTGGTCTAAAAACAATAATCATGTATTAAATGAATACAATAATCACAGCTTAAATAAATCATAATTTAAGGTTAGATTAAAACAAAACAAAAAATCAACATAATGCCTTAGTTTCTTCGATGTATTATTTTGTTCACAATTCATCAAAATATAACATCAGATTACAAATTGTGTTACATTTATTTAACAAATTATTCAGATCAAACAAGTGTTGTTTAATACATGCTTACAAAGCCTCTATGTCCATTATCATAAATCAGGCCCTTACATAACAGAACTGAACAGGCGCTACTTTAAAAGTTAAAAAGTATAATGCAACCTTCACAACATGTATTCAAAGTAACAAAATACAAGCAAGTCAAGTAATATACAGTAACAATTCACGAACCCTGTACAAACGATATACAAGAAACAAAATGAAAAATTTAAGTTATTTTAGCTAATTCATGTTTGTCACAATATATGTAGCTGCCCATGAGCACAAGGATACTATTTTTCTCAGCTACTTTCACTTTAATGCAATTTAGGTGCTCAATTTCATTAAAATACTTTTATATAATTTTATTGTTCAAAGAAATTCAGAACATAATGCATGTACATGTATTACTTTCCAAGTGACAGTTTAAAATATAATTGCAAGTCTAAAACTTGTGTAGGCAGCTTAGTAAATTATAAGTACCCAGGTGGGATAAAATTACAGTTTAAAAAAAAAAAAAAGTTAATTAGCTGGGCTTCAGTAGGTCGTGGATCTTTTATAGAACTTGTACTGCTGTTATACTGTACGGCTCCTGCATGATCTCTGAAAGAAAAACAAAGCAAACAATATTACAAGAAAGTCATAAGTTTTTTACATTCATCTGTAAAAGTAAATGTGCAGCAATCATATGATTGAATATCTATACTTCAATGCTCATTCATATTTTAGATATTTCATATCACTGCTCAATTCGGTACATGTGGCTTTTTTGTATTTGAGCGAACATTTACGATCCTAAGTAGTTAGCAATTATTTCTTTTCCATTTACTGAAATTTATTCTCTTAAAGTTTGCAAGCGGGCTTTAATCTACTTGCAAACAGGCAACCACACAGGAAAACTGAGACTTTCAAGTGAATAAATTGGTGATTTAACTTATATTGTTATATGACTCTCTTTTATTTTGAAATTTATATTGTTAAATGCCCCAAAACAGGGTACACTAGCATGTATCTGGAAACTCAAACATACATGTATATAGGAATTTAATATTCAGATATTGCTATATGAAAGTTATGCTAATTTGCTAATTCATATAAAAATAACCTGTAATTGAAACTAGACCAAAATATTGGATACCAAAAAGACAAAATACTTTCAGGTGGTTAACACTAAATTACTTATATGAGCCCGGGGCATAACAATATTTACCATGAATTTGTGGCCATGTTAGTCCTCTTAGTAAATGCGCCAAAAGAGCCGCTTTGCTGTCTTGGGTTATTTCCCTGCCAAACTCTGCAGTATCTTTCATCAACTGGTCAGCTACAGTTAAAGCACATAATGAAAATGTATATAGAAAATAATTCAAGTATTGTTTTAAATATTTAGTAAAATGGTCTTTAAATAATAACTTACAATGAAGTTAATACATCACAAAGCATAGCATAACAAAATTTGTAGGTATGATTAGTACAAATTTATTATTGCTATAATTAGAATGATGTGTAATTCTATTGGTATGAAAATGCACAGTGAAACCTAAAAAACAATGCTATTGGTTTAATTAATTTATTTATAAACATTAACAGCATTAATGAGCATTGATTTCTCATCATGCACAGCACATAACTCCCTTAGCCTCAGTTCCCTAGCCATGCATTATAAACTTCCGATACTACATTCAAGCTTATTAAAATCTCCACATAGGACTTCCTTTATCAAGCTGCAAACTGCACTTAGTGAAAATGTGTGTGACAGCTGCTTTTAAACTTCTATATTTGCCATACTTTTACCTAAAATGTCACATAAAAAAGGTCTACAATGATGACATAAGAAGAATAAATTTAAAGGAATATTTAGAAATAATGAAAAGCACAAACCTTCAGTTGTTGTCCTATTCCTAGACAGACTTCTGAAACACTTGTATGCATCACTTTTTAACAACATTTCATGTCACTTTCCAAATGATATCCATACATTATTATTTTAAGAAATTCTTGTTAATGGAAAAACTCATTAACTCTACTGTTTGTGAACATTACATTAACTTCATTTTAACAACAAGTTTAACCTGCATATTTTACAATACGCCTGCTCCAGAATTTCAATCTAACAGGTAAACTTTCTGTATTTGAACTCAGCCAATCAGAAAAGGCTGTGATATTTTATAACCAATAGATTAGCAGCAGACATATCTGACTCACACACAGGTTTATCAGATAGTTTGTTAATTGCAAACCTGGACTGTAGTTAAATATTGAGTGTGTATACACCTTGAACAGGGTTAAGGAATTTAAACTTGTAGACATTGCTTTGAAAGTTACTACTATTACTTCTACTACTAGTACTACTACTACTACTACTACTACTACTACTTCTGCAAAACTACTACTACTATTACAACAGCCACAACAACAACAACTACTACTACCACTACTACTACTACTACTACTACTACTACTACTTCTACTACTACTGCTACTTCTACTTATACTACTACTACTACTACTACTACTTCTACTACTACTACTATTACTTCTACTAAAACTGCTGCTACTACTGCTACTACTACTACTACTGCTTCAACTACTACTACTGCTTCAACTACTACTACTACTACTGCTACTGCTGCTGCTACTGCTGCTGCTGCTATTACTCCTGCTGCTGCTGCTGCTGCTACTACTACTACTGCTACTGCTGCTGCTGCTGCTACTACTACAACTCCTGCTGCAGCGACTACTACTACTACTGCTGCTGCTGCTGCTGCTGCTGCTGCTGTTACTACTACTACTACTACTACTACTACCACTACTACTACTACTACTACTACTACTACTACCGGTACTACTACTACTACTACTACTACTACTACTAATACTACTACTACTACTACTTCTACACTACTACTACTACTACTGCTACTACTACTAGTACTTCAACTACTATTGCTACTACTACTGCTACTACTACCTACTGATGCTGCTGCTACTGCTACTACTGCTGCTGCTGCTACTTCTACTACTACAACTTCTACTACTACTACTTCTACTACTTCTACTACTGCTGCTGCTGCTAATGCTACTTCCTTAACTACTACTACTACTGCTGCTACTAGTATTGTTATTTTTATTTATTCTACTATTGCTACCATTACTGCTACTATTCCTGTAAATGCTAAAACAACAACACAATAATAACTGCTACTACTGCTACTGTCACTTTAATTTGCACCAATAGTATAATTATCAGTAGTTTAACTGCTTGTACAACTTATACAACAACCACTTTTACTTCTACTCCTACAACATATTCTACTGCCAGCCTCAGCATTACTACTTCTACCACTACTACTACTACTATAACTACTACTATTTCTGCCCAAACTATGCACATTGTTTTATGTTTTATTCATATGTTGTGTAAATTGTTGAACTCTGATTTACTTTGAATAAAATGTGTTGCATTTTTATAAGTTATTTTCTCCTCTTATAAAGTCTAAGTTTTTTCCAGGGTCAGCTGAAAATGTTTGAGTCTTTTCCATGCTTAAATAATTCTATGTTCCACTTTCCATGCTATCTGGAAATATTTTCCATGGTTATCCAGCCTAAATCCAGCGTTTTCCATTCCTTTTCCATGCTTTTCCATCCAAGGCTGGAAAATGCTTGGGAAAAAAAGTCCACGTTTCATGGACATTTCTAGAACAAAACCCTGGAAAACCCTGGAAACTGTTTCAAATTCCAGGGATTTCCATGGAATTCCATGTTATACCATGGATTTCCAGCCTAAGTTCCATGATTACCCTGGACAATGTACACCCGGTTTGATCTTATAAGTGAAATGTATTACTTAATTAAATACATTTATAAATATAAAGAAATAATCTTTAGATTATCATAATATTCTCAGGCCTGTTGGTTTTAGGGATGTGTGGGTTGTTAAATATATTTTGAGATGATTCTTTACAAAGAAAAATGCTACTATTGTATTTGTTATAAATGTGTGAAAGGCTCTAAGAAGGAATCAGAGATTATTAACCCTTTACCATACACTAACAGGCTTTTACTGGTTTGTAGCTGACAACTTTATAAATAATTGTGATCACAATTATTTCAGAATACCCTACCTGATCATTTCCTTCATATTCCATTACAATTTAATTGTCGTCTGCAACCTCTTTCAAATTGGGAAAGTCCAAAATGTGTCGTTTAGTAAATGGTTAAGGCATTTTGATTCCTATGGGTCTTGTGAATCTGTTTCAAATCAAATGCGTAGATTTGATCTTAACACTGATATGATAAGATTAACTTCAGGTTTGTTGCAAAAAATTACTGTTTTATACATGTAGGTGAGCATTTGTCTCCGACTGCGGAGCTCTTGTTTTTATTGCTTTGGTGACTGGGTTGACAAAATTATTGAACGTCTAACACTTACAAGTTGCATTGCTCCATTGTATATACATGTTAAACAGATTAAAAATACAGTGACTTTTGTACGTGTATAATGAATACTTATCATAATAAAGTGCCTGTCACAAATGAAAAAAAACTTTCATTTTCCCGTTATAATTCCATATCATTGACAGTTTCCAACAATTTCAAGGTACACAGATTACCTACCAGGATCCAAATTAAATGCAAAGTGGAGCAGTTTATTAAAAGTGTAGTCTCAAATAATTTTTGTGACTTAATTGTAGGTTAAGAGATTTTTTTGGGTGAGGTTAACACTAAATAAAGGAGGCCAGCGTAGCCTGGAGTCTGCATGGTCAGGAGCTACCTTTTGGCTGTAAAGTCAAGCAAAGTTTTTATGCCCCCAGTAGGGTGGCATATAGCAGTTGAACTGTCCGTCAGTATGTCAGTCAGTCTGTCCGTCCGAAAAAAACTAACATTTTCCATAACTTTTTGACTATTGAAGATAGCAACTTGATATTTGGCATGCATGTGTATCTCATGGAGCTGAACATTTTGAGTGGTGATAGGTGAAGGTCAAGGTCATCTTTCAAGGTCAAATGTCAAATATATGGCGTCTGTCTGTCCGAAAACATTAACATTGGCCATAACTTTTTCAATATTGAAGATAGCAACTTGATATTCGGAATTCATGTGTATCTCATGAAGCTGCACATTTTGAGTGGTAGAAGTTCAAGGTCAAGGTCATCCTTCAAGGTCAAAGGTAAAAAAAATAATCAAAGCAGCATTCTCATGAAGCTGCACATGTGGAGTGGTGGAAGTTTAAGGTCATCCTTCAAGGTCAAGGTCATCCTTCAAGGTCAAAGGTAAACAAAAATTCAACGCGGCATTATCATGAAGCTGCACATTTTGAGTGGTGGAAGTTCAAGGTCAAGGTCATCCTTCAGGGTCAAGGTCAGCTTCAAGGTCAAATGTAAAAAAAAATTATATTTAAAAAAATTCAAAGCTGCGTTCTCATGAAGCTGAACATTTTGAGTGGTGAAAGTTCAAGGTCAAGGTCATCCTTTAAGGTCAAGGTCATCCTTCAAGGTCAAAGGTCATTTTTTTATTTTTTTATTTCAAAGCGGCATTATCATGAAGCTGTACATTTTGATATCAAAATATACAGATACAGAGGCATATCTGGTACTTCAGTTTTCAGAAGGCCATGTTTATGCCCCCGGTAGGGTTGCATATAGCAGTTGAACTGTCCGTCAGTATGTCAGTCTGTCCGTCCGTCCGAAAAAAAACTTTTACATTGGCCATAACTTTTCAAATATTGAAGATAGCAACTTCATATTTGGCATGCATGTGTATCTCATGGAGCTGCACATTTTGAGTGGTAAAATTTCAAGGTGAACATCGTCCTTCAAGGTCTTGGGTCGAAAAAACAAATCCAAGGGAAGTAATAAGCTTTAAATGGACATAATTATCTGACCTGCCAACTTACCGGTATATATTTTTAACCAGGTTGTCCGTAAGAAAAAACTGGTTATTAGATTGGCCAATGCCGGCTGGCTGACTGGCGGGCAGACGGAACAAGCTTGTCTGCTCTCTAATTATCCCCACGCTTTTTGAAAAAAAGGTGGGGATATTGTGGTTATCTCCGCCGCCCGTCCGTCTGTCTGTCCGTCCGTCCTGGCCACTATCTCCTCCTACACTAAAAGCACTAGAACCTTGAAACTTACACACATGGTAGCTATGAGCATATGTGCGACCCTGCACTATTTGGAATTTTGATCTGACCCCTGGGTCAAAAGTTATAGCGGTTGGGGTGGGGCCGCGTCAGAAATTATCACTCATTTTTTTAGGTTATTTTACATTTACTTCTTTATTTCTACACCGATTCACTTCAAATTGATACTGGACCTCTCTTATGACAATACGGTCAATCTCAACCATGCATGGCCCCATTCCCAACCCTGGGGCGCCCCGCCCACATAGGCCACACCCACCAAAAATTTCCATTTACTATAATTTTTTCATTTCTACACGGATTCACTTCAAATTGATACTGAGCTTTTGTTATGACATTAGGGTCAATCTCAACTATGCATGGCCCCAATCCCAACCCTGGGGCGCCCGCCCACATAGGCCACACCCACCAAAAAATTCCATTTACTATAATTTTTTCATTTCTACACGGATTCACTTCAAATTGATACTGAACTTCTCTTATGACATTAGGGTCAATCTCAACTATGCATGGCCCCATAACCAACTCTGGGGCCCCGCCCACATAGACCACACCCACCCAAAATTGCCTTTACTATAATTTCTTCATTTCTACACCGATTCACTTCAAATTGATATTGAACTTCTCTTATGACAATACAGTCAATCTCAACTATGCATGGCCCCATTACCAACCCTGGGGCGCCCCGCCCACATAGACCACACCCACCCAAAATTGCCTTTTACTATAATTTCTTCATTTCTACACCGATTCACTTCAAATTGATACTGAACCTCTCTTATGACAATACGGTCAATCTCAACTATGCATGGCCCCATTACCAACCCTGGGGCCCCGCCCACATAGACCACACCCGCCCAAAATTGCCTTTTACTATAATTTCTTCTTTTCTACACCGATTCACTTCAAATTGATACTGAACTTCTCTTATGACAATACGGTCAATCTCAACTATGCATGGCACAATTACCAACCCTGGGGCGCCCTGCCCACATATGTCACACCCACCCAAAATTGCCTTTTACTATAACTTCTTCATTTCTACACCAATTCACTTCTAATTGATGATGAACTTCTCTTATGACAATACGGTCAATCTCAGCTATGCATGGCCCCATTACCAACCCTGGGGCACACCTAGGTCAAACATTCGGCGTGGGGATACGCGTCGGCCTCTGCAGCGCCATTTCTAGTTCAAATAGTTTTCATCCGATCTTTACAATACTTGGCCAGACGTTGTATCTAGACAATATCTAGGTCAAGTTCGAATATGGGTCATGCCGGGTTAAAAACTAGGTCACGGCGTCACTTAGTGCGTTCTAAACATTGAGCATGTTGTCTGCTGTCTAATTCAAATAGTTTTTATCTCATCTTTACGAAACTTGGTCAGAAGTTGTATCTAGAAAATATCTAGGTCAAGTTCGAATATGGGTCATGCCTGGTCAGAAACTAGGTCACGGGGTCGAAAAAGATTGATTTTGAAACAAGGGGGGTCATAGAGATGAACAATCAGTAGCAATGCACATTTTGAGTTGCAGTTGTCTCCCTTTATCAGACTATTTTATATTGAAAACCTGGTTTTGTGACAATTTTGTCCCTTATTGTTAAATAAATCAAAGCGGCCCACTAGGCGGCATTGTGTTTCTGAAAAAACACATTGGGGTAAAAGGTCAATGTTATCCTTCAAGGTCTGAGGTCAAAAATACAAATCCAAGGGAAGTAATAAGCTTTAAAGGGAGATGATTATTCAATATTGAACATACCCCCGGTAGCAACATTTTGAGTGGTGAATCTACAGTCACGGTAGTGGCTTTTAATTATTTGCTACTAAAAATAGAGATTTGTTAGAGACAATTATTTTCAAGGGAAGTAATATATAAAATCTTAAATCTCATATTATATATTTCCTTACCAAGAATTTAAGTTCTTTTCACAGTTACTGTACAGATTTTTTTATTTTGATTATTTATAACTCAAATGATTGATTTGTCAAAGTTTTTTTTAATGATATAATTATCATTTCTTTCCTGTACTAATTTATGAATGGTAGGGTTCATTACATACATGTGGACTTATGTCCATAGATGCATGATGAACTGTGCCTATGATCACTTTGATAAACCACAGGCCTTGGTTGTCAGTGATGTCTGGCTTGGTCATTTTTTACTGTCTACAGACCCCCCCCCCCCCCCGGGTTGGATTTGACAAAATCCAAGGGAATTAATCAGCTTTAAAGGGAGATGATTTCTATACCAGCCAAATGATAAATAGAAATTTTGTTTCAAAGCGGCGCAGTAGGGGGCCTTGTGTTTCTGACGAACACATCTCTTGTTGCAAAATGCGTTGCAAATAGCGAGAAGAGAAACAAATAATAAACAATTGTTATGCCTAACTCCATTAAATTGTTGGCATGTTTTTGCAGGTTGGTATCAATCCAGGCCTGTATGCAGCCTTCGTGGGCCACCATTATGCTGGACCAGGCAACCATTTCTGTGAGTGATGTATGCTATATAATTTTGAGATATAAATATTGGCCTCTTTTATGGGAAATGTAAATATTGGCCTCTTTTATGGGAAAATTGGGCTGAATGCATGTGTGTAAAGGTTCATCCCAAATTAGACTGTTCAGTAAGCACAGGATAATAAGGAACAACAATTTTAGCTGTTATGACCTTTTTTGCCTCCGAAGGGTGGCATATAGTTTTTGTACTGTCCGTCTGTCAGTCTGTCCGTCCGTCCGAAAACTTTAACATTGGTCATAACTTTTGCAGTATTGAAGATAGCAACTTGATATTTGGCTTGCATGTGTATCTGATGGAGCTGCACATTGTTAGTGGTGAAAGGTCAAGGTCAAAGGTCAATGTCTGTAAGTCTGTCCGTCCGTCCGAAAACTTTTACATTGGTCATAACTTTTGCAATATTGAAGATAGCAACTTGATATTTGGCATGCATGTGTATCTCATGGAGCTGCACATTTTGAGTGGTGAAAGGTCAAGATCATCCTTCAAGGTCAAAGATATGGCTACAAAGCGACGCAGAAAGGGGCATTGTGTTTCTGACAAACACATCTCTAAAATAAGTCTCTTCTAAATGGAAATCCAGAGGATGCAGATAGTGATTAGCGTCTGCACACTGCACAGGCAAAACTGGGATTACACTGATTAGCGTCTGCACACTGCACAGGCAAAACTGGGATTACACTGATTAGCGTCTGCACACTGCACAGGCAAAACTGGGATTACACTGATTAGCGTCTGCATACTGCACATGCAAAACTGGGATTACACTGATTAGCATCTGCACACTGCACAGGCAAAACTGGGATTACACTGATTAGCGTCTGCACACTGCACAGGCAAAACTGGGATTACAGTGATTAGCGTCTGCACACTGCACAGGCAAAACTGGGATTACACTGATTAGCATCTGCACACTGCACAGGTAAAACTGGGATTACACTGATTAGCGTCTGCACACTGCACAGGCAAAACTGGGATTACACTGATTAGCGTCTGCACACTGCACAGGCAAAACTGGGATTACACTGATTAGCGTCTGCACACTGCACAGGCAAAACTGGGATTACACTGATTAGCATCTGCACACTGCACAGGTAAAACTGGGATTACACTGATTAGCGTCTGCACACTGCACAGGCAAAACTGGGATTACACTGATTAGCGTCTGCACACTGCACAGGCAAAACTGGGATTACACTGATTAGCATCTGCACACTGCACAGGTAAAACTGGGATTACACTGATTAGCGTCTGCACACTGCACAGGCAAAACTGGGATTACACTGATTAGCGTCCGCACACTGCACAGGTAAAACTGGGATTACACTGATTAGCGTCTGCACACTGCACAGGTAAAACTGGGATTACACTGATTAGCATCTGCACACTGCACAGGTAAAACTGGGATTACACTGATTAGCATCTGCACACTGCACAGGTAAAACTGGGATTACACTGATTAGCGTCTGCACACTGCACAGGCAAAACTGGGATTACAGTGATTAGCGTCTGCACACTGCACAGGTAAAACTGGGATTACACTGATTAGCGTCTGCACACTGCACAGGTAAAACTGGGATTACACTGATTAGCGTCTGCACACTGCACAGGCAAAACTGGGATTACACTGATTAGCATCTGCACACTGCACAGGTAAAACTGGGATTACACTGATTAGCGTCTGCACACTGCACAGGCAAAACTGGGATTACACTGATTAGCATCTGCACACTGCACAGGTAAAACTGGGATTACACTGATTAGCGTCTGCACACTGCACAGGTAAAACTGGGATTACAGTGATTAGCGTCTGCACACTGCACAGGCAAAACTGGGATTACACTGATTAGTGTCTGCACACTGCACAGGCAAAACTGGGATTACACTAATTAGCGTCTGCACACTGCACAGGCAAAACTGGGATTACACTGATTAGCGTCTGCACACTGCACAGGCAAAACTGGGATTACAGTGATTAGCGTCTGCACACTGCACAGGCAAAACTGGGATTGCACTCAACACACATACATTAAGCACTGGGATTACACTCAACACACATACATTAAGCACAATTTTCACAGAACGCTGCTCATATTAAGTAAATTATAATATCTGTAAATGAGGTTTACCATGTAGAGAAGGTGCAAGTTTATGCAATCATCTGGTCAGAAAACCTGAATAAAACTGTCTCAGCATTAAAAAACAAGTAAAAAAATCAGTGTTTTTATTATTAAATGGACACTGTTGTTCTTTGTTTAGTCAATTCTATAATGTTCTTACCCTTCTTTCAGGAAAAGTGCCCATCTCCATGACATTTTTTCCTGTAAGGCACTTGTTCTTGTGATGAAAAGAGTTGCGCTCTGGGAAAACAGGGCTAAATGCATGTGCATAAAGTCATCTCAGATTAGCCTGTGCAGTCCACATAGGCTAATCAGGGTGACTCCTTCCGCTTAAATGGTATTGTTTTTGTTGAAAGACTGCTTTTTGCCAAAATCCAGTGCAAAAACTAATGAGGGACGACACTTTACGCACATGCATTTAGTCGTGTTACCCAGAGCAAGTCTCATATCTGTTCTCACCCCATGTTCCAGGGAAGTGTATGTACCTGTCTGGGCTGATCCCAGAGCCCATGAACGCCATGCAGGACTTCAAGTTGCTTGAGTACGGTATCGGCTTCACCAACATAGTTGCTAGGACGACCAGGGGCAGTGCCGATCTCACCAAGTATGTAGGGGCACTTTGTGTGGTGGATCAGGGCTTTTTTTCCTGACTTTGTGAAGCGGCCCTGGCCCCCTTACTTTGTGAAAAAATGAGTCGCGAACTTTTCAAAATTGTGAAAAAATGAGTTGCAATCTTTTCAAAATTGTGACAAATTGAGTTGCGAACTTTTCCAAATAGTGAAAAATTGAGTCGCGAACTTCTTAAAATTGTGAAAAACCGAGTCGTGAAATTATTAAAATTGTGAAAAACGGCCCATTTTGTAAAAATTCACGGCCATGTTAGGTTTGTGAATTGTCCTTTTCACAATTGTGAAATGTCCTTCCACGGCCACTCATAAATAAGGAAAAAAAGCCCTGTGGATACATGTATGTACCGTGGCCCGGTGACACATATAAGTTACCTTTTGAATGTTTAGTTAAAAAGAAATGAGCCTCACTCTCGGGAAACAGTGGTTGCAAAGTGTTGTCCCAGATTAGCCCCTGCAGTTATCGCAGGCTTATCAGGGATGTAACTTTGCAGAAAGTGTCCTCTGATATTACTATGTGTTAAGCCCCGCTTTCTCAGAACGTGGCTCAAATAGAGGTATTAGAGTCCTATGTTCCTATTGAAATAAAGGATATGTGAAAGATACCCAAGAAAATGAATTGAATCAAAATATAATAAATGCTTCAAATAAAATCAATTTCTTAACTGAAATGAACATAAAAGATTTTGATGCTTAGCATTTATGCTTTGTTTAAATGGTATCATTTAGTTGTTTTGTGCAACAAGAAATTGTGCTGTATATCACAATGTAAAAGTGGTTGATTATACCACAATATGAGGGTATATTTGTTTGCATTATCTGTCTATCTGTCAGTTTGTCTTGTAGTTTGCAGGCTTTTCAGAAATTGTTTCTCACTTAAATATTTCAGGAAGGAAATCAAAGAAGGTGCTCAACTGCTGACTGAGAAACTTCTCCAATATAAACCCAAGATTGCTGTGTTCAATGGAAAAGGTATTTACATGTAGGAGTTTAACCTTGAGAGGCTCTAAAGTGTCCTCTTACACTGCATGGGTAAACTTACATATAAACAAAGACAAAATCATAGGTTATTTTTCAATAAATTATGGTCAGAGCCAACACATACATAGCATACATGAACAAAAACAATTTAGCTTTACATTGTCTATTTTCCCTCAGTGTGAAAATGGCATGTTGTGTCCATGAACTTCATGATCCGAAATATTATGAAAAAAACTACAGTCTGATAAATTCCTGCACAATAATTCAATATTTCCATAATATGAACACTCAGGCTTGTTGTGATTCATTTCTGTCTGCAGAGCTTAAAATGATCTATCTTATCTAGTACAAGCTTTAAATGGTTCAAGTTTGTGTATATCTATGATGTTACCTGTGGATTTATAAATCACTTGGCTCTTTTTATGTCCCCCACTATAGTAGTGGGGGACATATTGTTTTTTGCCCTGTCTGTTGGTCTGTTTGCGCCAACTTTAACATTTTGCAATAATTTTTGCTATATTGAAGATAGCAACTTGATATTTGGCATGCATGTGTATCTCATGAAGCTGCACATTTTGATTGGTGAAAGGTCAAGGTCATCCTTCAAGGTCAGAGGTCAAATATATGTGGCCAAAATCGCTCATTTTATGAATACTTTTGCAATATTGAAGATAGCAACTTGATATTTGGCATGCATGTGTATCTCATGGAGCTGCACATTTTGAGTGGTGAAAGGTCAAGGTCATCCTTCAAGGTCAGAGGTCAAATATATGTGACCGAAATCGCTTATTTTATGAATACTTATGCAATATTGAAGATAGCAACTTGATATTTGGCATGCATGTGTATCTCATGGAGCTGCACATTTTGAGTGGTGAAAGGTCAAGGTCATTCTTCACAAGGTCAAGGTCATCCTACAAGGTCAAACGTCATATAGGGGGACATTGTGTTTCACAAACACATCTTGTTACAATGATGGTTGTTGTTGTTTTGGTAAAAGCTCACCAAGAATAGTTGCCCTGTCTGTTGGTCTGTTTGCGCCAACTTTAACATTTTGCAATAACTTTTGCTATATTGAAGATAGCAACTTGATATTTGGCATGCATGTGTATCTCATGAAGCTGCACATTTTGAGTGGTGAAAGGTCAAGGTCATCCTTCAAGGTCAGAGGTCAAATATATGTGGCCAAAATCGCTCATTTTATGAATACTTTTGCAATATTGAAGATAGCAACTTGATATTTGGCATGCATGTGTATCTCATGGAGCTGCACATTTTGAGTGGTGAAAGGTCAAGGTCATCCTTCAAGGTCAGAGGTCAAATATATGTGACCGAAATCGCTTATTTTATGAATACTTATGCAATATTGAAGATAGCAACTTGATATTTGGCATGCATGTGTATCTCATGGAGCTGCACAT
The DNA here is from genome assembly GCF_020536995.1 of Dreissena polymorpha. Taxonomy (NCBI): domain Eukaryota; kingdom Metazoa; phylum Mollusca; class Bivalvia; order Myida; family Dreissenidae; genus Dreissena; species Dreissena polymorpha. The sequence continues at coordinate 160,134,094 of NC_068355.1, forward strand.
TTTGAGTGGTGAAAGGTCAAGGTCATTCTTCACAAGGTCAAGGTCATCCTACATGGTCAAACGTCATAGAGGGGGACATTGTGTTTCACAAACACATCTTGTTACAATGATGGTTGTTGTTGTTTCGGTAAAAGCTCACCAAGAATAGTTGGTCCATTATGTTTATTTCTCTGTTTGCCTGTTTTTGTATGTGCAATGTTTGACAGTTGGATTTATGGAACTGTACGTGTATATTGAAAAAGAGTTAGTTTATCCATGCAACAGCAGTATGTGACAATTATGAGCAAAGCTTCATAAGAAAACTAATAAAATCTTGCTTTTAAGAGACATATTTTGATAAATATTCAGTATGAAGCTGTTATTGAATCGCAGCGATACTTGTAGGTCATAGTTTTTTGTCAGATAATGCACCGCAAGAAGTTAATATGTGCGGTATGAAATCACTAGAGCTTCGTACACAAGATTTCAACACCTTCGTACACAAGATTTCAACACTACTCATCCAATCTTTAGACCGTGGGTTAAAGCCTTAAAGATAATGGTTTTGTCATTTCCTATCATCCTGTGTTAAAAAATATTGCTTGTTTTGTTCATTTGTTGTCTTCACTCGCCCTCATTATTGCATGTTTCAGGTATCTACGAGATATTTGTCGGTCACAAGAACTTTCACTTTGGCAAACAGCCGGAGCCTCTGCCTGGCACTAAAACGGTAAGAGTGAACCATGCAGGATTAACACTGGAATGGCTGTTGTGGGCATATCTCATGATTGCTCAGGTCATAGGGCCTTGTGATTATGCTCCATTTTAGAATGTATTTGAATTTTTGTGCCTGCCAAGTTGTGCCATGCTGATTACAGATTTATTGAACTACTAGTATGTAGCTAACACATTACCCAAAATAACTATGAAAAAAAGGAATTCAACAGGTTAACCCCACTGATTATCCGATTTGCCGGTACATTTTCTAGGTCAACCTTAACCTGAAGCTTTTTTAAAATATATTTTTTTAATAAATCATAAAAATTTCATTTCTAAATATACTGCCCATTATAGCAGTAATAAAGCAATCAACTAGGACCTTTGCTGTTACACACAGGGATCAGGTTTTGATTTGTAACTTGCAAAATTTTTACTTGGCACTGGTAGGGACTAGAGGCTATTATTAGAGACAAAATCAGCGTGTTTCTTTAACTCACGATTAGAGGCTATTTACTGAGCATTTAGTTTGCTATTTGATGTTTTGTTAACTTATTTAAATTTTATATCTGTGAGGTATGTCAATAAACTGGTTACAATAATTGGATAACAAGTTAATGTTTAAGTGACATCCCTTATAAAAAAATAAGGCGACAAAAAAATACAACAATGACTGCTTAATAATAAGTATATTATTAGAAAAGTTTTCTGAAACAATTTTAAATGAGTATTTCTACAATAATTGACAAAAGTATACAAAGTATGTTAACTTGTCAATAATGAATTAGTCCAGTTATAAATATGAATGATTCTGTGTTGCCAGGCTGTGTACGTAATGCCCTCCTCCAGCGCTCGATGCAGCCAGTTGCCAAGGGCGGTCGACAAGGTGCCGTTCTATGAGGCACTCAAAAAGTTCCGTGATCACCTGACTGGCAAACTTCCCAATCTCCAGGAGTCGGAGATAACCTTTCCGGATCTGGCTCTGAAAACTGCGGTGAAAAAGGAACCAAAGGTTGAGAATCTCGAGGATTATCCCGGGGAACTTGATTCTATGTCTCAGTTCTCACATCAAGGGTCTATGGACTCTGCAGATCAGTTCTTGTCCGGCTTTGAACAGCAGTTGTCTCAGTTCAGTTCAGGGTCGTATCAGGTCATTCCTCACACTTCGGGTATGCCCAGTATGGGGTCTAGTCAGTCCACCTACCCACAGCAGAATGACTTTTCTCATAATCATCAGCATCAAAATCATCATTACCTTCAGCAGCATCAGCAGCAATCGCAGAAGCAGACCAGTTACAGTCCGGCCATATCTAGTCAGTCTTTCAGGGAACCAGTCTATTCCTCTGAACAGGAAATGAGAAATGGAAATCTGCCGAGTCATGATGGCGGACAGATTCGTGTAAAACAAGAAGCAGTTGAGAGAGATGCAGATATGCAATCATATAGCAATAATCATAATCATTCTAAGACAATTTCATTGGGTCAAATAGAGGTGTACAGCCAAGCAAATACAACACATTCAGATTCTCATATGAACAACTTTCTCAATGGTCTGTATGGAATGGTGAATCAGGTGGCTGGCAGTCAGAGCAGCCAGTCAAAGTACGGACTTGTAACACATTCAAGTATCACTCAGGGTGGACCAGTCCAGTTTAATGATGCTCTGAGGGACATCGTTCGCGAAGGCAGCACAGAAGATGATTTTGATCTTGGACCAGGTTTGTCCTCATCATCATCGTCAAACAACTTTGGTAAAAATTCTGCTGAAGGAAGTCCTCAGGGTGTGAAAGAAACCAAGTCTTCCAAGGGTAAAGCTTCCAAGACCTCTAAACCGAGGAAAAGAAAATCGAAGGCGAATGAAAGTTTTGATGATGAGGAGCCAGTAAATTCTCCACCAGTCCAGCAGAATGTCTTGCCACCTCCGTTATCACAGTCTTCTACCTCGCCATCATTGCACCAGATGACCTCATCTAATACTCTGCCATCATTCCCACCTTACTCGAGTCAAATACCGTACATGACCAATCCCATGATGGCATACGCAAACGCTTCTTATATGTCACAAATGTCTGCAATGCAAAGCATGTACATGCCTCACTCTGGTTTTCAAAGTTCTATTAATAGTAACAACCAGGGGTATCCCCAGATGTTGACCAATGGCTATCAACCATTTATGGGAATGGCAGGATATCCCAGTTTTGGAATCAATGGGGGAGGATATGGGGGAATTCATGGTCAAGATGGGACAGGAATTCCTTCAGTGCCCACAATAAAACAAGAAAAGCCAGATTATTGAAGCTGGACGGCTTAATGAGATCTTATTATTTTATAGAGCAGAACTACACTGCATAACAGACAATATTTAAAATCTTTGTGAAATCACGTACATCAACATATCTATTATTTACCAGTATATTGATTATATGAATTAACTAATAATAACGCTGCAGTAATTAAATGAGTAAATTTGATGTGCTTATGACAAAAAAATCTTAATTTTTATTTGGTGGTTTTGGAATTGCCTGTCTTTCAATCCTGTAGATGAAATACTTGAATTAATTTTTTTCTTGAACTACACATTCCGAAATAATCAGGGATTTTTCTTGATGTTTATGGCAAAGACTGTCAAACGATGTATAGATTTGGTCTATGAATATGGAGACATTTGTGTGTTATGGTTTCTGTAGCATATGGCTACAATTGTGTGTTATGGTTTCTCTAGCCTTTATAGGTTTTGATATTACTATTGGAAATGTTTTAGGTAACAAGTAATTTTAGAGACATTTTGTTAGAGTATTTTCAATATTTAAAAAAATATTTACACATTTGTATTCATAATTGTACTTAAATTATTCGTTTTCTGATTTATGTATATTAAATTATTCGATATGTTTGCATTTTTGGCAAACCATATATCTTTGTTAGTAATATTGTTTGGCTAATTACATATCTCATAATCTTTTGTTAGTGATACTGTTTTTGCTTTCACTTGCTTTCTGTTGTAAACTTTTATTATTTTGTAGTTAGTTGTTTTGCATTTCATGCTATATGCCATAAGTTTTAGATAACATTTTCGTTCATGCCTTAAGCTTCCATATAATACCTGATTACATTGTGCTTTTTCAGATTATTCATAAGGTGTTGCAATTGATAAATTATAAACATTAAAAAGTTGAGCCTTAGATTTAAGAATAGGCTAAAAATACTAAAATATTATGATTGCCCTTTTATCACAATTTAAAAATGCTGATGTTGCAGTATTAATGTTTATGATTTAAAATGGCTAAACTGATCCAAACAAACAAGTCCGAGTGATCAATACACAATGAAACATGCTGAAGTTGCAGTATTAATGTTTATGATTTAAAATGGCTAAACTGATCCAAACAAACAAGTCCAAGTGATCAAAACAAACAAGTTGTAGCATTTGTCTTTGTCTTGTAGTGTTTTTTTTATTCAGACTTCAGTTTATAATGACACCAAAATCATGGTCAATATAAGCCTGATATTAGACAGTGTAATCATCAAACTGGGGCTGGTGAGCCTGGTATGGTGGTCACTGTAGAGGAAAGGGGGTACTTTCAGTACTTAAAATCTCAAGAGCTGGAAATGGCACTATTGTTCAAAATTTGTCCCAACCTTCATGGGTCTAGGAATGGAAATTATGTATGAATGTTGGTTCACACTTCAGGTCCTCACATAATGCAGTCAATGACCTCATAAACTTACGTAATTTACCAACAGTTGTATGGTACCATAAGTTCATTTGCCTGAAAATGTTTTTTATTGCATAAATGCTTGGCCTTTCGCAAGATGTTGTTGAAATGCTTAATATTATTGTTTGTTATGTGTTTCCTTTTTGTCTTTTAATGATTAGCTTTTAATGAACCTGAAGTTTACAAAACAACATCTGAATATTTTTTCAGCTGGCATACTGTATAATTTTAATATTAATATTATCAACAAATATTTTTATTTGTTACAATGTTTTTTTCTACTATTTCTTTATAGTTTTAGTTTTTAACATAACATTTTACAATGTATTTAGATGTTTTTATGTATTATGACATGTTCAATGTGAATGTTCATACAAAATGTGTTCATGGAATGTGCATGGCCTGTCAGTGGACATTGCTTTTATTTAACCATATCCCCCATGAGAAGCAAAGTGAAAATGGCTTTTACAACCAGCATAAAACCAGAACAGCCTGCGGGTAACTCGCTGTCTGTTTAGGTTTTATTCTGTTTACTTCTCATCAGTATCTAATGGTTGGAAATGAAGCCTTTAAAACTTGAATCTAGTAAGAAAGGTCTTTAATTAAATGTAACTTTCTAAGGGACTACAAATTGGTGAAAATACGTATCTAAGTGGTCTAGCAATAGACAGGTGTGTTCATTTGAAAATAGTCATGTGCAATTCCACAGATTCATTTGATTTGTACAATCTTTATTTTAATGGCATTTCTACAATGTTGATTCTAAATTATTTCTGTACTAGAGCATTACTGATGTGTAATAGATCTTTCCCCCATATTTGCTGTTGTGATTGCACATATTTGCAAATGAGATGTCTCACAAATAATGCCAAGATATTCTTTGTGTTCACATATTTTACACTGACATTTGACACTGATGTGAATCTGTCTGTAAATGAAATATAATGTACTATAGTAGTATCATTTTGTAATTGAGTCATTTTTACTACAAAAATAAACATTTTTCTTTATGGTCATATTGGTATCAGTGTTCTTGGTCCAGCTGACTGCATGTTTCACATGACGAGCTGGGAGCCGTTTCATTTATGGCTGCAGCTTAATTGCACGTTCTACAAATTGCAACAACTCAAGGGCAATTATAAAGTTTGCATGTGTAAGTTTTATGAAACATAAGGGTCTTAAATTTGAATTTCCATGTAATAAATACAGGGATGCAACCAAAGATGAAACAGCTTCCAGTATTTTTAACTTAATTTGATTTTTAAGTTGATGCTATACATGACTCAATGAAACGAGTGACAAATATGGTTACTTATAAGCCGCGACAATCGAAAATGGGTATTGTGCAATATGCAGCCAGCATAGCTACCATGTCCACTGATGAGACCAGTCACCATTGAACCTTGGGTGGGTTGATCCTGACCAGACTGCGCCACTGCCATAAGACCCATTTTCGCATGATGCGGATCATATTAAATACATGTATATCAATTTACATGTTCACTTTAGTTGAACAAAAAAGTCAGGTGACCATACAAAACTTTGATCCCAAAAGCCAATGTCAGTTGTTGTTAAATGGATTTAGTTGTGTGTTCTTCTTTAGTGATGTACTTGAAATTAAGACATCAAATATTTCAACTTATGAATCATATACATCACAGTTACATGCCACAAACATTATCATATTTTTATCTAACGTTATCATGTTCTCTGATAAATGTTTTGTTAGTTCTACATTGAAAAACATTCCTGGGCCATTTCCCGTATAAATCTCAAGTCGCAGATAACGTAAACCATGGGTATTTTAAATAAATAGAAAATGAATAGGTACGCACATGATATTGTATAAATATGAAGACCGCAATGTAATAAAAGCGCAGTACAATACTTATTATTTTGAAACTTGATTAAATAGTTTTTGTTTGCGTGTAAGCTTGTGATTCCTCTACAGTTAATCTAGAAAAAAAAATACCGAAAGTATCTGTTTTTAATTGCTGGCAGGCTTAAATTTTCGTTGCATCGAGAACCCATAATATGACTATGCCGTTGGAATGTTCATCCATTCCCAAACATGGACTTTTTCATAGTTCCCATATGTTAAGCGGTGTTGATTGTCGTGTCTTTTCACTTTTCCTTCCCCGGTATGAAAGTCAATTCGAACCCATCTTTAAACAAATATTTGTTGGTAAATTTTAATTGTACGTAAAAGCAAATAAATACTGTTCTAATATTTTCATCACGTACCACACCATGAAAAAAATGTATGTCTCTTCGAGAAGTTTCGGGTCCACATAAATGCAACCGTGTACGAAATGTTAAACGTCAGCGTATGGAGTCTTTAGTCGAAAGCTCGAACCTTTTATACAGAAATATACTTAAACACGCGTTGCGTTAGAATTGTGATTTTAATTATGTTTCTAATGGCCGAACACAAAACCCGCCTTTACCCAAGGCCTAGTAAAGCACGGTCGGAAAATTGATTTATAACTTGGAAACACATGTTTTAATACGTGTATAAACATTCTAATGTAGGATCAATTAAAGTCGACACAAAAAAGTTTGTGAAGACATGTCAAAGAAATTATGAGACCCGAACGCTTGACTGACTTACGGTTGGCATAAAATTAAGCGTGCCGATCGTCAGCGGAAAGCATCTTTAACTTTCGGTATGGGTTTCATTTATACGATGTAAAAGCTATTTGAACAACAACTTCGGGACAGATTGTTATCTGAAAGAATGTTTAATGTTGTTATTTTCATAAGTAACGCAACTTAAGAAATGTCCATGTTGCAAATTACATCGGGACTCGGATACACGTGCACTGAATGCACAATGCTTTCAGATAATTTGCACTAATTAAAACCAAGAACAGCTATTTTGACTCATGCACTCAAACTCAAAATGTATTATAAAATCATGTTTGAACATTTTATTGACCAAACATTACCGCGACTTGTTTGTTGATACTGGCCATTTAAACTCGTTCTCAACGCACGGACATGTACCTTACAACGAACAGCATAATTACAATGCATACATTATTGTCTTGCGTAGTAATTACATGATCTTAAAGAAGCCCGATCCCCTGTGCTAAAAATCCACTAAAAATAAGTTAATATGTAAAGATATTATTGTTTAGACACGTTCAAATAATCTTTATCTAATTACATGCTGGAACTTAAACGGAATGATAAATGTAGCGACAGTTTGTGGTTGAGAGTAAATGTTATTTGTTATGCGGTTACTATTTTTTGCAATAAAATGGAATACACGAACAAAATGCAAAACAGTTAACGTTTTTCGCAAATTTTTCAAATCCCTAAATAGCAGGATATCCATGTAACTTGCAGCTCGCGTTGGATAGTTCACCACCCTGACAAGTTAGTGAAGCGTGTTGCACACATGTAGAAAATCGGATCATGCAGGACATGTACATTGTTGTCATACTGTAGTAGTGAGCGACCTACTCATCTGAAATGGAGGGTGCAAATGTTACAAAGCATCCCTACCTACCTAGAGATCTTAAACTTCCGCATTACAAACCGAACATTAATAGCTTAGGACATATATTAGGCGTTTTCTTCGGTTTTGTGGCGGTTCTACAAGTAGTTCTTTGGATAATAACGCGAGGAAAATCAATCGGTGTTAGAGTTAAAATATGCTGGTTCGTTACGTCCGGTCTTATCCACCTGATTCTGGAGGGGTATTACAGCCTTTACAACTCGACACTGGCGGGCGAGGACACATACTTAGCTCAGATGTGTAAGTGAAATACACATGTATTGTGCAGATGTTAACTGTCAATATTATATGTGTATATACATGTATGCCATAAATGCGCTAAATAACTTCAATGCGTATTTATTGTATTACTTTTACGAAATACATACAGTAACCAAATGACCAGACCATTCAGTTTAAACGTTATTTCCTGTTCTGTTAATGGCAAATTCTGCATCGAACACTAGCATACCTAGCCTTCTAAGTTCTAGTCATCCTACTATACACGTTTTTCGTGCGTGATCGACACTAGGCTCCAGCGCCGACTCCGACCATGTCCTCATATCACTCTCTTGACATACTGTAGTCTTTGACTCTATTTTCAGGGAAAGAGTATGGAAACGGTGACAGCCGATATGTACAGTAAGTCGTGATCGTCATGATCAACCCGAGGAATATTATCTTATACTAGTATTTTACCGTCAACTTACAAAATCAAAAACTTAATAATGTTGGTTGAACACGATTTAAGAATCGGGGTGTCCCGACATATTTATCTGTTAACAAATGATTTGAAAAATTTGAAGCAGTAAAAAAATGCATCAAAGCGAAAGTTTTGTTATTTCTTAATTGCAAACGATTTACAAAAGAATGGTCATTAACACAATTTTTATATAAAAACTGTATCAGGCTTTAGCAAATTCCTCGGGCAAAATACATTTTATGTATACAGTGTACTTCGAGATAAACCATTCCAAAATGCCGCGATTTATAGGTTAAATGATTTTAAATTATTACACGGAAAATACATCGCGATAAGAAATGCTTTACCGGTACGTCATTTTCAGTGATGACACGTGCATGGTCGCCATGGAATCCATAACGGCGTGGGTGGACGGTCCTTTGTGTCTGTTAACGGCAGCCTCGTTTTACTTTCCCGCCATGTACGGCTTCCGGCACGTGTTTCAACTGGCGGTGTCGATTTGCCAGCTCTACGGGGACACCCTCTACTTCTCCACCGAGTGGCTTGAAGGCTTCAAACATAGCGAAATGTGGCACCCACTCCATTTCTGGTTCTACTTCTTCTTCCTTAACATCATTTGGATAATCGTACCATCGATTAATATATTGGACGCCGCACGAAACCTCTGGCGTGCGCAATATAAAGCCGACGATGGCTTAGAGGTCAAAAGTCGGAAGATTGTTAGCAAGAAACGACGTTGATATTATGCGCATTATGCTATGCAAAAGAATACATGTACTTGTGCCATTTGTTTCATATACCAAAACTCTAAGCATGAGTGTTGCATTTATTTTGTGTGCATATTATTTTTGTGTAAGTTTAATGTGTATGCGTGTGTGTACTTTTCATTTCATCGAATCGTCAGTTAATGATATGTAATTGTGTCATTTTCGTGTTTTTGTTTAAATACATGTGAAACATTTACACAATAAAAATAATGAAACTCCTGGACATTCGAGTCGTAGACAACAAATAAACGGTGCGTTGAGATCCGCTGATTAGGTAATTTCGAAGCGTTATTTTGAATTTGTATGTTTATTGATTTTGTTGACTCAAATGGTAGTGACATGAAATATCACGACTTCATTGCTTCATATGTTCATTACAATCTTGTTATGATGAACGTTTTAAAGACATGAACAGCATAAGCATCATCACTAACTAACGCAATCTGCACCCCCTATCAACAATTTGAGCCAAGTTTAATGAAAATGGTGCATGTATATGATTTATGATGTATTAAGTATCCACTACATGGATCCTATATACATACGTTTTTGAAATTCAAATGTGACCTTGACCATTTACAAGCGTGACTGATTTATGTTCTTACACATCATCACAATAACCTATAGATTAAAGGCAAGTTTCGTGAAGATACTTTAAATGAGATGTGGAGCGGACAACGGTGAAACGGAGTCTTGAATGCTGGTGTTTAACCTCAAAATTTGTCCTTAACTTTGAGCAGGCATTCGAGTCACGGACATATTACGGGATACTTACGGACCGACACAGGGTGTCCATGTAACCCCACGCACTTCGCGGCTTGGCATTAACACGTGTACTAGATCAAGTTTCCATATTTCCATGCAAAAATAATTTTCTTAATTTACATTATATTCATACAAACGACCAAAGTTATGAATTCCTGGTGTTACACTGCCGATAATAAAGTCGACACTAATGAATGTCCTCTAGAAATGTGTATCAACTTCAACATATCATAACTGCAATAAAGTTGTATTTTTATGATGATTAAAATGTCCCTCGTGGAAAAATATCCATAATGTGTCTCAGAATTTCTTAATTTTACTTAATAAGAGAGGCGTCGAAATGTATGCCCAGTACGTTAAAGTTTTTATATAATCTATGCTAAGAATTTAGGTATGCTAATGAAACGTCACATGTCCTCAATGTAACAGAAAGATCGGTGGGTCACGGTAAGTGTGGCTCAAGTATTTTCTAGTACATCATAAGTTTACTGTGCAAGTAGTTTTATTAAGAATTAAGGCAAGGAAATTGAACAGTAACAAACACGAGCGCTTAACCCTTCTATAACTCTTTTTTTTATGGCAGCTAATTGTGTTGCCTAATGCAGTGGAGTCCGAGGATTGGAATACTTTAAGGAAACCACTTCTGTACACTTTATTGAGTAAGAGAACCACGAAACTAATTTGCATGATCGGTGTGTGAAAAGAACAAGGACAACCATTATGATGAGCGAGTACACCGTGCTTTTCACTCTTTATCTCTGTAAATTAACATGGTGTGATGTAGCCTTAATTCTTATGCGGTGTGATACTTTCTTGTTTCCAACATGTCTGCGCCCATCAACCTGACCGACTAGAAGTTTCTCATGGTGATTTAGTCCAAAACAAATAATTATTGAGTATTTGACAAAGTAAACTGAAAAACTATTGCAAATTGTAAACCAATATAATAACCAAAATGTCGAAAATCTCGCCACACGAGGAGAAAATGTTGAACCTCCAATACCAGATGAAACAAAACAACCAAGAGTTACAGAGTTTTCTGAAGGACTTGGAAAGCTGGGAATCAGAAATAAAAGACAAGGAGAAGTCGCTCAAGGAGAAAGGAAAATCGCAAGATGAGGTTAAATGATGTACTTATAAGGTTGAACATAAACTTGATCCAATAAGTGATATGACTGGGAGATAAAAAAAAATAACAAGAAATATCTTTATAAAAAAAGATATTCAGCGTAAATTCTGACTTTAATTAAGATAGATTTTTTAACAAGATTTTCTGAAGGAAAAAACTGGTTATTAGATTGGTGAAAGTCGGCGGGCGGGCAGAACAAGCTTCAGACATTCCCAAAAGTATTTTTGGTCCACAGGACATTCGGTCCGGTGGACTTAAAAAACTTGCAGGACCAGACTGAGCTTCATAGGACCGAAACATCATATCACCAACTCAAATATATTGACATTATAATTATTGGAAAAATGAAATGTAAAAAAGCAACACAACACTTAACACTAACAAATCACAAACACTTGCAATATTGTAAAGAAAAAATATTAAAACCAAAAAAAATAGTTTAAAATAAAGCAATTTCTGGATTGAAAATTCAATTATTGTATACTGGTGTGCAAATTGCTGTTGAAACAAAAGTTTTTTGATACTAATCAGGGCTTTTCCTTATTTAGCAGGGGCCTTATATAGGCCGCTTCTTATATAGGTCGCTTTCCCTAAGAGAAAAGCCCCTTCCCCCAACTTTTTTTTCATTAAAATCATGCAAATTTCCAAAATGTTAAGTTTACCTTGGAAATAATTTCCCCCATTCTCAGTTTTGTTGATATTTCCTCTTTTAATTGAAGCCAGGCCTTTACTTTTCCCCACATTAAGAAAAAAGCACTGCTGATAGTTTTAAGGTAGTTGCAATAATACAACTCCCAGCTATTGACCCTCCGGGTCGCTGGGATGTACGTATGTACTTATAAAAGCTCAGAGCATTCAAGAAGAACTAGTTTTAAGGGACTATGACAATGACTAAAGATTGTGAATAAATTATTTTTACACAAGAATCACATTGATTACTTGTAAGCAATCAATTATATACCTAAAACAACAGAACACATGCTGGATATCAATAACATAATGAACAGACTAAGTTTTAACATCACTAAGCAATTATCGGTATTACGAAATTTCATTGAAAACTATTTCCCGGTCGCGAAATGACATGATAACTCAGAATTATACTACACATTTCAATAAACTGGCCACAAAGATATATAAACCAATAAAAACGCACTACTAAGCTTAAATTTAATCGAGAACAAACTGTTAATGCCCCCGAATACAACGATCTGTGTTGCAGAACGTGTTTCGTTTAACCGTAACAACTATTGACAATGTTTACTCGGAAGTGTCCGTTGCGCATGCGCAGAAACATTTCATGCATGTAAACAGAAATACGACGCAATTTTTAATGTTCATATTTCTTTTATTTTCAGATTTTAATTCTATGAAATAAATAACCTTCTGATCTTTTATCATTTACCGGACATTCGGACAGGCAACATAGCATTTTCAATCTGACCTTTCTTAAAAACGTCGGTCAGGTCCTACGGTCCGGCACTTTTGGGAATGTCTGAAGCTTGTCCGGGCCATAACTTTGTCGTTCTTTGTGAGATTTTAAAATCATTTGGCACATTTGTTCACCATCATTGGACGGTGTGTCGCCCGAAAGAATTACGTCGATATATCCAAGGTCAAGGTAACAATTTGAGTTTAAAGGTAAAAAATGGCCATAAATGAGCTTGTCTGGGCCATAACTATGTCGTTCATATTTAGATTTTAAAATCATTTGGCACATTTGTTCACCTTCATTGGACGGGGTGTCACGCGAAAGAATTACGTCGATATCTCCAAGGTCAAGGTTGCCACCACTAAAAATAGATGGATTTTGAAACAAGGGGGGTAACTATGAACATCTAACAATGCACATTTTTAGTTTTCTCCCTTTGTCAGACTTTTTTTTTAAATTGAAATCAAGGTTGCAACGAGTAAAAATAGATTGAATCTTACAAAAGGGGGGTAAAAATGCACATTTTGAATTGTCTCCCTTTATCAGACTTTTTTTTCAAATTGAAAACCTGGTTTTGTGACAATTTTGCCCCATGTTAAGTTGTTTTCAGTTATTACATAAAAAACAAAGGTTTAAGACTTGTTGTGGTTTTTTTTTCACGTAACAGTCACATATCCACTGCATGTAATGTTTGGTATGAAATACACATATATTAAACTACATGATAGTGTTTGTAGATATACATTTTACTTTGGGAGATCACATCATATGTGTACTCGCATTACTTATCATGAATTTATTTCTTAGTCATCAAAACATATGGTATGTTGATAGTTGATAAAGACGCTGTTACTTTCCTTACATTCAAATGACACTGTGTCATCATTCTGTGTCATGCAAAAATTGGTATTATAGCATATGCCGCCAGCCTAGCTTAAGTTGATCTTGTGCACATGCCCAATCTGGTCATGGGCTACATGCCTCCTATAAAAAGCATCCCAAGTTTCATGGTAACTCCTGACTGTGCTCCTCAGAAGGCGCATCCTGACAAGACTGTGCGGATTCTGAGGCTGGACTGGAGCTACGCTGGCAGCATATTGCATTAGAGATTTAGACCTATTATTGCATGACGCAGGTCTTTAAAAATCTCATTGCATCTAGTAAATGAAACATTTAACCACAATACTTTCCAATTGAAATTTAAGTCACACTGTGTTATTTATAGCAATCTGGCTAATGTCAGTACCATATTCTGGCTTGCAAAAAAATAATGTATGTTCAGACAGACTGATACATGTGTTGATATATAATTAAACGATCCCCTTCTATCATGGACACTACTATTATGGTGGTTTTGTCTCACAATATAAGACAAATGCCATTTACTGAGGTTTTCATTAATTTATTTCCCAAAACTTTGTTTTATTTAATATCTTGAAAGTAATTCTGTGTTATGAACATGCAGAGATTAGTCTGCATGTCCCTACACCAGTGTTACAAAGACGCGGTGATGTTGCTAATATTCCAGGGATTATGCTCAAATCAGCCGATGGAATTAATGCAGTGTTTTTATTTGGGTCTTGTGGCGTTATGTAAAGGACATGTAAGCTGAAAACCTGGGATAAACATACGCCGAAAAAGTCACAATCTTTGCATGTTAATGTTAGATGCCTATCATATGCTTTTTATACGCCCGTCTATGACGGGACGTATTATGGTATACCCCGCGTCCGTCTGTCCGTCTGTTAATGTCGTACGCTACGTCAAATATCCTTTGACAGATTTTCTTCAAATTTTAACACAATCTTAATATTGATAAACCCTGATCCCCTTTCGTTTTTGACGGAATTCTGAATTGTCGTTCCAGAGTTATGGGACTTTGTTCGTCAAAATTTCGTGATTTCATTGAATGTCCTACTGTAGCTCAAATATCCTTCGATGGATTTTTTTCAAATTTCAACACAATCTTAATATTGATAAACCCTGATCCCCTTTCGTTTTTGACGGAATTCTGAATTGTCGTTCCAGAGTTATGGGACTTTGTTCGTCAAAATTTCGTGATTTCATTGAATGTCCTACTGTAGCTCAAATATCCTTCGATGGATTTTTTTCAAATTTCAACACAATCTTAATATTGATAAACCCTGATCCCCTTTCGTTTTTGACGGAATTCTGAATTGTCGTTCCAGAGTTATGGGACTTTGTTCGTCAAAATTTCGTGATTTCATTGAATGTCCTACTGTAGCTCAAATATCCTTCGATGGATTTTTTTCAAATTTCAACACAATCTTAATATTGATAAACCCTGATCCCCTTTCGTTTTTGACGGAATTCTGAATTGTCGTTCCAGAGTTATGGGACTTTGTTCGTCAAAATTTCGTTATTTCATTGAATGTCCTACCGTAGCTCAAATATCCTTCGATGGATTTTTTTCAAATTTCAACACAATCTTAATATTGATAAACCCTGATACCCTTTCGTTTTTGACGGAATTCTGAATTGTTGTTCCAGAGTTATGGGACTTTGTTCGTCAAAATTTCGTTATTTCATTGAATGTCCTACCGTAGCTCAAATATCCTTCGATGGATTTTTTTCAAATTTCAACACAATCTTAATATTGATAAAACCTGATCCCCTTTCGTTTTTGACGGAATTCTGAATTGTTGTTCCACAGTTATGGGACTTTGTTGAATGTCAAGGAGACGGCGCTCCATGCTCATGTTCTTATAAAATAAACCATGTATTCAAATACAAATAAACTGAAGTAAAAAAATGATTCAAAGGGTTATTTATTACCTTACTACTTCATTGGCGAACGACGGGCGTATCATGCGCTCATGGCGCAGCTCTTTATTACTTGTTTGAACGACCCTGATAACATGTGCAGCTCTTTGATGTATAGGGTTATTCAATTTAAACCATGTTGCAATAAAAGCTCAAGCACACTGTCCTTGACCAATATCTTTAAGAAACCTTAATTTATTTAGCTTTTGGACATTTTATTAGCTCGGCTGTTTTCGGAGAAAACCAAAGATATTGTCATAGCCAGCTTGTCATCCGCCGTCTGCTGTCCGCTGTGCTTAAACCTTAGTATTGGCTCTAAAATCAAAGTGCTTCCACCTACAACTTTGAAACTTCATATCTACCTGCACCTTGATGAGTTCTACACGCCACACCCATTTTTGGGTCACTAGGTCCAAGGTCAAGGTCACTGTGACCTTTAATATAAAACTTTTACATAATATTATGCTCTAAAATCAAAATGCATCCACCTACAATCTACAACTTTGAAAGTTCATATGTAGATGCACCTTGATGAGTTCTACATGCCTCACCCATTTATAGGTCACTAGGTCAAAGGTTAAGGTCACTGTGACCTCTAATATAAAACTTTAACATAGGCTCAAAAATCAAAGTGCTTCCACCTACAACTTTGAAACTTTATATATAGATGCACCTTCATCAGTTCTACATGCCACACCCATTTTTTTGGGTCACTAGGTCAAAGGTGAAGGTCACTGTGACCTCTTATATAAAACTTTAACATATGCTCAAAAATCAAAGTGCTTCCACCTACAACTTTGAAACTTCATACATTGTATATAGATGCACCTTCATCAGTTCTACACGCCACACCCATTTTTTTGGGTCACTAGGTCAAAGGTCAAGGTCACTCTGACCTCTAATATAAAACTTTAATATAGGCTCTAAAATCTAAGTGCTTTTCTTCTGACAATCTTTCATTTATTCAAAACTGCACCCACAGCCGAGCGTTGGCACACGCAGGTGCTCTGAGTATTTGGTTTAACAACCCATACTATGATTTAAAGACAAATACAACAAAAATGAGGCAAAAAAACATGTATAACTTTATATTAAATTAAAATTATCCAAATTTATCTATATTCCATTCATTTTAATATCATTTGGTCCCTTTCAAGAAATGTCCACATACTCTGCATTGTGAAGCAGACGACGGCACAAGTGTAAACACAGCACTTTTATTTTCAATTAGAGTTTGTTGTTGCATTAGTTGAGATGTTCTGAAACTTGTTTTCTTAATATACACAGGTATTTGGTCACTGAAGGATATTTGAAAACCAAAATTGTGGCAAATTATCAAAAAGCTTGTCCAGAATTGAATTTTTTTAAGTGAATCAAATCCTAAGCTCCCTAAGCTTGTTACTCTGCATGGTAAGAAGGTATGTGAATTTTGCACCACTCTGAGCATTGGGAAACAGCTAAAACCGTCCTCCCTCCACAATCCACTGACGGAAATGAGCACATGCCCACAGGCTGGCTTGAAACATTTTCTTGGCCTTGAGTTATTTAGATAAGAATTAGGGATTGCTTGCTCGAATTGCTAATTACTGGCCAACTGCTGTGACCTTTCCCCCAAACAACTTTGTGATGACTAGATATTGATAAACATGGAGCTATTGAAGGAATATCATCATACAAAGAATATAATGTTGTTTTGCATTTTTTTTTCATTTACTTCCCTACTTTTAGATACTGCCTCCAGTAAGAAACAGCTTAGAGAAGAAGAAACTAAAGAAGAAAGTAAAGAAGAAAAAGGGTGAAGCCAAACCAAAGCGTATCAGCGCCTATGACTACAGGTCCTGGGATAAGTTTGATGTGGTGAGTCACTTGTGGAATGGACATTTTGTACTTGATCTCAATACCCAACAATTTGAAGTATTGATTTCATTTATTTTATGTTCACCTTAGGCCACAACAAATTGATCAGTGTTTGTCAGATTTGCTGCACCTTAAATTCCTATACATATGATATAATAAAAAAAGTCTTATCTTTATATTGCATCTGCATGGTCCAGTTTGCCCTGCATCAGATTTTAAAAGCTGAGTTGTTGTTTTTTTCTATTCAGTTTTATTATGCCCCTCTTTGAAGAAGAGGGGGTATATTGTCAGTCCGTCTGTCGGTCCATCCGTTGGTCCTTCCACCAGATGGTTTCTGGATGATAACTCAAGAACGCTTAGGCCTAGGATCATGAAACTTCATAGGTACATTGATCATGACCCCTATTGATTTTCAGGTCACTTGGTCAAAGGTCAAGGTCACAGTGACTCGAAATAGTAAAATGGTTTCTGGATGATAACTCAAGAATGCTTAGGCCTAGGATCATGAAACTTCATAGGTACATTGATCATGACTGGCAGATGACCCCTATTGATTTTCAGGTCACTAGGTCAAAGGTCAAGGTCCCAGTGACTCGATATAGTAAAATGGTTTCCGGATGATAACTCAAGAGCGCTTATGCCTAGCATCATGAAACTTCATGGGTAGATTGATCATGACTGGCAGATGACCCCTATTCATTTTCAGGTCACTAGGTCAAAGGTCAAGGTCACAGTGACTCGAAACAGTAAAATGGTTTCCAGATGATAACTCAAGGATAATAAGGCATAGGATTGTGAAACTTCATAGGTACATTGATCATGACTGGCAGATGACCCCTATTGATTTTAAGGTCACTAGGTTAAAAGTCAAGGTCACAAATACAATATTCACACAATGGCTGCCACTACAACTGACAGCCCATATGGGGGGCATGCATGTTTTACAAACAGCCCTTGTTAAGATACATTTTTTCTGATTCTTATGATAATAATTCATTAGATGAGTTTGAAAATTCTCCAGTAAAATCCATGGCTGCCAGGGGATGCAGTTTAATAATTGTATGACATGATAAAAAAATATGTATATGAGACTTATATTTGATAATTTCAAAACTGCCAATTAGGGGCCAACTTTGTTGCCTATTTTCCAAACTTGGTCAAAACATTTGTTCCTATAATGTCTAGACCAAAATTAAATCTCTGTCTTTAGGGTTAGATAAGTTTTTAGAAGTCACATCAAACCTTATTAAAGCAGATAAGGTCAGTTCAGTTTTTGCGGATTTGGGGTGAGCGCCCCAGGGCTTTTGGCCCTCTTGTTTGTACTTAATTTAAGACTTTAGTTGAAGGCGTAGTTAAAGGAATGTCTGTTCTTTCCATAACACCCAGTGTATTTGTCTACCATAAAATCCTGGGTACCGTTTTACTAAGCTACTTACGCAATTCGTAGACTAACGCACATATTTTAAATTCAGTATAGTTCCTTAAAAGTATTGCTACATTGACATAGGGTATGTTTTAATGAAATTCATAAAATAATGTTACATTGCAAGTAAAAATTGATTTGGGTCAATCTGAAATAAATAAAATTTAATAATTTTAAAATATGTGTGTAAGTCTTAGACTTGCGTAAGTTGCTTAATAAATCGGTACCCTGGTCCTCATCTGAATTTTTAATTAAAAGCAATATTTTAGAGCACTGATTTATAACATGGTTGTGTATTGTTCTCAGCTGATACAGGTCACTGTGTCCCTAGGAGGTTGCGAGTTCTGAGGAGTAGAATACCAACTCTTAGGAAAGGGTAGATTGAGGGTTCAAATAAAAAAAGATTGAACAAGAACCTTGATAGAGCGGTTTAAATGTTCATGAAAACATGTTTTGATAATATGATATGTTATATTCACTAGGACAAAGCATGTGAAAATCTTGACGAAAATGAACCATCATCCTCAGAGGAGGAGTATGAGACGGACGAGGAGTGGGAGACTGAGAGGAAGAAACAGGCTGCTGTCCTGGAGAAAGATAAAGTGAGGGCTACATTCAAGGCTCACACATTCATCAGTAACTAGTGGTCAATAGTAACTGATTTTAATTGTGGTAGATGCTTGTAAGCAACCAAAGGTGAATAAAGCACATTTTTTATCCTTTAAGGGTCTTTTGTGGATTGACATTTTGTCTCATTAAAAAAAAATACTTTGTAATTGAGGAAAATGTTCAGAATATCATATAAGGTATGGTATCATTTTCCGGTGCATGCTTTATATCGAGGAAAAACAGTAATTGAATATTACTTTTGAGTTAATTAGGACACATGCACTTTATTGTGTACTCCATTCATAACAAGTATTTTATAACAGGCAAAAACGTCTGCAAACAGTTTTCAGTCAATAGAGATAAAGATCTTGTTTGCTTTTCAGGAAAGCTAATTTCACAATATGAGCTCATCTTTTAAGAACAGCATGTAGTTTATTTTTTTAAGCCTTGATATTCACAGGGCAATGAGTACTTCAAGAAGGGAGACTACTCTATGGCGATAGAGTGCTACACCAGAGGGGCTGACCTTGACCCTACCAACCCCTTGCTGCCTGCAAACAGGGCCATGGCCTTGCTCAAACAGGACAAGTAAGTACATATAGGCTGTGCTCTGGGAAAATGGATTTTAATGCATATATGTGTGAAGTGTCATCTCAGATTAGCCTTGTGTTTGCTGTGTTCAACAGGGAGGATATATGTATCAGTTGAATCCCACGGGCTTGCTGTGTTCAACAGGGAGGATATACGTATCGGTTGAATCCCACAGGCTTGCTGTGTTCAACAGGGAGGATATACGTATCAGTTGAATCCCACAGGCTTGCTGTGTTCAATAGGGAGGATATACGTATCAGTTGAATTCCACAGGCTTGCTGTGTTCAACAGGGAGGATATACGTATCAGTTGAATCCCACGGGCTTGCTGTGTTCAACAGGGAGGATATACGTATCAGTTGAATCCCACGGGCTTGCTGTGTTCAACAGGGAGGATATACGTATCAGTTGAATTCCACAGGCTTGCTGTGTTCAACAGGGAGGATATACGTATCAGTTGAATCCCACAGGCTTGCTGTGTTCAACAGGGAGGATATACGTATCAGTTGAATCCCACAGGTTTGCTGTGTTCAACAGGGAGGATATACGTATCAGTTGAATCCCACAGGTTTGCTGTGTTCAACAGGGAGGATATACGTATCAGTTGAATCCCACAGGCTTGCTGTGTTCAACAGGGAGGATATACGTATCAGTTGAATCCCACGGGCTTGCTGTGTTCAACAGGGAGGATATACGTATCAGTTGAATCCCACAGGTTTGCTGTGTTCAACAGGGAGGATATACGTATCAGTTGAATCCCACAGGCTTGCTGTGTTCAATAGGGAGGATATACGTATCAGTTGAATTCCACAGGCTTGCTGTGTTCAACAGGGAGGATATACGTATCAGTTGAATCCCACGGGCTTGCTGTGTTCAACAGGGAGGATATACGTATCAGTTGAATCCCACGGGCTTGCTGTGTTCAACAGGGAGGATATACGTATCAGTTGAATTCCACAGGCTTGCTGTGTTCAACAGGGAGGATATACGTATCAGTTGAATCCCACAGGCTTGCTGTGTTCAACAGGGAGGATATACGTATCAGTTGAATCCCACAGGTTTGCTGTGTTCAACAGGGAGGATATACATATCAGTTGAATCCCACGGGCTTGCTGTGTTCAACAGGGAGGATATACGTATCAGTTGAATCCCACAGGCTTGCTGTGTTCAACAGGGAGGATATACGTATCAGTTGAATCCCACGGGCTTGCTGTGTTCAACAGGGAGGATATACGTATCAGTTGAATCCCACAGGTTTGCTGTGTTCAACAGGGAGGATATACGTATCAGTTGAATCCCACAGGCTTGCTGTGTTCAACAGGGAGGATATACGTATCAGTTGAATCCCACAGGCTTGCTGTGTTCAACAGGGAGGATATATGTATCAGTTGAATCCCACAGGCTTGCTGTGTTCAACAGGGAGGATACACGTATCAGTTGAATCCCACAGGTTTGCTGTGTTCAACAGGGAGGATATACGTATCAGTTGAATCCCACAGGCTTGCTGTGTTCAACAGGGAGGATATATGTATCAGTTGAATCCCACAGGCTTGCTGTGTTCAACAGGGAGGATATACGTATCAGTTAAATCCCACAGGCTTGGTTCAACAGGGAGGATATATGTATCAGTTGAATCCCACAGGCTTGCTGTGTTCAACAGGGAGGATATACGTATCAGTTGAATCCCACAGGTTTGGTTCAACAGGGAGGATATACGTATCAGTTGAATCCCAAAGGCTTGGTTATGGAATAAAAATATTCACATATCATATGTTACTTGTAGTTCGACATAAACATAAATAGAGAGCTAGGATAATGTTGAATAAGGATGAGTTTAAACAGGACAAGCTTATTAAAACACCTTGGATTTAATTTTTTTTAATGAAAAAGAAAGCATATTAAACTTAATTTCAAATCTATTACTTAAAGTTTGCAGTGGCTGAGCGAATGTTATTGCTAGCAGCAGCCTATTTTAAGTATTCAGGCTAGGTGGTGAAGTACATTGATATCTGGATAATCTGGTATGGTTACTGCATGGATCAATGGATGACTTGTGAGTGGACGACTTCCGCATTTAGTCTTTACTCATTTCTATAGAAATATTTTTACAGACATCAAGTACTGGTTTGAAGCAGAAAATTTATTCTTAATTCTGACATGTATATTAAGTCAAGCATAAAATGGATAGTGATCGCTTAGAACAAAAAATGCAAAAATACATTTCTTTATCATAGACGTAGACTAATTTTTAGCTGAACCAACAACACTTTTGATGTAAGCATAAATTCCCAATATATATGTGCAGCATTAGGTAAGCCTCAGTGCTTTTAATCAACACCGGGTTAAAGACTGGTCTGGGGATTCTGTCTTTTACACAATTTTAAATACTTAAGCAGATGATTTCAAGCTTAACTGTGGGTACAATGGATATGTCTATATCAATACAGACAAAGGGGATGAAAACTTTCTTAGTGGAGAGTCATAATTAAGCAGTGTTTGTGATGAATAAGGTTGTATATTCTTGAGTGAATTAACACTTATACTTGCAGGTTTGCAGCCGCTGAGCTGGACTGCTCTATAGCGCTGACTCTTGACCCTCTGTACACGAAGGCCTACCTACGTCGTGGGACAGCCAGGCTGGGCTTAAACAAATATGAGGAGGCTAGAAGGGACTATGAGAGAGTACTGCAGCTCGAACCTCAGAACAAACAGGCCAAATCTGACATCGAGTTGATTGAAAAGGTTCAGTACTGAGGGCAGTCACTTTATAATTTGAATGTGACCATTTCAAGTCTGCATTCTGTGACACATAAAATAATTGCTTTTTAGCTTGACTTTTCGAAGAAAAATGAGAGCTATACTACTCACCCCGGCGTCGGCGTCGCTGTTGGTTAAAGTTTTTTATAAAGTCAAATAACTTTAACACTATCAAAGATAATTAACTCAAACTTGGAATACTTCTTTATGGCAACAAGACAATTGTGTATGTCAAGTCAAGTTGCATAACTCTGTCAGCATTATTTTTAGAATTATGCCCCGTTTTATACTTAGAAAATTGGTTAAGTTTTGTGTTTAGGTCCACTTTATTCCGAAAGTATCAAAGCTATTGCTTTAATACTTGCTACACTTACTAACTATCATAAGGGGACTGTGCAGGCAAAGTTATGTAACTCTGACTGGAATTTTGACAGAATTATGGCCCCTTTTATACTTAGAAAATTGAAAATTTGGTTAAGTTTTGTGTTTTGGTCCATTTTACTCCGAAAGTATCAAAGCTATTGCTTTCAGACTTGGAACACTCGCTTACTATCATAAGGGGACTGAACAGGACAAGTTGCATAACTCTGGTTTGCATTTTGATGGAATTATGGCCTTTTTTTGACTTAGTTACTTTGAATATTTTGTTAAATTTTGTGTTAAAATGCACTGTACTTCTAAAGTATCAAGACTATTGCTTTCAAACTTCAAATTCTTTCTTACTATCATGAGGGTACTGTACCTGGCAAGTTGAATTTGACCTTGACCTTTGAATGACCTTGAATCTCAAGGTCAAATAAATCAGTTTTGCTTAAATTGCCATAACTTCTTTATTATGCCCCCCTTCGAAGAAAAGGGGTATATTGTTTTGCACATGTTGGTCCGTATGTCCGTCCACTAGATGGTTTCCGGATGATAACTCAAGAACGCTTAGGCCTAGGATCATGAAACTTCATAGGTACATTGATCATGACTGGCAGATGACCCCTATTGATTTTCAGGTCACTAGGTCAAAGGTCAAGGTCACAGTGACTCGAAACAGTAAAATGGTTTCTGGGTGATAACTCAAGAATACTTAGCCCTAGGATCATGAAACTTCATAGGTACATTTATCATGATTTGCAGATGACCCCTATTGATTAGGTCAAAGGTCAAGGTCACAGTGACAAAAAACGTATTCACACAATGGCTGCCACTACAACTGACAGCCCATATGGAGGGCATGCATGTTTTACAAACAGCCCTTGTTTAGGATCAGATTTGATTCATACTTTGACTAAATAACGCTTACCTGACATACCACAATGGACTCCACCCAAACGATCCCCCAGGCTCCACCCCAGAACCCCCCCCCAAAAAATTTTTTTTTTTTTTTTTCCTTTTTTATGCCCCCAGTAGCAGTTGAACTGTCAGTCAGTCTGTGCGTCCGTCCAAAAACTTAAACATTGGCCATAATTTTTGCAATCTTGAAGATAGCAACTTGATATTTGGCATGGATGTGTATCTCATAGAGCTGCACATTTTGAGTGGTGTAAGGTCAAGGTTGTCCTTCAAGGTTAAAGGTCAAATATATGGCGTTTGTCCGTCCGAAACTTTTAACATTGAAAATAGCAACTTGATAGTTGGCACGCATGCGTATCTCATGGAGCTGCACATTTTGTGTGGTGAAAGGTCAAGGTCATCCTTCGAGGTCAAAGGTCAAATTTTGCAATATTGAAGATAGCAACTTGATATTTGGCATGCATGTGTATCTCATAGAGCTGCACATTTTGAGTGGTGAAAGGTTTAAGTCAAGGTCATCCTTCAAGGTCAAGGTCAAACACAGCTCTTACAACACTTAAAAAACTTACCTGACATACCACAATGGACTCCACCCAAACCATCCCAAAATTATTTTTTTTATGCCCCCGGTAGGAGGGCATATAGTGATCGGACTGTCTGTCCGTCTGTCTGTCCGTCTTTCCGTCACACTTTGCGTTTAGGTTTCGAAAAATGCTCATAACTTCTATGTCCCTTGAGATGTAACCTTCATATTTGGTATGCATGTGTATATACTATATGGACAAAGCCTTTCCATACGCACAAAAATTTTATCCCCTGTGACCTTGATGTTGAACTTAGGGTCCGCGTTAAGGTTTCGAAATCTGTGTTAAGTTTCGAAAAATGCTCATAACTTCTATGTCCCTTTAGATATAACCTTCATATTTGGTATGCATGTGTATATGGACAAGGCCTTTCCATACGCACAAAAGTTTGACCCCTGTGACCTTGACGTTGAACTAAGGGTCCGTGTTTAGGTTTCAAAATCTGCGTTTAGGTTTCGAAAAATGCTCATTTCTTCTATGTCCCTTGTGATATAATCTTCATATTTGGTATGCATGTGTATATGGACAAGGCCTTTCCATATGCACACAAAATTTGACCCCTGTGACCTTGACCTCGAACTTAGAGTCCGTTTCGAAATCTATGTTTAGGTTTCGAAAAAAGCTCATAACTTCTATAGTGTTTATAGGGGGCATAAGTCATCCTATGGTTACAGCTCTTGTTTTTCCTTTTTTTTTCTTATTTTTGAAATATCATCTAATAAACTTCCACACATCCACATTATTCCCCCTCTCCTCCCACACACAAACACAAAAAAATAATAAATTTTTTTTAATCATGTTAAAAAAACACAAATATTTATTTTTGATGATTTTTCTTTTGAAAGACCGTCCAACCATCACACCCAAGTTATTGCTATCAAATTTGAAATATAATCTTATTAGTTTGTTTTATATCTTAACAAATGTTCAATAGATTGTTGAAAATATACATGAACTCAGAATCGTCTATAATGTACCACTACTTTAAAACATAGGCGATCAATATGTTTCAATTATGGTCCTTATCCAGTTAGAATATGACTATATTACCTTGACCTTATTGAATATGAACAATTTCCCCATTATACTGTCAAGCGCTCAAGAGTCGAGCGCGCTGTCTTCTGACAGCTCTTGTTATAACTTTGTTCTTACCACTTAACTATTACTAAAGAAAACATGTGCAGTAGATTTGTATATGTTTTTTTAATGTTCATATTTTACTTTTGGTCAAAGGTTTTAATTTCCACAAAAATGCATTAAAGCGTTCAACACATTTCTGTTATGTAATTTTCTATTTATTTTTTCTCTTGAAATTTTTGTATTCTTAGTTATTTCTCTGAAGTCTTATATTTTATAGAAATTTATTAAAACTGAGCACCAAATTGTTTTTTGATAAATTTCGAACGTAACCCTTTTTCCACTGTATGTTATTCAGGAGTTGGCCAAGCAGCAGATGGTATCTCAGTCGACAGCAGACGACAGTCAGGCCAGGCCATCTGGTATTGTGAAAGCCATCACCAAACCACCAGGCCAGCGCTCTCAGGTAACATTACATGAAGAGCGACACTGTTACAGTTGTCATGAAGTGCTTGTCCATAAAACTAACTTTATACTATAAGTCTATAACTAATAGTTAAACTATATACTTAATATACCTGCTACAGGCCCAAAATTTGAACCAAAAAGAAAAACACTGTTGGACAATTCTGTATGTTGATTAACAAATATTATTTTAAATGCGAGTTGATTATACACAGAAATAAACTTTTAAATATGCCTGATTTGCAGAAAATATTTATACCCCTTTAAAAAAAACATACTTTGATTATGCTGGAATCACCATGAATGATTGTCTGCCTAAATGTACATGTATACTCAAACTTGTCTGCAGGCATTTTCATACACTTATCAACGTTCAACATTCAAACTTGCAAACATTTTACCTTATGATATTGTGCAATGTTTAAAAATTACACAAACTATGCCCTGTTTTAAACTTAAAATTTCTGTAATATTAATATTGTTACTATATACAGTACTTTATTTCCAACGTCCAGATGTGTTCTGTTTCATATGTAATATTGTATATAGGCCCTCTACTTAATTTCATCAAGAAGCTTTCACCATTTGTCATAAAACGACCACATCCCGAGTGTCAAATTATATATATCATTGCAATATACCAAAAAAACAAATTCTTTCCTCAGAAACCACTGGTTTCAATGGGTATTTAACATTCTATTGTGGTTCCATATTTAAATATAGCTTCTGTTCAGACCAGTCTGCAAATTGGCAAAAAGAAAAAAGGTTTCGGGGTCTCATGAAAAGTAAGGGAAGTAGCTGAGTGCTGGCAGCATATGGCATAAGACTCAATAATACATGACACTGGTCAGATAAGAATACTAATAGGG
This sequence comes from Dreissena polymorpha, assembly GCF_020536995.1. Lineage (NCBI taxonomy): Eukaryota > Metazoa > Mollusca > Bivalvia > Myida > Dreissenidae > Dreissena > Dreissena polymorpha. Next base: position 160,161,100 of record NC_068355.1, read on the forward strand.
GTAAAGAAAATCCTCGTCATGTGACTGTTGTTTTTGGTTTCAGAAACCACTCCGAAGGATTGAGATAGAGGAAGTTGGCTTTGAGGATGCTCATGAAGGAAAGGCAGCCAGCGCAAAGACACTAGAGGGAAAGAGTCAGAAAACGAGAGACTTGGTGGAAAAGGAGACAATGGACTTTCAAAAGTTTGCTGTTAACTCACCTGCAGATATTGCAAATATGGCGTCGTACAGGTCAGACTCTAAAGGTGCTAGTGTTCAAGTGAAGACTGAAACTCAGTCTGTTGTTGAAAACAAATGGGATGTATCTGAAAGTCCAGAGACAGTTTCCAGTTGCACAAGTAACATAAATAATTTAGCAGCTAATACAAACATACATGCTGCAGAGAAAACCGATGGATTAGTTAAAGACAACAGATCACTGAACGATGTGAGCTCAACACCAGATGTTTCATGTGTGTCTAAGCAATCTTCATCCAAGTCAAGTTCGGTTCCTAAAAGCCAGATTGCAACTTCTGTGCCTACAACCTCGGTGCAGTTCCAGGCAGATTATAGACATCTGAAACGTGACAAAGAGCAGTTCTACCAGTATTTTAAGGTAGGCAGCGTATAGTTTTATGGATATTGTATACCGGTAAGTGAGTATTTTTGTATGACAAAATAAAATAAAATTTAATTATTGAAAATATTAATTATTTATGTTTATGTAGAAATGTTGGGCCTATTGACATTTCAATAATTTTGCACACATCAGCCTTTATTGAGCATTTCAACCTTGGCGAGGTAAGTGATGTTATTGTTTGCCAACGGAAATATTTAAGAGAGAATTGTACAGATATTAACAATTGAGAAACATATTCATATTGCTTAAATTAATTAAACAATTTATAACTTGTGGTTACTTAAAGAGCAATTAATGGCAATGTTGGCCCTTTTTATTATCCCCCGCCATAGGCGGAGGGATATTGTTTTGGCATTGTCTGTCCGTCTGTCCGTCCGTTGTCATATCTTGGAAGTGCTTTGGCGGATTTCATTGAAACTTGGTTTGAGTATGTATATGTATAATAGGATGATGCACGCAAAATGGCATTGTACACCATCTGTTAATAACAGAGTTATGGCCCTTTGTATCTCAAAAAAATGTTTTATTGTGAGTCAGGAGCCATATCTTGGAAGTGCTTTGACTGATTTTATTGCAACTTTGTTTGAGTGTCCAGAATCATATTGTCGGGGAATATCAATTCAACGTATTTGCTTGTTAATATATAAACAAACCTACTGTCCATATTTCTGTGACAAATGAAATTATTTGAAATACAAAATTGTGTGATTTCTGTTAAACTTTTAAGATAAATAAGGATTCATTAGGCCCACACCCTGAAATTTCTGTTTCTAAATACAATTAGTTATATGAGGTGTTTTGGTGAATGACAACCCAAGAAGCATGTCTACGACATAGTTTTGAAACATAAGCAGTCGTTACAGACATAGTTTGTGCTGTATCACATTACTACAACAAAAATCAAGCTCATACTAACTCATTAACACCCTAGAACCTTAAGACATCATACAATTTTACTCATGCAAAGAGATGGTATATTGAGGCTGATTGTGGGTTGGTTGCTTTTTCTAAAGAAAGTATTGTATTTTAAGCTACCTACCTCCACATTTCACAAGCAGTTAAACTGAATCTTCAAATTTGTCACATTGAAGTGTATATGTGCTAAACGCTTTTTTCTTCCACTGTAATAACTGAGTTATGTTCCATTGAACATAGATGGTAAAGCTGCGCTCGGGTATCAGTTAAAGTTGTGGCCAAGCTCTTGTTCTTTTTTCTGTGTAAAAATAATATTTCTTGTTGTTTCCAACTCTTTATTTATACATGAATAAGCTATTGCCTGGAATGTAATTCTGCACTATTGTCCATGTTTCAGAGAATACCTCCAGCTGACTATAGGACTCTGTTTGGTCAGTTCCTGGATGCAGATGTACTGGTCACCATTCTGAATGTACTGCAAGGGTGCTATATCAGGTACTGGGAAAACATTTGTAATATGCAGAACAATAGCTGCATGATGAAAAAATTCAACAAATCTTAAAAATCTAAAAACAATCCCTTAATGTAACCAAAACTATTCATAACATTTATTTAGCCTCTTTAATAATTTATTTAGAGGTCACTGTGGTGTAATGGATAAGGTGTCTGTCTAGCGATCGGGAGGTCACGGGTTTGATCCCCACTCGGGGAGCGTTCTCTAGATCTTGCCCAAAGACATCAAGTTCTGGTTATAGGCCCAGGAAACTGACTCGAGAGTGTTTCTATAAGTCTGAGGCTTTCAATGCAATCAAACTAAAATAAATAGGTTTAAACTAATATTGTATTCCCTTGTATCAATTATTGCAGAATAATGAAGCGATTGAACTTAATGTCAGCTCATACGATGTCAAGAACTTTATTTGCTTCGTCTAGTACCAGAATACATGAACTTACAGTAACTGTTGTTGCCCATTTGATCCACCCATATCATGTAATTTTACTTTGAATGTGACATAAATTTGACAATTTAAAGGACTGGCTTAAACCAATCAGATGCATCTGTGTTGATAAAACACAACATCATGTTTCTACTTATTTTGAACATTGCTTTATTTTCAATATAGCTTGCATAGTCATGTACCGTATGTTGAATACTTCAACTAGTCCTGTTGTCAAAATAACCACAAGCCAGATAGCTCAGCAGTGGTATATTTGTAACAAGATTTCCTCAGATTGCCGGTGTATATATGTGGGCTTGAAACATATGTGATTGCTGCAAAGAAATCATTAAACAATTGGGGTTTGCTACAAACTGCTAGTTTTGCTGAGTGATTGATTTGCCAACCTATTAATTTGGATGACAGCTGCTTTGTAAAACTATTTATTATGATGAGGGCTTGCTTGGCTTAACTAATGATTTGTATGGGGGTTTGGTTGGCCGAAATATCCTTTTCAATGAGGTCTTCTTTGCAAAACTATAAATTTTGACGAGGGCTTAATTGGGCAGACATCTTATTCACATGTTTGCAGTATTGTGTGTTTTTAACCATTGCAGGGATCGTGTGGACTGCTACCTGTGCCTGAAACACCTCGCTGATGTCAACAGATTCTCCATGATTGTCATGTTTATGTCAGGCAAAGACAAACAAGGTAGGGTCACACAATTGCATAGATATCATAGATATATCATGTCTGTGTTGATTGAAGACAAGCATGGTAGCCTCACACATATCCTAGTTATGTCATGTTCATGTCCACAAACAAAAGTAATGGAACCCCGCACATTGCATAGTTATGATATTTTCATGTTCAGCAAAGACAAGTAATTAAACCTTACTCATAGCCTATTTATGTCATTTTCATATCCAGCCCAGAACAACAAGGTAGCATCACACATTTGGCCATTTATAAAACGTATGCAATACAAGACTTCAAAGAAATGTTTACCAATGATGAATGCATAACTTTACCATATTATAAAATACATGTAATTGACTCACAAACACTCACGTGAATAAAATTAATTCTTATGGTCAGACATCGTACATTTTTTCTTTACAGTTTTGAAGACCATCTTTATCCATCTGCGGGAAATCGGTGAACACAGTGCGACAGATATAGACACGCTAGCGGTGAAATATGAAGTCAGATGATGCCTTGCAGATGTGGAATTACATGGTGTATATGAGCTGGGTTGTGAATGGTCTGAATGCATGTGCGTAAAGTGTTGTCCCAGATTAGCCTTCAACATGTGCTCAAGCATATCAGGGAGGACACTTGCCGATTGTATTTGATATTTCATTATAGGAAATCTTTGCTAAAAGAACATGCCCTAAAGGCAGAGAGTGATGTCAGTATCCTGTGGGAACTGCACAGGCTAATCTTGGACAACACTTTATGTACATGCATTAAGCCCAGCTTTCGCAGAACGAGGCCCATATGAAAACACAAGGCTGACAGTTACGATTGATGACCATGAAATATATACATGTATTTGTGAAACAATCCATTCATGAACATGAACCATTAAGTCTGAAAGTTGCTTATCTGTTGTCCCATTTTATCATAATGGTGATAAATACAGATTCTTTATATCAATGTTCGTGATGAGATTGACATGCATTTCGTGGCATTCACTTGTTGAGCGTGTGGTTTATAAATACTTGTGTTATGTACATGATTCATTGAGAAAATGTTAATTATAAGTCAGTTGGTGGAAAGAGTCCATTACAGTGAAACATTTAATATTCTACTTCTGTTGTGATCAGCAGAACATTTACTTTCATGTACATATGATGTCTGTCTGAATTCTGGCGTGTACAGTACATGAATAACGTGCTCACACGCTTTTTGGGGTTGTATTTGTGTCTTATAATGTTTCTGGAATAAAATATTCTTCACATTAGCATATTAATCAGTGTTTTGATGGTACTGCATAATTCTGAGTAATACATAGACTGGGGCCTATTCAGTATTAGCTTACCCAAGCTAAGGCTTCATAAATAAGAGACTTGGCCACATGGAAAACTAATGCGGTGTTTGCAGAGACACGGGCTACCAGCATTCGTTGTGTTATTAACCTGTTTGTGTACATGAAGAATGGTGGCCTCATCGGTACTTGATGCTGAGATAGATCAAATATTGCAGCACTTTTCGCCCATTACCATTTACATTAAATGTTAAACAATACTTACACACATAAAGCCTAAAAACTTATAATTATCCTTGCCCCCTCCTCGGATCCCCCCCCCCCACACACACATTTTAATTTTCCGAATAATTCATATATGATTGTATATGAAAAAGTAAAAAGCAAACATATGCTGACTTATTTAAATCACGAACTTCCTGTTTTGAAAAACTAAAACATTCGGCATCAACATTTTAAGTGTTAAAATTTGGAACGCTGCAGAGTCCATTTTTTATGGTTCAAAATTTGGACGCCGAATGCTATCTATCTATATATACTGCCAAGCGCCCTTGGAGCATTATAGGCAGAGGGATATTATCGAGTCCGTTTTCTGGGAAGAACCAGTACTTTGTGTCTATGGAGGAGATAATGAGAACGCTCCCCGAGTAGGGAGCGAATCCCGATCGTTAGGCGGACGGACACCTCATCCACTACACCACCGCTTTAAGTCTGAGGCTTTCAATGCAATCAAACTAAAATAAATAGGTTTAAACTAATATTGTATTCCCTTGTATCAATTATTGCAGAATAATGAAGCGATTGAACTTAATGTCAGCTCATACGATGTCAAGAACTTTATTTGCTTCGTCTAGTACCAGAATACATGAACTTACAGTAACTGTTGTTGCCCATTTGATCCACCCATATCATGTAATTTTACTTTGAATGTGACATAAATTTGACAATTTAAAGGACTGGCTTAAACCAATCAGATGCATCTGTGTTGATAAAACACAACATCATGTTTCTACTTATTTTGAACATTGCTTTATTTTCAATATAGCTTGCATAGTCATGTATGTTGAATACTTCAACTAGTCCTGTTGTCAAAATAACCACAAGCCAGATAGCTCAGCAGTGGTATATTTGTAACAAGATTTCCTCAGATTGCCGGTGTATATATGTGGGCTTGAAACATATGTGATTGCTGCAAAGAAATCATTAAACAATTGGGGGTTGCTACAAACTGCTAGTTTTGCTGAGTGATTGATTTGCCAACCTATTAATTTGGATGACAGCTGCTTTGTAAAACTATTTATTATGATAAGGGCTTGCTTGGCTTAACTATTGATTTGTATGGGGGTTTGGTTGGCCGAAATATCCTTTTCAATGAGGTCTTCTTTGCAAAACTATAAATTTTGACGAGGGCTTAATTGGGCAGACATCTTATTCACATGTTTGCAGTATTGTGTGTTTTTAACCATTGCAGGGATCGTGTGGACTGCTACCTGTGCCTGAAACACCTCGCTGATGTCAACAGATTCTCCATGATTGTCATGTTTATGTCAGGCAAAGACAAACAAGGTAGGGTCACACAATTGCATAGATATCATAGATATATCATGTCTGTGTTGATTGAAGACAAGCATGGTAGCCTCACACATATCCTAGTTATGTCATGTTCATGTCCACAAACAAAAGTAATGGAACCCCGCACATTGCATAGTTATGATATTTTCATGTTCAGCAAAGACAAGTAATTAAACCTTACTCATAGCCTATTTATGTCATGTTCATATCCAGCCCAGAACAACAAGGTAGCATCACACATTTGGCCATTTATAAAACGTATGCAATACAAGACTTCAAAGAAATGTTTACCAATGATGAATGCATAACTTTACCATATTATAAAATACATGTAATTGACTCACAAACACGCACGTGAATAAAATTAATTCTTATGGTCAGACATCGTACATTTTTTCTTTACAGTTTTGAAGACCATCTTTATCCATCTGCGGGAAATCGGTGAACACAGTGCGACAGATATAGACACGCTAGCGGTGAAATATGAAGTCAGATGATGCCTTGCAGATGTGGAATTACATGGTGTATATGAGCTGGGTTGTGAATGGTCTGAATGCATGTGCGTAAAGTGTTGTCCCAGATTAGCCTTCAACATGTGCTCAAGCATATCAGGGAGGACACTTGCCGATTGTATTTGATATTTCATTATAGGAAATCTTTGCTAAAAGAACATGCCCTAAAGGCAGAGAGTGATGTCAGTATCCTGTGGGAACTGCACAGGCTAATCTTGGACAACACGTTATGTACATGCATTAAGCCCAGCTTTCGCAGAACGAGGCCCATATGAAAACACAAGGCTGACAGTTACGATTGATGACCATGAAATATATACATGTATTTGTGAAACAATCCATTCATGAACATGAACCATTAAGTCTGAAAGTTGCTTATCTGTTGTCCCATTTTATCATTATGGTGATAAATACAGATTCTTTATATCAATGTTCGTGATGAGATTGACATGCATTTCGTGGCATTCACTTGTTGAGCGTGTGGTTTATAAATACTTGTGTTATGTACATGATTCATTGAGAAAATGTTAATTATAAGTCAGTTGGTGGAAAGAGTCCATTACAGTGAAACATTTAATATTCTACTTCTGTTGTGATCAGCAGAACATTTACTTTCATGTACATATGATGTCTGTCTGAATTCTGGCGTGTACAGTACATGAATAACGTGCTCACACGCTTTTTGGGGTTGTATTTGTGTCTTATAATGTTTCTGGAATAAAATATTCTTCACATTAGCATATTAATCAGTGTTTTGATGGTACTGCATAATTCTGAGTAATACATAGACTGGGGCCTATTCAGTATTAGCTTACCCAAGCTAAGGCTTCATAAATAAGAGACTTGGCCACATGGAAAACTAATGCGGTGTTTGCAGAGACACGGGCTACCAGCATTCGTTGTGTTATTAACCTGTTTGTGTACATGAAGAATGGTGGCCTCATCGGTACTTGATGCTGAGATAGATCAAATATTGCAGCACTTTTCGCCCATTACCATTTACATTAAATGTTAAACAATACTTACACACATAAAGCCTAAAAACTTATAATTATCCTTGCCCCCTCCTCGGATCCCCCCCCCCCACACACACACACACATTTTAATTTTCCGAATAATTCATATATGATTGTATATGAAAAAGTAAAAAGCAAACATATGCTGACTTATTTAAATCACGAACTTCCTGTTTTGAAAAACTAAAACATTCGGCATCAACATTTTAAGTGTTAAAATTTGGAACGCTGCAGAGTCCATTTTTTATGGTTCAAAATTTGGACGCCGAATGCTATCTATCTATATATACTGCCAAGCGCCCTTGGAGCATTATAGGCAGAGGGATATTATCGAGTCCGTTTTCTGGGAAGAACCAGTACTTTGTGTCTATGGAGGAGATAATGAGAACGCTCCCCGAGTAGGGAGCGAACCCCGAAATCCCGATCGTTAGGCGGACGGACACCTCATCCACTACACCACCGCTTTAAAATTGATGGTTGCGGGATAGAAGTTCTGTAACACTTCGCTTATGTCTCGGCGGGATTCGGTAGGAAGATGCCAATCGACAATCTAGTGAATAAAGTTCATACACAACTTCTACACTAGACACCTTTGAGCCTTGTACTGTCATCGCGCATGTTGCAGAATCTGCTCGGGATAGATAAAACACGTGGAAACTTGTCAGAATGCTTTCCAATGGGTTCCGGAACGTTCCATATGCTGCCGAAATCGGGGAACACAACCCAACCCCGCTGCGACGTTCTTAACAGGCTTCGATGGTTGCAGAAGCGTCTCGATCATACCATCATTAGTCCAAACAGACACACAGGCACTCAGCATTAGCTACTACCCCCCCCCCCCCCCAGCTGCTACCCCCTCCCCCAAAACTCTCAAAATTGTCTATTAGTAATAAAAATAACATAACCCAAAAAGTTCGTCGAAAATTATTTTTTTTACTTATATATTATTTTTTGTATAACTAATGGACAATTTTGAGCGTTTGGGAGGGGGTGGGTAGCAGCTGGGGGGGGGTAGTAGCTTATTCCGAGTGCCTGTGAACAGACACACATACACGTTCGGATTTTGCCAAATTGGATTTGGGAGTTGGATGGCAGACTTACGGTCAAAGCCACATATAATGATTATATATATATATATATATATATATATATATATATATATATATATATATATATATATATATATATATATATATATATAGTTATATAAGTAAAATGTAATAATCCAGATTGTGAATATTATATAATAAAAGTAAAAACACGTGTCTGGGATTTTAAATATATATTGATTTAGCCAACGCGTTTCGCATAGCTCATCAGGGCATAATACAATATATTACAACGTCAAAATGTCATGGAGATAACGTCATATCAATTATGACGTCATAACGTCAATAAATATTAAATGAAATTTAATTTGGGTTTAAATACATGTATAAAATGTTGTTCTTTTGCTAACCTAGCTGAAATATTGTTTGAAAATAGCTTATAAAATGGAAATATTTTAAATTTTGGTTCATTATGTGAACATTCATCTAAATGTTTACTTAAAGGCATCTGTCTTGTTGAGGGGTCTCGCATTTGTTGTTCATGGACAGATCGCCTATTTCTAAGTTTATCGCCAGTTTGGCCTATATAATATTGTTTGCATCCATTGCATACTAATACATAAATCACATTTTGTATATCACATGACATATTAGTTTTTATTTTGAACATTTTGCCATTAAAATCAAAAGAATTCCCTTCAATAATATAACCACACAGATAAACTTAGAAATAGGCGATCTGTCCATGAACAACAAATGCGAGACCCCTCAACAAGACAGATGCCTTTAAGTAAACATTTAGATGAATGTTCACATAATGAACCAAAATTTAAAATATTTCCATTTTATAAGCTATTTTCAAACAATATTTCAGCTAGGTTAGCAAAAGAACAACATTTTATACATGTATTTAAACCCAAATTAAATTTCATTTAATATTTATTGACGTTATGACGTCATAATTGATATGACGTTATCTCCATGACATTTTGACGTTGTAATATATTGTATTATGCCCTGATGAGCTATGCGAAACGCGTTGGCTAAATCAATATATATTTAAAATCCCAGACACGTGTTTTTACTTTTATTATATATATATATATATATATATATATATATATATATATATATATATGTATATATATATATATAAACGATCTGTAACTTCGTTATGTGTAAAAGGGGCCAACTAATCGTTGAGGTACACTAAGAAACCACATAAGCCATAATGATATATGTTAATGTTTGTTTACAAGGACAACTAGATGCGGAAGAAATAATTTACATGTCTGGAAGATATCCTTGTCGAGTGACACTATTTGCACAGTTGTCGTGGCCGAGTGGTTAAGGCGATAGACTAGAAATCTATTGGGATCTTCCCGCGCAGGTTTGAATCCTGCCGACAACGCATAGTTTTGTGGGGACAATGGTTGATATGAATCTAGGAATCAGTTGGTCCATTACATTTTATATGAGCAAAAAAAATAATTATATGCTTGCCAATGAGTACAAATGGGTATTTAACTGTATGGGAAATACGCCAATTCGACGTGGCTTCATACAACGCAGAGTGCAAGCGGGCTACTTATATCGCACTGATCGGGGACTATCAATCCCAGATTATAATTATGTATAAACCTGGACCTTAAACCTTTATATAATCCAGTGTATGATGTGTTTGTCTCATAAAGAAGTGTGGATACATTTTCTCTCGTGTGTTTTGTTATAAGCGAGTGGATAGATAGTCCACAGCAGTTTTATGTTCCAAACCCTTACCAAAGCAATTGTAAACATGTGTTTTTTCATTACATGATAAATAAAAAGCTTGAAACTAAGATTGACATTTTAAAAAAGGTTACGGATTTATATCAATTATATTAGCCGTCTCCTTATTTTCATGCGGCAAGTACAGTTGTGTAAAATGTACGTTTGTACATAAAATACGACGACTAATTTCAAATATAACATAACAACTGCAAATGACAAAATTAAATTCGTGCAACAAACCGGAAACGAGAGCGCCGATGGCGCTGAAAGCATAGTTGCAAGATACAGGGAAGTTGCTGCTGAAGTAAATGTTTAGGTCAAAATATACTAAATAGTTTCCTTATATGTTTCGATGTAAAAGCGACAACTTTGAGCGAAAATAAATACAACATTTTGCACATAGAGACCCCCATAACCATACCTTTTCTTGACGGGCATTCTTAGCTGAATCGATTTAAGCAATAAAAAAGATTTGTCATGTTCAAACCAAAAACAAATTCGACTCAAATCAAAATCGACTGTTTTTGCGCCTTTTTCGGCCGTTTTCTAGTGGATTGTAACCTTTTGCAGTGCCATTTTTTACTTTTATCTCCAACTTTATCCTATTTCAGGGATTAAGTAGTGAACACCTATGCTTACCCTATCAATATCTCCAAACGATAAAACCAGAACAAAGTGTATAACATGCCTTCGAGGAAAATATGATGATTTGTTTAGAAAGTACAGCCCTTCATGACTCGATTATTTAGTATATTGTAGCCTTAACGATTGCTGACATCACGAGTCGCCCCCCTTGTTAACAAAATGCTCTATTTTTAGAAACGGGAATTCCAAATAGTGACGAATGTGAATGGTTACAAAATGACATAACTATGAAAATAAATACGTAGAATTACATTATTTCACGCATACCATTATGCAACCATCCGTTTTCTTTTCCGACTTGATACATTTACAGCTTTCCATTTAATATTTTACAGACACAGCACTCGTCCAGAATTCGCGCGAATCCATTAAATCCGATGCCACATTTAAACCGTTAACTCTACTCGTAACGTAAATTTCTGGCTCAAAGTAAATCATTTTAACTTCAATTAACACATCTCTATTACTTTTAAACTCTACTTCATCAAATCCATAGAAAGGCACGTCAGAATCCATGTCATAAATCAGAAAACATTCATCGTACTCCGCCATTTTTTACACATTTTCAAAGAATAAAAGTGCTTTATGCCCCACTTCCTGCTGAGAATATGTTTTAATTTCTATTTATAATTAACCGATGAAATGTTACATATACTTTAACCAGGGCCTTATTAATTCAGTTATGTAAACATTTGACCTCTCACAGAACAGTAAACGAAGGAAATAGAAATTGGCATCCCATATAAATTAGGTGTGAGGTCACTATCAACAAGAACAGAATTGTTTTACGAACGAAATTTGTTTTAGGTTATAAGAAGATTTTTTGACATAAAACGGTCTTAGAAAAATTCACTAAAAGCGGTGTCAGCAATATTCTTGGAAGAAAACGTTAGAAAAACGTTTCCCCCAAAAAAATTGTAAGAATTACCATATGCTAAATTAAATAGATATTTCGTCTGATTTTTGATCAGGTAAGGCTTCATAATGGACAACCGATGTATGTGGATTTTTGAAATGTGGTATATACCATAAGCATAGGTGCAAGCACCTATGCTAAAAACGGACAATTGGTCGCAATTTTATTGAAGATGCGTGCACTGTATTGGTATAATGTGTCATGTATTGTAATGTAAGGGACACAACTCGTATTGTCTTGTTAAAGCATGCAGTCATGAGTTATTTGTATTGAGGTTTATATCTGTGTGAATATATGAATCAAGTCAGTTGTGAGTTACCCACCAACGAGTTCAGAGTTATTACATAATGTAAAATAAGATAATGTAATCGGAAAAACTAGTATTTGCAGTTTTTTTTACAGAGTTCTCTTCCACCTTAAAAAGATCGAATCAACTTAAAAATAAACTACTGCAGCCAATTATATAAATATGGATAATGTTCCATGTGTGTTTACACTTTCACTTCCACCACATTCTCACGTCTAAAACAGCATCGTCCGTTTAGTGTTATAACCAACAAAACTACTCTTGCATACATGTATTTGCCAATCTCATCTATATATCACTCCGCACATGGCATTTCTTTCATAATGTGTTTCACGTGCAACTGTCGGATCTGAAAACCCATCTTCCCGTTTTAAAGGGCATCTCAAAGGACATATTTTCTCAAAATTAGTACAACAATATCTCCCATATAAGCGGCAGAAATGACTTTAAAATACGGCGTTTCAGGCACTGTTGACAGCCGACATAAATCTCGACAGAGATATTGTCATGGACTTCAACTAATTACGTTTGTAAACAGCCGGAAAGACCAGCGGGGTTTGAATACAGCTTATGTGCGTACATGGATTCATTTTGTATAACATGAAGAGAGTTGTTTTTATTTCGTTGATTTCGTTTTTGGCATAGAAACGGACCATTTTCCAAAATCAATACCGAGAGGATTACAATCGGGTATATAAATCTAACAAAATATTTTCGTTTAGATCATTTAAAGGGGCCTTTTCACGTTAGGGTAAATTGACAAAATTGACAAAAAGTTGTTTCAGATTCGCAAATTTTCGTTTTAGTTATGATATTTGTGAGGAAATAGTAATACTGAACATTTATCATGCTCTAAAATAGCCATTATATGCATCTTTTGACGATTTAAAAACCTGAAAATTATAAAAACGTTTCAACGCAAAACGAATTAATAATTTGGAGACTTCTGTTGTTGTCGTTATATTTTGTGAAACTACGAGGATTGCTTATACAAAGTATAAAATACATTTGATATTGTAGCAGGAAGAATGGCCGTGAGGTCTAAGTCGTTTTTACTCCAGGACTCCAGGGGTCAGTGGTTCGAGCCCTTCTGAGGGTTACTTTTTTCTTTTTTTTTATTTTATTCTTGAATTTTTACTGGAGCTTTTTAGACCCAATGTTTACATTTATCAATATAAAGCATTTAATGACAAACTTCGAAACATGCCACAATCTGTGAAAAAGGCTCCTTTAAACTAGTTATATTTCAAATAATATACTACTTGTATGCATGACTTAGCTTTAATGAATTATTTTTGCAAACAATCACGTTAATTGGACAATAGTGGAACATTTGACTACATTATGGTGTACGTGACAATGCCTCTACTTGTGTAAATACAACCTCGCTCATAAACCTCGCTGATAAATTAGCATTGTTTTTCACTGCCATATAATTTAATTGATTTTGTTTTCCCATTTTTAACAAGTTTACACTATTCAATGTTCTATGATAAAAACATAATTTGCATACTTGTATATTATTAAATAGCACTAAAATTAAAACACTGGCTTCATAGTTTTGGGTAAATCTGACAAAACACTTGAACATTTGAAACATCAACGCTGAAAGAATGTATGTTTGTATTTTAAAGGGACCGTCAACCAGATTGACGAAAAAAGGAAAAGTTCTAAAATACCGTATTTTTTACAATTTTTAGTTTATATTGATTTACATATCACGACTGGTTTATTACATTAATTGAACAAGTTGTTAAGTGTTCATATTTTCAGTATATTCGGTAATAAAATTTTACTGGGTATGTGTACAAGTTAACTACCAGTTAACTATAAATAACGCAAGTAGATTGATCATCGTCGTCACGTGGTGAACACAGGAATGCAAATTGTGCATGCGTAGTGAATTATATATATTATATATATATATATAATTATCAATCTACTTGCGTTATTTATAGTGTGAATATCGTTATGTCACCTATTTTCGCGATGTACTTTCGATTTTACATCGCGAAATTTTATTACCGATTACACTGAAAATATGAACTTTTTTCAAGTAATGTAATATACCAGTCGTGATACATTAATCAATATAAACTAATAATTGTAAAAAAACGATATTTTAAAACTTTTCTTTTTTTTGTCAATCTGGTTGACGGTCCCTTCAAAGTAAACATCAGATACACATGTTTGATTAAGAGTTATATTCGTGTGTATGAACAATCACTGTATGAGACGTGTTTTTTAATTTTAAAAACAACAACAACACAAGTAGCAATTCAATACAGATACCCTTGTAGTGCTTTACTTTACATGTAATCTATTCGTAAATGTCTATTTTGACACTATGGATAAGGTAATCTAGCGTATATTTTCTTATAAAGTCTATTGTTCGCATTAAGTTTAATAATAGAACTTACACTTTCCGAAATGTTGAAAACGTGTCAACATAACTTTAGATACTCAAGAATGAAAACGTGTGTGTTGTCATTCTGCGTGGTCGGGTTGCCAGTCATAATTGCAATTTCTGGATCCGGTAACCAGACTACGACATTATTTTATCACGAAGTATAGGCAAGTTCTGTAACTGAATTCCAAACAACGCTATAAAGTGTTCGTGTATGTATAGATAATATACACGTACATTGTTTACGCGAGTACATGAAAGCAAGTTGATGTAAATACGCTTTTTGTGTTGCGCATCGATCAAAGTGTCGGTCAAAGAGCAATATTTCAAATAAATGCACACTGAACAAATATAATATATGGTATAAGCTATACAAGTGCAAAAATGTTGTTTCATGAAAGCTAACATGATCGATTTATCATCAATAACCTGTGCGTCTTATTTTCGTTATCAATATTAGATGTGGTGACAAATTGTCTCATTAACATTTAATATCAAGTTTTAGTATTAGATAAAGTTACGTATACGTCAAGTTTTCCAAATCAATTGACTCGAGCGATAAATGAAACGTATGTGGCTTTCAAAAACATCATTTACCTTTAAAGTTTTAATATACACAACTTTATTTCAAGAATTGTTTCTGATGCCGACTAACGCTCATTGGGTCATTGTCGACCTGAAATGGCTTGAAGTCACCCGGGGTGACTAGAAGCCGATTCTTGTCACCATACGGTGACTTCAAGGCGATTCATGTCACCCTGGGGTGACTTCAAGCCGACCGGGTGACTAGAATCGGCTCGAAGTCACCCAGAGGTGACATGAATCGGCTTCTAGTCACCCCATGGTGACTTCAAGCCATTTCAGGTCGACAATGACCCAATGAGCCCGACTAACAAATGACACGGGTATTTTTTACCTCGAGGAATGAGCGCGAGAAGGACGTATATAATATAAAAAATGTTGACATATGCAAACCTTTCAGGTCGAAACCTCGACACGTATATTATTTACTGGTAAACGTTGAGTACTGAATCACATGGTATAGTTCGCGCTGTATTACTAACCTTTTTGTGAAACTGAGACGGTTGATTATGTATGCTTATGAAGTTTAATCAAATACGGATCCTTTGTTCCTGTTTTTATGATACAGAAATGTAAAATTCATTAGGAAATGTAATGTGATCAAAGGGTAAAAACTATCTGAAACATTTTCGGTGCAGAATAGTCATGGCATACACATATGTCAGCCCATACGGGATGCTGCATATGAAGTGCTATGAGATAAGGATAATGGGCATCCGAGGAAATCTACGGAGTGGAAAGATCTGACTCTAAAGGAAAAGTGCATATGAACTGTCATCAAAATCGGATCATAAGATCTAGTGCATCTAAAAAGAGAATAACATATATAATCGCTCAAGGTATTATACATCTCTGAAAATGAGTGGATCAAAAACTTCAATAAACCAGTTAACCGTCAAAAGCAGCTCATGAATTAGCAGCGCGTATATACAAATAAGCCGCACTCTATTAAAATGGGGCATGTGCGTAAAATGTCGTCCAAGATTAGCCTGTGCAATTCGCACAGGCTAATGAGGGACTTCAATTTCCGCCTAAACTTGACATTTTCCAAGAAGAGACTTTCCTGAAAATAAAAATATCATAAAAGAGGAAAGTGTCTTCCCTGATTAGCCTGTGCGGATTGCACAGGGTAATCTGGGACGACACTTTACGAACATGCATTAAACCTCCCTTTCACAAAGCACGACTCATATGTATGAGTGTCTTTGTGCGATCACCGGACTGAATGCATGTGCGTTAAGTGTCGTCCAAAATTAGCATGTACAGTCAACACTAGAAAATATGGGAACACTCTTTCCGCCTAGACCGGTTTTCGTTTAGAAAGAGTTCCTTTCAATGAAAAAATCCATAAAAGCGGAAAGTGTTTATCCTTATTAGCAGGTGCTATTTCAATTGCAAGTCTGGGACGACACTTAATGCACTTGCATAAACTTTTTTCCCCGAGTGCGACTCATATTCACGTGTATCACAGCGGGTGGTCTATTGGAGACAACAACACTCGAAATAATTGTACACATTTAAAGCTAAATCAAACCTCCAATTACAGTTTTACTCTTGGATTTTTATTTTATTTTTGTTTTTAGCATTTTTTAAATTTAATGAAAGATATAGTTTGGCGGCTTTGAACACAATGTTTTTGTAAATGTTAAGCCATAATCTACTACATAAACATAGACACGATCATGGGATGTATTCGATTGTTCACAGTGTAGGGTTTTCAATCCCCTTAACTGCAACTGCAGATTTTTAGAAGTTAATTAAATATCAACTTTCCCATTTTCTTGCTTTATTTCCAAATAAATTCACGTTTGTTCCGTTTTATAGTTTGCGTAAAGATTACACCCATGCAGTATAAAAGTCACTAGTTTACAGTGTCCTAATTGCCTTCAAGATCCCACTCACGTATTTGATGTGAAATTCGCTTGTATACAGCTCCCTAAAAGATCCGACTCATGTATTGTGTACGCACATTACCCATTAGCACATCCACCATACAACCTGGTTACTTTTTCTCGTCTTCATTGTTTCGGCAGACGAGCACCGGAACCGGCGAGTGGTGCAAAACGTAGTCGCTGACGCTCCCCATGAACGTGCGTCTCAGCTTACCCATGCCGCGCGTGCCGACGACGACAAGGGAGGCACCCACTTCCGCCGCCACTTTAACGATCCCCTCCCCAGAGGACTCCGCGTGGATGCTCTGCACCTTGCCGTCGATCTGCAATGTGGGATTTATACAGAGTGATCGGTACGATTACCCGCTATCCTTATGGGAACACTTTTTATTCAGAGAACATACGTTTTGTTATTAGAAAATCTGTCACGTAATCGTTCATAGTTCATGGACGACCCATAGTTACTATCAATGTTCATTACTCTTAAATTACCGGTATGTAGCCTATCATTCGATATCTCGTCATGCGCGAATTGCCAAGATGACGAGTTTTGCATTAACTCCCATTTTCTCGTGCCGCGCATGGGACAAGTCTACTCTATCTATTTATGTTAATTTCTCTGCATTACGTAGGGTAAAATATTCAACAACACCATGTATCAGTTTCTAGTCCAATTTAATGTCTAACATACTTAATATTTTCGGTTATACAAATACAGTCTGATAGCTACATGATCGTATCTTTCTCGATCCGTACACCTCCAAGTCTAAACGCTAACCCAACCGCAGAGTGCCGCTCTCCTTCCAAACATCCCCATTTTGTCCCCAAATTAATTTGCATATTTTTCCTTTAAACTTTTGATTGGTCCTCAGCTAGTATGGTTATTATTCATTGGTTGATTCGTCAGAATATTCTAGAAGGAACACTTTTTCATGTATGCACTTGCTTGGCGGATATACTAAAATTTAATCAATATATATTGGTACTAATCAATTTTTATTGATATAGAGTAATTCTGTTACTTTCGTCAGTACTATAACTTTTGTACCCCAGACAATAGGTGACCTTTTCATCTGTGCTGTTTATTGACCATGAGTGTTACTTATAATCTCGTATCTATATGCCGACTCTGGACTCAATGTGTTCTTATTTGAAATTTAATCAGGTCTGACTTTCCATGTTATTGATTCCAATTATACCCCACCCTGAGTGTGTTTGCTACTTTAAATAAATCTTAACCAGGTCTTAGTTTTGTAAATACCTCCCATTATTAATTGTTCAGACTTTATCTTAACATTGCATATATACATTATTTGAATATACATATTATCCTTTTTAATTTCTATCGTAAGAATAAAGTCATAAGAATAAACGATAAACGATATGTTTGCATACTCGCTACTGATATACTTGTCAATATTTCGTACATAAAGAAAACCCAAATATTTCACCCAATTTCTCATCATTATTTGACACAACTTATCCTCTCAATTTGATTTTTATGTATTTTAGGATACAGAAAAATCTGTAAGAATGTAAGTATGGAAGTAAACGAAAACATATTAATACATACGATGTAGAAAATCAAACACGCAAACATGAAAACATCAGTGACTAAAACATATATATGATGAAAATCTGCAAATTATGAATGAAATTTGTATCGAATGTTTCTGCTGAAATAATAAAACGTCGGAATATTTAAATAGTCAATGTCAATCACAATGACGTGGAATGCGGCACTGATTTTGGAAATCCGATACGAATAGTGTCCATTTTTGACATCTTTGCTGGAGGCGATGTGGCGTCTAGGTGAAGAGATGAGACGTCCGGTATGTGACATCTGGTTGTAGATGGTAACATGCAGTCGATTGAAGACGTCGGCTTCCGAATGAAGACGATGATGGTCGGTCGGAGAAGCTGTTGGTCCTCGGCTGTTGCACGATTTAGAATACTTCAAACGTTTATTATATATAGTTCTGGAGAATGTCTGCATTCATGACTGTAGTATTATAATTAGTGTCTATGTACATGTAATAAAGGTAACACACATAGATATATAAGTTCATAGACGATAAAATGTTCACCTAATATATGTACAAAGTACGCGCGATTTTTCATCATCAAGTCCATTCATATCATCGTATCTTTAAAAATCATTTTCGACGACGCGTGAAATGTCCATTAACAGCCCACTCGTTGTATGGTACTGATGCTGGTTCACAATTTGGATCAATGTCGACAATGTTGATCCTAATTGAAGTCGTCTGTTACGTCATCTGATACTCGACGGATACATCGTCGTCGAAGATATCGGTATGTCGATGACATATTCTTCTTCTTTGTCGGGGTGTTAAGATCTGATCACGATCTCAAATGCGTTATGAACGCATGTTGCTGCAGGCAAACCACGCCAACGATGTCAGGAGCGCTGCTTTTCTCCTTAACTTGTATCGCATTGGCAAATCTTATAGGGTCAATTACATGAAATGATAAACGGGCCTTTTATTTACATATTAATGGAATGTGCTATATAAGCACTCAGATTACTTATCACACCTATGATAAGATATACCCAATTAAAATTAATGTGCTAAAGGAACGCGATTCTCATGACGCAAATTTATTATGTTTTATTTAAACTATACGCGTTGTCTATTCAATGAAATGCATTGTCCTTTATTATGTTTTATTTACTTAGAGAACAAAAATTTACAAACAAAATCCCTTGTCTTAATGTAGTTATTCTTATAAAGAAACGAAAAGAACTATATATATGATCAGTAGCAAAAATTTAATGTATTATAGCAATATAGTTGTATCTTTTGTATTATACTAATAAAAGGTTTAGTGCGTTGCTTTTAAGGATATTTACAAACTGTGTTAAAATGTTATCTACGCCTAAAAAGGTGTTTACTTGAGAGCTGTAGGGCATAAGCTAGCGTTAATTTACGTCGTTGTCAAGTGCGTTATCATTAGCTGGTCTGATACGCGTATATTTGTATAATGTCTTATGTGCAAACATACGAAAGCGTCGGTCAATAAGATTAGGTCGATATACGATACAGGTATTGTGCGTCGTTTGGAACGATACCGAACACTCTTATAATCAATTATGCAGATCCCGACATACATTCAATCCGAACTTGTATCGTTATTTACCTTGAGAAATTGGAATCACACTTATATAATCAATTATTTAAATTTCATTAGTTTGAAGTAACGTTGACCTACGAGCCTAATTGTTTATATAGAGCTAAGACCATACGAACAGAAGTTCCCGATAATTGAATTACATTGGGGAAATGAAACCATATTTGCATAATCAATTATTCAAACTTCATTATTCGGTGTGACATAAAACTTTATATAGCCTGTACAAATAAGATTTTCTGTTGACCGCTTTCATATTTACCGTTACAACGATAAATGATGTAATAACAATCTTATATGTCAATAGGTTGACCTGGGCCGTTAATCAAATGTCTGTCAGGTATATAATTCTTCAATTTCCCAATCTTAACGTATGGTATTGAACTTTTCAATTTATTTATCCCACCCTGGGTGTAAATGTATTCGTGTTCATACTTGGAATAAATCGTAAATCGGATCTTAGTCTATGTAAATATCTCCCAAAAGTTTTATTACGCTTCAGAGCTGGTTGCTATTTCGCACGGATAAGTGGTATTTCACCCGTATACTAAAGTGTGACATTTTCATTTCATTCTAAACCCGTAAATCAATGCTAATGACGATACATTATCGAAATCGGACGATACCGTCCTCTATAATCCTCTTTTTACATATTTAATACATATACATTCAAAACATATTTCTCTATATACAATTTTTTTTTTTGGGGTCTTTAAGTCTCGACATCTACCTCGCTTTATTTTGCAGTCCATTCATTCACATGTGTTCAGCCATTGTTTGAAGGCACGTGAAAATTGCTTTCTTCATTGCGTTATTTGAACGTGAAGTCCTTTTTGTCAATTTTCGTTTTTTGTGTTTTAACGCTACCGCGTCAATTTGCATCTGATCGTCTGAAGAATCATTTTCAAACCAACGTACAGGTGAGTTTTGTGAATTACCGTTATTGTAATGCATCGTATCTGATTCACTGGAGCTTGACTGTATATCCGCGAATTGTTTGTTTCTCAATGTTTTTGCAATTCAGCGAGCGGTATGTTTTCCTCGTCATCCGTGTTATCTCTAATCTGTCGGGTCTGTTGCGTAATTACAGGTAACCCATGTACTGACGTATTTGAATCGCTATCAGAAGATAATGTGTCGTCCGCAAAGGCTAAATTTGCTTTTCTAATCGGGAGTGCTAGTGGTTTATCTATCATTGGCCATTCATCGATATTTGTGTGCCTTATTTGATCAGCGTGAACTTTAATAGTTGAGTTGTCTAACTGATTCTTTATTACGTATGTTAACGGCGACTTTTGTTCGATTATACGATAATATGGCCTCCATTTACTGTCTAATTTATTCGTACGTTGAAAGTTTTTGTAGTAAACGGGGTCATTGATTTCGAACTTAATATCTTTCGTATTTTTATTCGCATAATCAGCTTGTCTACGTTTCGATTTTTGAATTTGGGCACATACCTTTTTAAATGATTTGTGTTGTTCTTCTAATATTATTTTATGATAATCTTCACCGTGATATTTGCGTCTAGGCTTTAACAAGTTGTCTATTGGAAGAATAGGGTCTCTATTAAAAAGTAAGAAGAACGGTGTGTGCTTCGAAGTCTCGGATGTACAAAATCTCATTGCCGCTAAAGACATGTTTAAATGTACGTCCCATTGTTGTACATTTTCTTGAACCCGTTTTGATAGTATATTGTTCATAGTCCCATGTGAACGCTCGTTCATGCCATTAGACGCGGGATGATATATTGTCGTCTTTACGTGGTCAATGTTCATTGATTTTAATGTTTCCGTGAAAGCTGTGCTTGTGAATTCTTTTCCGTTATCAGTTATAATTCTTATAGGACAACTATGACGGCAATAAATCTCGTTCATTAACAGGTGTATTACGCTATCAGACGACTTATCAGGCGAAGCGAAAGCTTCTATGTATCCTGAGAATTGATCTACGAAACATATTATATATCTATTTCCGGAAAGCGTTTTCGGATATGGACCGCATATATCTATGGAAACAACTGAAAACGGAAACGGCGGTATTGAGGTATCTGACGATATGGGAGCTTTAATTGCTTTTAAATTTCTACTTTGACATATAATGCACTTAGATACATAATCATTCAATTCTTTGAACATTTTAGGCCAGTAATATTTCTCTTTTAGTGTCTGGAAAAGCCTTTGAGACCCAGGATGTCCGTTTTCATCATGGTATTGCTTGACAACTGAATCAGTCAGGTGTTTAGGTACAAAC
Source organism: Dreissena polymorpha (assembly GCF_020536995.1). Classification (NCBI taxonomy): domain Eukaryota; kingdom Metazoa; phylum Mollusca; class Bivalvia; order Myida; family Dreissenidae; genus Dreissena; species Dreissena polymorpha. The sequence goes on from NC_068355.1 coordinate 160,183,637, forward strand.
AGCCTGAGAGTAGGTTCCTCATCTACGTTTGATATGTAGTACAGTATGTCATCAACCGTTAAATATCTATCATCTTCACTCTTGTTCTGTTTCCCTAATCTTAATCTCGCTTTAATCTCAGATATATGAGGGTCTTTTTCTTGTTCTATTTGCATATTAAGCCCTGATATATTATTGTTCGGCGCTGTGTCGTCGACTGGGATTGGCTGCGGGGTAATAATATTATCAATTATTTGCTTGTGGTCAATGTTTGTAGAGTCGATTACGTTAATTTCGCGTGTTTGGTCTTGTTTATTTATTTGCGAATTGATCGTAAAATGTTTATCGTTAATATCTAATTCTAGTTCTGTTTGATCGCATTGATTATTCTTTATTTTGGTTTTTGGAGGTCGGCTTAGAAAGTCAGCAATAATATTCTTTTTTCCCGGTATATATTCAATTTTGCAGTTGTAACCCGCTATACTTAAGGCCCATAATTGTATTTTCTTGTTTTGCATCGGACTTTCCAATAAATACTTAAGCGGCTTGTGATCACTCTTTATAACAAATTCGGCGTTGTGTAAATAATGGTGCAATTTACTTAGACTGTAAAATATGCTGTAACATTCTTTTTCAATAGTACTATATTTGCATTGCGTGGGGCTTAATCTGTGCGATATGAAAAATATCGGCTTTTCGCCCACATAATCCCCGGTCTCGTTATTGTCGCATTTTTGAGTTAAGCAAGATCCTATGCATTTATCGGATGCATCAGTATACAGTATATAACCTTTTTTTGGATCAGGGTATGAAAGATAAGGGATTTGCGTAAATGAGTCTTTTAATTGTATGAAACTATCTTCGCATTGTTTCGACCATTTAAATGGGACATTCTTTCTCGTTAGATTAATGAGAGGCTCGACTACTTCTGAATACGACGGACAGAATCTCCTATAAAATCCTGCAGCACCTAAGATGGATCGTACATCGCGCACGCACTTTGGCCTAGGGAATTGTCGGATCGCTTCCACTTTTAACGGATCCGGCCTTATACCATTTTGATCTATGATGAAGCCTAGGTATCTAGTCTCTCTTTGTAAGAATTGACATTTTGATAGTTTTAGCTTTAGGTTATGTTTACTGAGACTCTGTAGTACTGTATCTACGTGTGATAAATGAGATTGCAAGTCAGGTGAAAATATTAGAATATCGTCTAGATACGCCACAGCGAAGCTCTCACAACCTTTGAGTACTTTATTAGCCAATTCTTGAAATATAGCACCGGCGGAGGAGGCACCGAAGGGCATAACATTAAATTGAAATAGGCCCCTGAATCCCGAAGCAAAAGCCGTTTTTTCTCTGTCTTCTTCCTTTATAGGTATTTGCCAATATCCCGATATCAAATCTAAACTGGTGAAATATTTACTTTTACCTAATAACGCCAATATATCATCTATTAATGGTAATGGATAGGCAATTGGTTTTGTAATTTTGTTTAATTGTCTAAAATCAACACAAAACCTTTTCTCGTCTTTATTATCTTTGTTTGAGTCATGGTTATTTTTCTTTTTATCTACTAAAACAATAGGGAAGCTCCACGGACTTCTTGACGGACTTATTATGTTTGCGTCTAGCATTTCGTCGATGGCTTTATCTATGAATACCTTATTGTTTAATGGTGTTCGATACGGCCTTAATTTAATGGGTGGATGATACCCTGTGTCTATGGTAAATTCTATTGCTGAAGTTTGTGTTAATTCTAAATTATTTCTTGCGAAGAGAGTTCTGTGTTTTAAGAGTATCGGTAGAATATTTTCTTTTTGATTTTCATCTACACGTAAATCTGATAAGATTTCATCTTTAGATAAACCTGATTTCGGCTGATTATTTTTAATAACTTCTTGTACTGAGCATATTTCATTATCATTTACCGATTTTATTCGCCCTATGGCACAGTGTCGTCTAAGCCTTATTGTTTTGTGCGTATTGTTTATAATTAAAATGGGAAATTGTCTATCACGCGTTGTCTTGACGACTGAATTAACAATTGTTAAACCGGGTTCATTATCAAAGAAAGAATTGCTTATTCCATTGAATTCATAATTCGTATTTGAACGTATGCAGTTTCTTTTAGCTTGAGCAAAGAGTCTATATGCAGTTTGCGGTTTTAACACAGTATGCCTAGTTAATCTCGCTATCGTTGAAAGATGTACATCTTCTTCTAGAGGTACATAACAGTTATCAATCCTCAAACATCCTAAATCAAAGTATAAACGGACACCATTATCTTGTAAAAAGTCTCTTCCTAAAATAACATTTCTATTAACGTTACTTACTACAAAAAACATGTGCTCTTTATATATGCTCCCTATTTTGAATCTCAATTTTACACTTCCGTGGACATGTAATGAATTTCCATTTACCGACTTTAGATTTACTTTTTGAAATATCAGTGCGGGTTTTTGTTTTAACATATCATAAGTACGTTTACTCACGATGCTGACTTGAGCGCCCGAGTCTATCAAGCTCCTAAATTGATAACCACCTGTTGAAATAACACAAGAATTTGGACTACCACACAAAGCGATATTATATGTCTCGACTTTTTCATTCTTACCATAGACCCCTTTTTGGTAAGAATTTCCTAGTTTTTTCGATTAATGTACGTTTTCCTTTGAGTACATTCTCTACTAAAGTGTCCTAATTTACCACAATTCCAACAATCAATTTTATCTTTCCAATTTTTGTCATATTCGTTCTTGTGCCTGTTACCGTTTTGATCTATCGTATGACCCTTCCGCCCTACCGTATATGCACTTATCTCGCGTTGCCTACGGCGACAGATTTCAATAGAATGACCGTGTTTCTTGCAATATGTGCAAACAATAGATGACCTAATATAATCGATATCTGTCTGAATATTATCGGTCGTAATGTTATAAAGTCCATTTATTTGCGATCGTAACTCAAACCTAGCTCTGACACTTTGCTCGTGTATAGCGCTTTTTAAAGCATTTGATAACGTCGCATGATTTTCTCGCATTAATTTAAGTCTCAAATAATCGTTTGATAATCCGTCGATAAAAATGTCTACTAACTGTTTTTCTTTATAGTCTAAATTTCCTTCAATATTTTCGTATGCGTCAGTCGCAAGAGATAAAAGTCGCTCAGCGTATATTTGAACATTTTCGTCGGTCTTTTGTTTAGTCGTCTTTAATAATGAGAAAGCGTATTGTGGGTCTTGAATTTCTGCAAATCTTAATTTAAGCTGTTCCTTTAAATCTGTCCACGTCCCTGTCGAATCATCAGTCAAAAAACGATGTATGTAATCACTAACAAGCCCTTTACTAGATTGGTAAGCAACAAATTTTAATTTATTCTCATCTAAATTGGTAAGTGTTCCATATTTTTCTACATTTTTAATCCAATTTTTAAATTCTTTTGAATTTCCATCAAATGATTGTACCACCTGTGAAATAGTCTGAGTGCTTATGGCGGTTTTAACATCTTTAATTTGTTCATTTAAATTTTGAAATAATTCAGGGATTATTTGATTTGCCATTTTGATACAAGCGTTAGGAAATAAAACAGTCACTCACCGGAAGTTGCAGAATATGTGCGGTCTGATGTCGTTGTTCCCGGCTCACGGTTGTTGTTACTGGTTACAGAAGTTGCCGAAACGGAGTTTCTTCGCGTTGTTTTTCATGGCTTCGTAATCGTAAGTGGTAGTATTTTTTTGTTCGAATCCTTGGTTCACGAGCACCATTTAACGTCCTGTGTCCCGTAATCGTTCATAGTTCATGGACGACCCATAGTTACTATCAATGTTCATTACTCTTAAATTACCGGTATGTAGCCTATCATTCGATATCTCGTCATGCGCGAATTGCCAAGATGACGAGTTTTGCATTAACTCCCATTTTCTCGTGCCGCGCATGGGACAAGTCTACTCTATCTATTTATGTTAATTTCTCTGCATTACGTAGGGTAAAATATTCAACAACACCATGTATCAGTTTCTAGTCCAATTTAATGTCTAACATACTTAATATTTTCGGTTATACAAATACAGTCTGATAGCTACATGATCGTATCTTTCTCGATCCGTACACCTCCAAGTCTAAACGCTAACCCAACCGCAGAGTGCCGCTCTCCTTCCAAACATCCCCATTTTGTCCCCAAATTAATTTGCATATTTTTCCTTTAAACTTTTGATTGGTCCTCAGCTAGTATGGTTATTATTCATTGGTTGATTCGTCAGAATATTCTAGAAGGAACACTTTTTCATGTATGCACTTGCTTGGCGGATATACTAAAATTTAATCAATATATATTGGTACTAATCAATTTTTATTGATATAGAGTAATTCTGTTACTTTCGTCAGTACTATAACTTTTGTACCCCAGACAATAGGTGACCTTTTCATCTGTGCTGTTTATTGACCATGAGTGTTACTTATAATCTCGTATCTATATGCCGACTCTGGACTCAATGTGTTCTTATTTGAAATTTAATCAGGTCTGACTTTCCATGTTATTGATTCCAATTATACCCCACCCTGAGTGTGTTTGCTACTTTAAATAAATCTTAACCAGGTCTTAGTTTTGTAAATACCTCCCATTATTAATTGTTCAGACTTTATCTTAACATTGCATATATACATTATTTGAATATACATATTATCCTTTTTAATTTCTATCGTAAGAATAAAGTCATAAGAATAAACGATAAACGATATGTTTGCATACTCGCTACTGATATACTTGTCAATATTTCGTACATAAAGAAAACCCAAATATTTCACCCAATTTCTCATCATTATTTGACAAATCGCAATCTTATTATCACGTTTCAATCAAAATAATTGTGTTTTCTTATCGGCCAATAAATAAACATTGTCGTTCTTATGCGTGATTATTAATCAACTCGGACACAAACCCTAATGCTTTAATTTGCACACATCAGAACACAGAATCGTTGTTTTTAAGCCGAAACATAACAACAAATCGAAAGTTATGTTATTCTTAGCCTTTTGGGTATAGTGTCAACGTGTCCACATTGATAATCAAAGGAACTAATAACAATCCTGATTCACCATCAGGCAGCATGTATTATAGCTAATCTCTACATACCGGTAAACCGTACTTGGCTCATTAGCCATTTCGTTTCTGCATTTCCTCGTAATACCGGCTGCATTATTTGACTTTCAACAAAGCCTGCCATTGCCAATTCCTTACATTATTTATATTGAAGAGGCTCGCGAGTTAATACAAGCGCGTGGACATGCACTGATATCGGAGGGACACAAACGGCTGTATTGTAAGATGCACGTGCTCAGAATGTGCATTTTGAAATAAACGAAACTAAACGAAGAACTTGCTATCACGTCATTCTCAGCGATTATTCATCATGTTCCTTATTATCGATTAACATGCAAGGCTACTTAAAAACATGAAAGAAAACGTCACAGTAAAACAATAAACCACAACAGCTTTGTCGCAAAAGGAATGTGTGGACGGATCTTGTGATCAACAACATTTCATTGTAATGACATATTTGAAGTTTCAAGTGCATAACTTATAGTTCGCTCAACAAACTTTTTAAGCAGAATGGTCAACCTTCCGACAAAGTGACTCCTATGTACTCCCTGTCAAGCTGTTTTGCGGACTAAAGATTTAAAACAGGCAACCAAATATAACAGGGTCTAATATTACGAAAATTGCCAGTTTGCCACAAGAAAGTCATAATTCAAAACGATATATGTTTTGTGGTACATAGATCTGATTAGGCGCAAGCTTTATAACGCCGCAATCTCCAAGGACATGTGACATGTGGGACATCTTGAGAATCGATCTGACGACGCTTCATTCCATGCGTGGTAATGCAAACTTCGACTCATACATTTTAATGAGCTATGAGTGTTTCTATTTGTACACACAGCGCTAGCAAACTATAGCCTCCGTAGTAAAATAACAAACGTTGCAGAGTTACTTGGGGGCGAACCGCGGATAAGTAACTTTAAAAAATCATTGCCCTGTTGTAATGTATACAATGACGGAAAACAATCTGTTCCAATAACTAACGTCATAATATCTTCGTTCCCATCAAGTTAACAATTAAAACCTATTCATAAACAAAAAGGCCGACTCGCTAAATAGTGCGTTTAAACAGAGTAGGCTTATAGCATACGGTTCACACATGTCTTATCTTTCTAAACATGTTTGTAAAATAAAATACTAACGTATACACACCTTTGCTTTAAGGACACACTCATCCCCGTTTCATGTGTAAACAATCATTTAGTGTCTTAAGAGAAGATTGAAAACAGGTTTAAAACGGGTTGGACAATACATACCAAGAGAGGTTATGGTTATTTGACAAAAAGTGTGAATGATGTTTCTTTCAAGAACGTGTGCGATTCCCGGTTACCCCAATTCATTAAACCCTACATCACGAAGCATACAGAATTAGTTTTTATGACGGATTTGTTTAAAGGGAATGTTTTAAGATGAATTAATTGTAGATGACCGTCATCTTAATCATTTCTTTTTACTTACAAACGGCTTATCTTAAGGCTGCACGTAAAATCATTTCCTGTTAGGTATTGAAAGCGGCGCAAGTTCAACAAATTGCAATTCGTGCTCTGCCTCAATGTAATTTACATGGCCACGTTAATAATAATTTATTTTAATTAAAAGTTTACAAACCGCACGTATAATGATCATCAACACGTCCTCGTGATCTCGCACGCGACTGTGACCAGTTCTGTGACATTCTAGAACGTCGCGCTCTGAGTACTGTTCTGCGCATTTACAATAATACATGTACATGAGGTTGTATAAACTTAATGCAAGATAAGTATGATAAATAATCATCATTGGTTTCCATTGCGCGTAATTTAACGCAAATGGCAGAATCTTAATGTTTAATGACAATTAAAAGACCATGTTGAACTGTTTCGTTTGCAAAATAACTTACACTATATCAATCTACGGAAAGTTTTAAAACTTCATTAAAAATGATCAGCAAACTACACTTAAAAATATACATGTTTAAGTGTTTGCTCCTCGCGGAAAAACCTCTCGAAGGGTTTATCATTTTAACTGATTTACAACCTCTCCACTATATATAAGTTATTGAGAAGCTATACACGGTACATGTGTCAGTGAACCAGAGGAGTCAATAAAGCAAAATAAACAAGATTGTTCTTTCGGCCGATCATTGTTTACAAGTCGACATAGAGTCATTTCTGTGCATATATTAGAAATACAGCGAAAATACTGACATCGATTATACTTATAAAAACGCTTTTGCAACACCTTGTTCCAGATTGTAGATATATCATGCACATGTTACTCTTCTACTTCGTTGACGTATTGATTAAAGTCAGTCTGTTTTTAGCGAAAATCCAGTTAAGGAGGAAATTGTTGTCCCTAATAAGCCAGGCTTATCTGGTAAGACACTTTGCGCCAATACTTTGAACCCGCGCCAATACATTGAACCCGCGCCAATACATTGAACCCGCGACAATACATTGAACCCGCTTGTCCTAGAGAGATGATCAAAATAAATGTTGATCAGACGAAGCATGAAAGGCATACGTTATCTTCCTTTTAGATGCCATATATTATATTTGAATTATTCATAAGAGTCAACAGAGATGCCTTGTAGTTTTTGATGTTTAATTATATTCTTATTATCATTATTATATTATTATTTGTCATAGATGATTGGAATACTATCACAGAAGCGTTGCACAGCTAACCGATGCCTAAAATACTTTGCAATTGTCTGCATTTAACATGTTGTGCAAGAAATATACTTAATGTGTTATTACATTCTACCATCATTAATATGTTAAGCTAGCTAAACAATATTGATTGCAAACAGGGAGTGAAGTGACAATCCAGAAACAATGTATTCCTCTGCAACACAAAGATAACCTTAATCAATCAGAATTATGCGAAGTCATATTGAACGAAAACCAAGAACACGAAATAAGATGCACCGTCGCAATAAAGCGTTGAAGTAATTTGCTATGGTACAAAGGTCTGACGTTTATTATTCCTCAGGGGAAATCGTTAGGTGAAAGGTGTAAGTGGATTGAACCTAAAAATGCGATAAAAGAGGAAAACATAAGATTTCACGGAACTGCTTATTGTTCTCGAGTACTTGAGGTTAAAAGGCTCGATGTTGTACAGGATAGAATGCCATTAATATATGTTTCATTTCAGATGTATGTTTTACATCATCTAGGTAGCGTAATGCATTAATATCTTCTTACATATATCATTTGCACATAGCGTTGTTTGGTATTTTATGCACAGACTCGATGGCATATTGTGTATATTTAATGCACCTTTACCATTATATGGCAACAGCTGTAGAGAAATTAAAAGTTTGCGCAACTATTGATTTCGAAAATGAAATCATTATCATAATTGATTATTTTTATTATTTTTATTATATGTTTTTTTTTTTATAATTGCGTATAAAGGACGTATCTGATAAAAAAAAATATGACAGATGCTACACTTTCACGTCGAAACCTCGACACGTATATTTACTGGTAAACGTAGAGTACAGAACCACATGGCATAATTCGTGCTGTACTACTATCCTTGTTGTGAAACAGAGACGGTTGATCATGTATGCTTATACAGTTTAATCAAATACGGAGGGTTGATCATGTATGCTTATACAGTTTAATCAAATACGGAGGGTTGATCATGTATGCTTATACAGTTTAATCAAATACGGAGGGTTGATCATGTATGCTTATACAGTTTAATCAAATACGGAGGGTTGATCATGTATGCTTATACAGTTTAATCAAATACGGAGGGTTGATCATGTATGCTTATACAGTTTAATCAAATACGGATCCTTTGTTCCTGTGATATGATACAGAAATGTAAAATTCATTGGGAATGTAATGTGATCTAAGGATAAAAACTACCTGCAAGAATAGTCATAGCATACAAATATGTCAACCCGAAAGGGATGCTGCATATGAAGGTTTAGTTTAATATATTCAATATATACAATAGACATATAGTCCATGAATACACACGATCAAAACTTAGTACCATATATAAAAGCATGACATGTGATCAGTATTACATTACATAGGTTGTTAAAATAGTATCAATACATGAAAAGGTCTAGGATAAATGTTGTTGGAATACAGCATTTAGAATCAACTTAACAAGCTAACATGCTATAACGATAACATCAAAAACAACAAAGACGAATCAACAAGAGAGCGAGAAGGCAAGTTTGAGTAATGAATTATATACACTTAATCATAATAATATTTATAAAGGTTTCTTTGATTAAATGCTTTATGTACATACATAGCTAAGTTCATGTTGGTACTTAATTTTTTATTATCTGATTGCATTAATTCCATAAATTTTAACATGTTTGGTCTTTTCCAATAATATTTATTTATATACAATTTCCTAATATCATCATATAAGGAGCATTCTAATAAAAAATGATTGAATGATATGAAGTGTTATGAGATTAGGATAATAGACGCCCGATGAAATCTACGGAGTGGAAAGATCTGACTCTAAAGGAAAAGTGCATATGCAAAAAGTGCATATGCACTTTAATCAAATTCGGATCGTTACAGAGTTAGAGTACAGAGTTAACGCTACGATCACCCGCTCTCGTTATTGAAATACTTTTCGTTCAGAGAACATATGCGTATTCTTAGAAAGCTTTTTTTTAGTATCACGTTACAATCGAAATAATACAATCGAAATAATTGTGTTTTCTTATCAGCTAATAAATCATCGTTCTTAAGCATGATAAATAATCACATCGGACACACGCCCTTATGTTTCAATTTCCACGCAGCAGAACACAGAATCATTGTTTTTAAGCCGGAACATAACAATACATCGAGAGGTATGACAGTCGTAGCCTTTAGGTAATAGTGTCAAAGTGGCCACATTGATAAACGAAAGAATTCCTGATTGACCATCAGGCAGCATGTAGAATAGCCAGTCCCGTCATTAACTGTACATGAATTATTTGCCATTTGGTTTCAGCATTTCGTCGTTATACCGGTTACATTTTTTGACATTCAACATAGCTTGCAAATGTCAATTACTTACTTTATTTAACTTGCAGAGTTAATCGCTCGCGTGTTGAGGGGCACATACGGCTGTATTGTAAGATGCACGTGTTGAGGGGCACATACGGCTGTATTGTAAGATGCACGTGTTGAGGGGCACATACGGCTGTATTGTAAGATGCACGTGTTGAGGCGCACATACGGCTGTATTGTAAGATGCACGTGTTGAGGGGCACATACGGCTGTATTGTAAGACGCACGTGTTGAGGGACACATACGGCTGTATTGTAAGATGCACGTGTTGAGGGACACATACGGCTGTATTGTAAGACGCACGTGCTCAGCACTAGCGATCACATTATTGCCAATGCATATTTGTTCTTGGTGATTATTGGTCCCGTTCCTTATTATCGATAAACGTAAAAGGCTACTTAAAACATGAAAGAAACGTCACAGTAAACTATAAACAACAAAAGTTTTGTCGCAAAAGGAATTTGTGGATGTGTGATGAACCTCTTCATTTCATTGTAATGATATACTTGAAGTTTCAAGTGCATAACTTAAAGTTCGCTCCACAAACAATTTAAAGAAATTTGTCAACCTTTTGCAGATTGACTCTAATGTAACCCCTATCAAGCTCTTTAACGGACAATAACTGTTGATTGCAAACAGGGAACCAAATATAACTAAGCCTTATATTACGAATGTTGCCACTGGGAAGTCCTAATTCAATACAAAATCTGTTTTGCGGAGCATTGACATGATTAGGCACATTCTTCTTTACGCCGCCATCTCCGATGACGGAGATGTGGGACATGTGGGGCATGTGGGACACATTATCTTGAGAATCGATCTGACGACGCTTCATTCCATGCGTGGTAATACAAACTTCTACTTATACATTTTAATTGGCTTTCGCCACATACAGAAAGTATGAATGATTTCTGGTCATGATTTCCAGCGGAAAGACGTTATTAAAACATTTATTAACGTAGAAACAATGTGATAAGAGGATGCGTTTGTCCTTCGAAATTGATTGGTTTGATGCAATTACTAACGGCACACCATGTTCGTCAGACGCTACATGATTGATTCAACAAGGTTAATTACCGGAACTGTTTGCCAATATAAACTGCCTCTGCATCTTAACCCCGAGTAAACTGCGTATATGTTTTATTGCTCTTCTCAACAGGGACCGCCTGCGTCCTAACGTCTTAATACTGGCGTTGTGAATGAATAGTACATGCATTTATCATACCACCGCATTGATGTCTGCCTCATATAACGTTGCCTGATATATTTTTTTATATCATAGTCAACAGGAAGTTCTTATATCATGTGTGGAGGATGATCATAATACTCGGAATCAACTATAAAGTAATCATTTTTAGTAAAATCGAATCAGATTTAACAAGACAATTTGTTACCAAGATGTAAAATATTTTGAACACAAAATGCACCACATTCAGCAAAAAACATTTTTTACTAATACTAAGCAGCAATTTTTTCATTATTTCTTTAAAATCGAGGACGTAGATGTATGATAAACAATAAAACAGGTTACTGCCTGATATATTTGTAATATATAAGGCTCGGCAAAAATAAAATAACTGCTCGGCAAGCCCCGACGCTATATTATTCTAAGCCTTGCCTGATATATTACAAAAAGATCAGGCAGTAACCTTTTATCCTCTATATCTATAATGCGTGTAAACTATGAGCGACAGCTAACTACTTGTGTTTCTATTTGTATACACGGCGCTTAAAAACAATAGCGATCGTAGTAAAATAACAAACATGGCAAAGTAACTTGAAGGCGAAACACGGACAAGTCGTAACTTTCAAAAGTCTATACAATGAAAGACACCGCGTTCTGTTCTAATAATTAATATCAGCATATCTTGGTTTCTTTCTATTAAACAATGCAAGTCATATCATAAACCAAAAGCTTAAGCGTTCAAGAATGCGTTTAAACAGAGTACATGTAGATTAATTAAACACAGTTGACGCGTACATTACCTTACTAAATATGTTTGTTAAATAAATTCAAACTTATACACACGTTCCGGTGGTCGCAGAATCATGAGGAATGTGTAACCTGTATAGACAAGTCCGTTTCTTGAGTAAAAACAGTAATTAGTGTCTTTAGAAAAGACATAGATAGTGCATGCCTTGGCATAGGATATTGTGAAGACGAAAAGTATAACACTTGCCGAATAGTTTTAGTAACATACAATATAAAATTAATTTTTATTTTCCTCTGTAGATCTAGATAAAATGATAGTATGATATCGTCCGATGAGAGTCACAAAGGACTGTTAGTCCATGTACAATGAAGAGGGATAGTGCGTTCTTGATCTCAACCGAATGGACACGGGTATACTTTCCTGTAGGGATCACGCATGTTACAAGGAGTGAGAGTCAGTTTCTTTTAACAACGTATGCATGGGAATCCTGGTTACCCCAAATAATATATGCAACCCAAGAAGCACGCAGAAGTAGTTAATGAAATGGATTTGTTTCAAACAGAAGACGTTTTGATATCTATTTCGTAGCTGACAGTGAAGTTATTCCAATCGTGAGACTTATACAAGCGGCCCAACCGACTACGAATAGAGATGGATCGGTCACTTGTAAGTGCGGAAACGTGTGCAAGGACCAACGCGGTCTACGCAGCCACCAAGGGAAATCTGGTTGTCAACGTGTGTGGTCACAAGGACAGCGCATAGCCATCTTGGCTAGTGAGACGCAGGAGTACTCCAGTCTGGATTCAACCCACAGTACTGAAGAACTCTCCGTCCAGGAGACCCCAAAGGATGCCTTCCGAAATCTTGAGGAGGATGAGAACCCCTTTTAGAGCTCCTAAGACTCAAAGCATCCCTGAAGCAAACCAGGCGACCGATCCGGATAGACCACAGCAAGACACTGCCACTAGAACCAGGAAACCAAGGATTAAGTGGCCCAAGGCTTCAGACAAGACATCATGGACCCAACTGGACGAGGACCTTGGTAACATCCTCGAAGCATCCATGCAAGGACCAGTTGACCGGAAGCTGACCACCCTCACAACCTTGATATATTCAGTAGGCAATGAAAGATTTGGACTAGAAGAGGAGAGAGTGCGAAAGGAACCTCCAAGACCAAACAAGCGGCAAGTCCTCATCCAGAACTTGAGACGTGAACTCAAGCAGCTGAGACGACGGTACTGTGCTAGTTCACCCACAGAAAGGATTGGACTTACACAGCTTAGAGATACAGTTCGGACACAGCTGACATCATTAGGGAAAGCCGAAAACATCAGAAGAAAGACACGGGAACGGGCAAAGAAGAGGGCAGCTTTCACAGCCAACCCATACAAGTTCGGAAGATTCCATCTCGACAAAGAGAAAGGTCAGGAAAGTTGGAAACTCCACTAGAGGAAGTAGAGAACAACCTTAATGTGACCCATTCTGACCCCAATCGAGAGGACGTGCTAGTAGACTGTGACCGAATAGATCCAGCGAAGGAACATGAAAAACAGCTGAATGCGACGGAACCAATGCTAGGCGAGGTGAAAGAAGCTGTGAAAAAGGCCAGAGCTGCTTCAGCGCCAGGACCCAATGCCATCCCGTACAAAGTGTACAAGATGTGCCCACTACTTCTCAGGCGTCTATGGAGGCTTCTTAAAGTAGTCTGGAGGAAAGGGGATGTACCAGAGGCTTGGAAGGAAGCAGAGGGGATATTTACACCAAAGGAACGCAATTCCAAGACGGTCAACCAGTTCCGAACGATCTTGTTGCTCAACGTCCAGGGGAAAATATTCTTCGCCATCCTTGCAAGAAGACTTACATCTTTCCTGACAGGCAACGCATAAATGGAGGAAAGATCTCACTGGAGTTTGACTTGACTTGGCCAACGCATACGGGTCCGTTCCACACCAGCTCATCTATACAGCCTTCCGACACTACCATGTGGACGGCCACATACAGAAAATCATCACCAGTTACCTGGATGGGATCAGGCTCCGGTTTGCTGTTGGTGACCAGCTAACCAGATGGCAAAGGTTGGAGAAAGGAATCGTTACTGGCTGCACAGTTTCCGTGGTGCTTCTCATCATGGGGATGAACATGCTGATAAATGCTGCCCAACGAGAGACACGTGGACCAAATACAGAGTCGGGAATCTATCTCCCATCTAGCAGAGGCTTTATGGATGACCTCACATTGACGACAACAACACACGTCCAAGCTAGATGGATGTTGACAGCCCTGACGGATGTCGATTCATGGGGAAGAATGAAGTTCAAAGCAGCAAAATCCAGATCTCTCGTCATAAAGAAAGGACAGGCAACATAGAGGTTCAAACTCTACGTAAGAGATTCCTTCCATAGTGACGAGGCCAATAAAATGCCTGGGCAAGTTGTTTGATGCAAGCCTACAAGATCGCGACAATGTCAAGAAGTTAGATAAACAGGTAGAGGAGGCTTTCAAGAAGATAGACCGCTGCGGACTACCCGGCAAGTTCAAAGCTTGGCTATACCAGCACGCACTGCTCCCAAGACTTATCTGGCCGTTGATGCTTTACGAGGTACCCATCACAACAGTGGAAGCCCTGGAGAGAAGCACTAGTCGACACCTCAGGAAGTGGCAAGGAGTTCCACCCAGCTTTACCAGTATTGGACTCTACGGGAAGAGCAACAAGTTACAGCTCCCGCTATCTTCGCTGGTAGAAGAGTTCAAGACAGCAAAAGCAAGATTTGTGTTGACCTTGAGGGACTCTCCGGATGAGCTCATCCGTGAGGCAGGGATCCACACCTGAACGAGTAGGAAATGGTCAGCGACAGAGTCTGTGAGCTAGGCAGAGAACGAGCTCAAGCACAAAGACATCGTTGGAGTGACTGCTGTTGGACGTGACGGAATTGGTGCGAGAAAGGTGGTACTGTGGAGCCGATCAGACCAGAAAGAGAGGCGTGCAATGATTCAGTCTGAGGTCAGGAGAGCCAGACAAGCAAGGGCTGTAGAAATGGGAGCGCAGGGAGCATGTACCACGTGGGAAACCGCAGACAGGAAGTTGACCTGGGGAGACATCTGGAAGTATGAGCCTTTTCGGTTTTCCATTCTTCTCAGGTCTATCTATGACCTACTTCAATCCCCAGCGAACTTGTGCCGATGGGGACTCACAGAAGATCCAAAATGCAGCCTGTGTGACAGAGTAGGCACCCTAGAGCATGTTCTGTCATCTTGTACTACAGCACTGACACAGGGAAGATATAGATGGAGGCATGATTTGGTCCTCAGAGAGTTGGCTGACTGGCTAGAGAAGGAACGGAAGAAGGAACGTGGTAATTACCCCCGCCATGGGCACATCGCTTTCGTCAAATCTGGTGAGACCATGAAGGCAAATAAACCAACAAAAGCATCAATTCCTGATGGCACGAGAGACTGGAAGATGGAAGTTGACCTTGGTTGAAGGATTGTTTTCCCAAACGTGGTTCAGACGACCCTACGACCAGATATTGTACTGTGGTCAGAGACAGGAAAGAAGCTCGTCACCATAGAGCTGACAGTACCATGGGAGGCAAGATGTGAAGAGGCCTACGAGCGGAAGAAGGCAAAGTACACAGAACTCATGGATCTGTGCAAGCAACAAGGCTGGCGTACTTGGAAATTTTGCCGTGAAAGTTGGCGTTAGAGGGTTCTGTTCCCAGTCCGTGCACAGGCTGATGACAGCAGTAGGAACTACTGGCAGGGAGAGAGAAGTGGCTATCCAGAGACTGAGCCAAGCAGTTGAGCGGACATCAAGCTGGCTGTGGCTGAGGCGAGAGGAGAAGAGCTGGAGGCAATCAACCAACACATAGTGACTGATCATCACTGTGGGCCCACCGCTATCAGAATGCTCATGGAATTAAAAGGGCCGAAACATTATAAGACGGCGGCATCCATGCTGATGATGTTGGTAGAGGAGCAGCCTACAACCAAGCACAGACTGGTTAGACTGTAGTCAAACTAAAAAAGTATGCACGTAAATTCATTGCATGTTAGCCTTTTTCATCGGAACCAGTTCATCAAATAGCAACTCACACTATTAATAAATGAATTTTATTTACCGGGACACGTTCACTATGATTTATATCAGTAAATAAACCACACTCATAATAACCATTGATAAATCTGCGTGAGCTCCGCGTGTGTGTGCCATTCTAGAACGTCGCGCTCTTGTTGATGTATCGAGCATCTACAATACTACATGGAGTTGTGAAAACTTAATGCATGGTTAGTGTTCATTCATTTTCCTTTTTCTATTACGCTAAATTTAATGCAAGTTTCAACTTGTTTTCAGATAATGCCTCGGTTGACAAGAAATACGGCACCGCAGATTTACTTGGGACCTTAGGTGCTTTTTCCGGTTAATGGAACGCCACAAACACCATCGAGAGAGATTATTTGAAAGAAGGGACCGGGCACATGTATTTAATGTGACTTTTGTCGGACTTTCTATCTGCCCTTTTTGCATTGTAAATAAGTGCCGAGTGTTTCATTACATCGTCAGTATTATTAAAGTGATCAAAATATCATCGGGATGCACACTCTGTATCATAGGATTGAATAACGTTTCTAATATTGTGACGCTGACCTCTGTGCACTGTTTCGTTTACCGAATAACCTTAACTGTCAATCTACGAACAGTTTCCAAATTACAATTATGTATGATCAGCTTATATGTCACATGTTCAAGTTTGTTCTTCCCTGGTTAACGAACTATCGATGCTTGTGGTGATCGTTTTCATTGCTTCACAACCGCCCTAAAGCAGTGTAAGTAATTAAGTAGCTATAAATAATATGAGAGTCAACAAGACTACTGTCAAGCAATATAAGTCCCCTACCGGCTCCACCATTGTCAGAAATTCCAGATTATTTTTTATAAATATTTGTTGCCATAGCAACCAAATTTTTTTATTTAGAAACAAAATGAAATGACGTGCATAATGTCCATATTGCTATCTATCCATGTTTCAAGTTTCATGAAAAAATATTAAGAACTTTAAAAGTTATTGCAGGATCCAGAAAACCACCATTTTCAGCAGTATTTCTAGTCTATTTGTTGCAATAGCAACCCGAATTTTTTACGTCGGAACGAAATGAAATGACGTGCATAATGTCCATATTGCCATCTATCCATGTTCAAAGTTTCATGAAAAAATATTAAGAACTTTAAAAGTTATCGCAGGATCCAGAAAAACCACCATTTTCAGCAGTATTTCTAGTCTATTTGTTGCCATAGCAACCATAATTTTTGACGTAGGAACGAAATGAAATGACGTGCATAATGTCCATATTGCCATCTATCCATGTTTCAAGTTTCATGAAAAAAAATTAAGAACTTTTTAAGTTATCGCATGATCCAGAAAAGTGTGACGGACGGACGGAGACAAATTCATAAGTCCCCTCCGGTGAAACCGGTAGGGGACTAATGAAGCAAAACAAACAAGATTGTTCTTTCGACCGTGTTTACAAGTTGACATTGTCTGTGCATATTAGCATTTAGTATAAATATAAAAACGTTGTTGTAAAAATACCTGGTTTTATATTATAGATATATAAAGCACATGTTACACTTCTTGCAATTTTGATTTGAATAAGCATGAACGGCATAGGTGTATCTGCATTTTAAATGTCATATATTAAATTGGTATTATCATCAAAATCTTGCTAGACAGCTTGCAGTTTTATATGTTCCGGTTCTTTTAAAACATTCGCATTATTTGGTACAGCGTTGATTGTAACAAATATGGAAACAGATTAGAAGCGTTGCATTACTAAACGATGCCTTAAATTTACATATGGATCCATTGTGCATTCCCAGTTTTAAAAGATATAACATTGCTCGTGTTCATTAATTTCATAATCAGTAACATTTTAATCTAAGTAAAGTAGAGGTTGCAAACAGGGAGTGCTAGTGACATTGCAGGAAAAATAATAATAATAATAATAATAAAAATTCTTCTGCAACACAAAGAAAACTTCAATCAATCAGAATTATGCCAAGTCTAAACAACCAGAATCCGAGAAAATGAAATAAGATGCAATGTGGCAAGAAAGAGATGGAAATAAATATGCTCTTACAAAGACCTGACGTTGATTATGCCTCAGATAAAATCGTTAGGTAAAGTAAGTTGATTGGACCGAAAATGCGATAAATCTGGAAGGCCTCGGTGTTGTACAGACAAGTAAATTTTCTGATGCATGTTTTACAGCATGAACATATTTATAGACATTAATCGCCTGGAAGTTGGAACTCCATTTCAGCGTTATGTTGTAACGTATTTTATGCACTGCATACATCATGCTTTATGGACATTTAATGAACCAACAGCTGTAGGGGATTATACGAATGCGTAACTATTGATTTCGAAAATGAAATCATAATTAGTGCAAGCACTTTTGTTCAAGTACATCAAAGCGTCGGGCACAATTCTAAATGCTTATATTTAAATAAACGACGTGGGCGTTACAATTACAATAGGCACACTTGAGTGACAAAAACAATACGATGTATACAAACTCTTTGCAAAGTAAACAGGGTGATATAAAATGAATGCTTTTAAAAGTGTATTGATTCAATTCATAAATTAATCATCCTCTGCGAGTAAGAGACAAAGACAATTTTCACACTGCTATGAACCCAACATAGTAGGCAAGCATAAGCGGAGAAATGTACGATATTTAAAATTAACGCCGTGTGACTTGACATTTTTTTGCATTTTTCTTTGACATTATTTAATAAAGGTTTACTCGCTCAATCTTGAAGTAGCATGTATGTGTACTATACCGTTAAAGGAAAGGTTATATCAAGTACACGCTAGTAGGATTTAGTTATATTACGTGAGCTCAACGCGTTGGTAATATATACCTACATGTGAATTGCACAGTATCATTCATCCGAACGTTGGATATTTCAATTCTCTTCAATAAGAAATCAATTTAAGCAGAATACTGACGTTTCTTACGCACACATTATTTAGATGTCGACCTTGAAAAATCTCAAACTTTCACTTCTATGTTCATACGGAATAGGATTCAAGTGTGCTCCACCACACTGGTGCAGCTATCCAACACTGGCCTGATACTTGTGTTATCCTTTGGCATAACACGCTGGAGTTGTGCCGTACCGAGTTCGAGCATGAGTTTCACGGGATTACAGACAACATCACAGGACAAGATTGTTCTCTTGTTTTACTCGATCCTAGTTCTGAAGCCAAAACAGGTCAACGTAACGGTATATCAAATGCGCAAATACGAACGGACGGTCCCAGAAAGTCGGTGGAGAATTTGTCGTAATTATGTTTAGTTCGAATTTGCTTTTGTACATAATGGAGAAAAAACTTCACCCCTGAAGTTGACGTTTACTGTGCTAAAGATAAGGTGTTCTGATTGATTCAAACGTTTCGTGTTTCTTTGTCTGTACTTTGTCTGTTGCTAGACAATTCCAAGACTTCATTTCATGTATTCAAGCTTTTATAACATAAATTCACCGTCTTCAGCGGCTGCTGAATTAGCAGCATTAATACAGACATATACTACGGGTAGTTGGTTTTTGGGAAACCGGGCGAAATGCTAGTGCGTAGTGTCGTAACAGATTAGCCCGTGAAGTCCGCATAGGCTTACCTGGGACAACACCTTCCGATTAGACTTGATTTTTTTGTACAAAAGAAACTTTCTTTATAGGAAAACGCCAATACAAGCGGACAGTGTCTACCTTGATTAGCCTGTGCGGACTGCACAGGCCAATCCGGAACGAAACTGTATGCACTTCATATGAGAAATGTTGTTTGTCGTTAGCGCAGCTCATAAGTACGTAACATCACTGTAACAAACGACACTCGAATTAATTGTACACATTTATTGACTCATACCACGCACACCATTTGTGTAGATACATAGAACTGTAAGATTACGTTACTGATACATACTGACACACTTGGGTAAAATATTTAAACATGTGCTTTGGCACATAAAACAGCACTAAACACGACGTTGAATATAAAACATTGGACCATATTTTGAACAAATAACACAAGCACTCAAAACGATATAGCTGTTATTAACAGCATCAACACAAATGCAACATCTGCTTAATCTAACCCTTGAATAATATCGTAACCTTGGGCATTTATTTTAAGACATATGTTTCTAGCGTTCGTTATTTATAGTTCGAAGGCTTTCACGACATTTGTTGAAGGAAATTGATTAAGCAGAATTCAGTTTGGAAAAGTTTTTATATCAATTAAATGTGTTGCAATAAGCTAATCAGTCCCTTTTACTGCATCAGAAGCTTTACAAAAATGGTTAATTTTCTCATTTGCTTATATTATTTTCAACGAAATTCATTTTTTACCGTTTCACAGTGTCCGTTACGACCCCATCCATGCAGTATAAACGTCAATAGTTTACAGTTTCCTGATTTCCTTATTATCCCACTCACATATTTTGTACGAAATTCGCTTTCATACAATTTCCAAAAAGTTCGATTCGTGTATTTTGTCCGCATTCAATTCTTTAGTTAGCACGTCAGCCCAACATCCCGGTTACTTTTTCTCGTCCTCGTTGTGTCGGCAGACGAGCACTGGAACCGGCGAGTGGTGCAGCACGTAGTCGCTGACGCTCCCCATGAACGTGCGCCTCAGCTTCCCCATGCCGCGCGTGCCGACGACGACGAGGGAAGCGCCCACCTCCGCGGCCGCCTTAACGATTCCCTCCCCCGGGGACTCCGCGTGGATACTCTTCACCGTGCCATCGATCTGAAAAGGATGTTTACACGGTTATCGCCAGGTTTACCAGTCCTCGATATTGAAATTATTTGTGTAGAGGAAATATGCAATTGATTTTAAATTCTATATTGTGTGATGTAAGATAACAATCGTAATAACTATGTTTTACCGACCAATAAACAACTCTCGTTTTAAGTGTGATTATTATAATCTCTGACTATCGCCCCAGTGTTTACAGTCACACGCATCAGAAATAGGAATCGTTGTTTATTAGCCGATAGACATCTGTCATCAGTATGTTATCTTAACCTATTGGTTAAAGCGTCAAAGTAACCATATTGAAAGTAAACTAACGGTGATTAACCACCAAGCAGCATGCAGAAGGCCAAAACACCTTCACTAATAAACAATCTGACTAACTTGTTCAGAGAAACAATTTTCTCGTGTGCCGTTTGGTTTCAACAATTTGACGTAATACTGGTAGCATTATTTGACATTCGACATAGCCTGCCATTGTCAATGACTTAAATTATTTTTTATCAAGAAAAGTTCATCACTCGCGAGTAAATACTATCAGATGAGAATGCACTAATAGCTTAATGTATGAAGACGGCCTTATCGTCCGACCCACGTCAACAGCACCAGCACTCTCATTATTATCAAATCGTGCGTGTTCTAAATGATGATGCAATACTACTAAAACACGACAGAAACATCACAGTACCAGATTTACCACTGAAGCTTTGTCGCGAAAGGAATGCGCGGATCTTCGGATATGAAGAAGAATAGTGAAAATCTACATTTTATGGTGATAAACTATTTTCGCTTGTGTTCGCATTGATCACATTTAATGTGGACTGATAAACCGTCCGACAGAGCGACTCGATTATACACCATCTCAAGCTCTTTTCCGGCGGTATAAGTTATTGATTTCAAACAATAAAACCAACTCAAACTTAGCCTATTTCTACAAACATCGCCACTGGGAAGTCCTTATTCAACACGAAATTGACCTGTATTGGTTAACAGCGCCGTAATATTTGAGGACAGAGACGCGTAACACACGGGACAAGCAATTATGGTAATCGATATGACGACGCTTCCTTCCCGGGGTGGTAGTACAGACTTCTACTCATACATTTAATGGATTCGGCGACATATGGGAAGTATATCATGGAAAGTAAAAGTAGAAACAATGTGATAAAAGTATGTGTTTGTTCTTTGCAATTTACTGGTTCGATGCAATTACTTAACGGTACACCATGTTCGTCAGACGCTTTATCATTAACTCATCGTGGTTAATTACCGGTTCTGTTTGCCAATATAAACTACTTCAGCTGCTACACACCGAGTAAACTGCGTCAATGTCTGATTGCGATCTCCCCAACAGAGACCGCGTGTGTACTAAACGTTACCATTGGTGTTGTGAATGAATAGTATCTTTAACATGGATTAACTATACACCACAACGAAATACGTGTGTTGCTATTTGTATACCCAGCGCACGCAAACTATAGCGATCCTAGTTGCAGAGTAACTTGGAGGCGAAACACGGACAAGTCGTAACTTTCAAAAGTCATTGCCCTGCTAAAATGTATACATTGAAGGACAATGCGTTCTGTAACAATACAGTAATTTATATCAGGATATCTTGGTATCATCCATAAAACAAGTCAAGTCTTATCATATACCAAAAGCTAAAGCGTTGAAAAATGCACTTAAACAGAAAAGATTATCAACATCCAGTTAACACGTGTATTATCTTTCTAAACATGTTTGTTAAAAAAATACAAACTTATACACACGTTTAGTTTATTGCAGAATCATAACGAAATTGTAACCTGTAATAGACAAGTCCGTTTACCGAGTAAGACCAGTAATAAGTGTCTTATTGCATGTGCATAAAGTTTACTCTTAGATAAGCCAGTGCAGTCCAAAGTGTCCATACATTAAGCCCGGTTTAGTCTGCAAATGCATTAAGCCCGGTTTAGTCTGCAAATGCATTAAGCCCGGTTTTCTTAGAGAAAGGCTGATTAACATAATAAGCTAATGTGGATGAAAAACTAAACAAGAGATGTGTATTATAAAAGAAAAATACAATGATATTTGACATTTGACCTTGAAGGATGACCTTGACCTTGACTTTTCACCACTCAAAATGTGCAGATCCATGAGATACACATGCATGCCAAATATGAAGTTGCTATCTTCAATATTGCAAAAGTTATAAAACTTTAACCAAGGTTAAAGTTTTGGGAAACACAATGAATGAATGAATGACTGACTGACTGAATGAATGCATGACAGACAGACAGACAGACAGACAGACAGACAGACAGACAGACAGACAGACAGACAGACAGACAGACAGACAGACAGACAGACAGACAGACAGACAGACAGACAGACAGACAGACAGACAGACAGGCCAAAAACAATATACCCCCGATCTTTCGATCCGGGGGTTTAAAAAGCAAAAAACAACATTGGACGTAGCAATTCAAATATTCTCAGCGTGTTGGAAAAGGAAAACCCAGATTTAAGTCTAAATTAATGCTGTGTAGTTATTTCAGCGGGAAGGTCATTAATGTGAGCATTTACAAATGTTCTAGACAGTTCATGTCTTGGCATAGGATATTACGAAGACGCATAGTATAGTTTTGACATATCTTAAAACATTTTAATTCATTCTGTAGATATTATGATAGTATGATATCGTGCGATGAGAATCACAAAGTACTAGAAGTCAATGTACAATGAAGCGTGCTGTCTTCTCAACTGAACGGACACTATTGTATACTTAACAAAGGAGACTATAAAACGACCAAGAGTGTGAGTCGTGTTTCTTTCAAAAACGTATGCGAATCCCGGTTACCCCAAACCAATATATCCTACTCATAGAATCACACAGTAATAGTTGATGAAAGACTTGTTTCAAAATGAATACTTTAATATTGATATTTGGTAGCTGACAGTAAACTAACTCTTATCCTTATACTTATACAAGTGGCTAATCCAAATTTCATGTATACACATTAGTGTATTCCCTCTTACCCTTTAAAATCATTAATAAGTGCGACCATTAATAAGTCCGCGCGAGCTTGCACAAGACGGTGACAAGTTATGTGCCTGTTTAGAACGTCGGGCACTGATTGATGTTTCGCGCATTAACGATTCTACATGGAGTTGAAGCAATTAAATGAATGATAGGCATTTTAACTGTTTATTTTTTGTTCTCTCTTGTGCTAAATTAAATGTTTTTTTTTTCCGACGTGTTTTTAGACAATTGTACGGTTGACAATATGTATCGCATCACAGATTTACTCAGGACCGAAGTATCCGAATGCCGGTTAATGAAACGCCAGATACACCAAAGAATAGTTTGAGATAAGAGGACGTGCGAATACAATTTTCGGACTTCTGCCTGTCCTTTTGTATTTGTACTAACTTTTTTTTGTTTCATTAAAACGTTTATGTTGATAAAAAAATATCGCAGATTAAATCATAAACTCGAATAACGATTCTTACATAACGAAACTGACCTCTTCGCACGGTTTCATTCGTAGAATAACTTACACTATATATGCTCTACGAAAACTTTTAAATAACTATTGAGAATGATCTGCGGATAATATTAAAAAAATGTTCCTTATAGCAATAGCCACAATTTCAACGCTAGATGTGGTATGATTACATAGATTTTTGTAGATACAAAATACTCGTTTTTATTTATTTGTGACCACAATAAATTCTATGTTAATTTCCTGTGAATATATCTATTGATACGACACACGAACACTACAATGGTACCATGTTAAAACCATAATAAAAACGAGCATTTTGTATCCACAAACATCTATTTTACCAGACCACATCTGGCGTTGAAATTTCGACAATGGCCATAAGGAACAATGATTTTTCATTGTTAAGCTTTATTTTACGAAATATTGTACGAAATTTTCGTTGATTTTGAGTAGTAATGTTACTTTAAGATTCGTGTGTTGATTGTTTCCACTGCTTTACAACCTGTCTAAAACAGTAAGTTTAATAGCAGCTATAAATAATGTGTCCGCCGAACACGAAGAGTCAATAAAGCTTTATAAACAAGATAGTTCTTTCGACGGATATGTGGTTAAAAGTCGACATAGAATCAGTTTCAGTGCATTATCAGAAACAAAACTTAATTCTGGAATAGATAATAATTATCCAAACGCATTGCAACACCTTTTTCAAGATTATAAATGCGCAGTGATCTGTAAAAAGGCTAATCAAGGACGAAACTTTCCGCCTAAACTTGATATTTGCTAAGAAGATACTTTCTTGAAACGAAAATTATCATAAAAGCGGAATGTGTCGTCCTTGATTAGCCTGTGTGAAATGCACATGATTGTCTGGAACGACACTTTACGCACATGCATTAAACCCCTTTTTTCAGAGCATGGTCAAAATATAAAATGCACATGTTACATTCCAGATTATAAACATCTTATGCAATTGTTATACTTCTACTTCAATGACGTTTTCGTTCAAAAAGAACTTCTGTTTGTTCTTCTACTAAGGAAATGCGGATTTATTTGTCTTTCATAATACGTATTTTGATCAGATGACAATCAAAAAGCATATGCTTATCGCAATTTCTATTGGCATATATTGAATTTGAAGTATTCGTAAGAGCCAAATGAGATGCCTTGCAGTTTTAGGTGTTCCGGTTCTATTGAAAACAAGCGAATTGATATCCCCCGCCAATATGCTTCTGGACACAAAATGGTTATATTTGACACTCCAAAAAGCATTTTTTCAAGATACATAGTGCCATAACTCCTTTATTATCCAATGGTGTACAATGCCATTAGGCGTGCATCATCCTCTTATCCATATATATACTCATACCAAGTTTCAATGAAATCCGCCAAAGCACTTCCAAGATATGGCTCCGAACACACAAAAGAAGCATTTTTTCAAGATACAAAGGGCCATAACTCCGTTATTTACAGATGGTTTACAATGCCATTTGGCGTGCATCATCCTCTTATCCATATATATACTCATACCAAGTTTCAATGAAATCCGCTAAAGAACTTCCAAGATATGGCTCCGGACGGACGGAAAGACGGACGGACGGAAAGACGGAAGGACGGAGAGACGGACGGAAGGACGGACAACGCCAAAACAATATCCCTCCGCCTATGGCGGGGGATGACAATCGCATTATTTGGTACGGCGTTGATTGTGTGGAATACGGAAATATGAGTAATGTCTACAATTCACATATAAATATCCAGGTGTTCCATAATTCTTCACACTGTTGTTCCTTTATTCAACAAGAGATTGCCAAGCAATATGGTCCCCTACCGGTGAAACTCCACCATTGTCAGTATTTATATATATATATATATATATATATATATATATATATATATATATATATATATATATATATATATATATATATATATATATATATATTTGTTGCCATAGCAACCAGAATTTTTTGACGTAGGAACAAAATGAAATGATGTGCATAATCACCATATTGCCATCTATCCATGTTTCAAGTTTCATGAACAAATATGAAGAACTTTTTAAGTTATCGCATGATCCAGAAAAGTGTGACGGACTGACTGACAGACAGACTGACATACAGACAGACGGAGTGCAAACCATAAGTCCCCTCCGGTTTCACCGGTAGGGGACAATAACCATTACAACTTAAACCAAACTAGATTTGTGATTGCAAACAGTGAGTGCCAGTAACATTTCTTGAGTCATAAATGACTCTGCAACGAAAAAAAAAAACTTCATTCAAAGTCGTATTGCCTTAAATCCAAAGAAAAAAGATGCTACATGTATGTCTCAAGACGGAGATTAAAGAAACTATCTTACAAAGGCCTGACGTTTATTATTCCTTAGAAGAAATCGTTAGGTAGAGTAAGTGGATTGAACCTAAAATTCGATAAATCTGGAAGACACAAGACTTCACAGAACTACTTTAGTGTGCTCGAGTACATGATTTGAGACGGCTTTGATGCTGTACAGGCAATAATACCATACATTTCTGTTTCGTTTCTAATGTACGTTTTACAATATATATGTAGCACATGGCATAAATTCTTTCAGGTGTTTGAACGCCGTTTGAGCGTAACGTTGTTTGGTATTTTATGTTACGAAACTATGGCATGTTGTGTACATTTAAATACCTTGTAAATGTAAACGTATGCGCAACCATTGATTATGAAAATAAAATCATTATCATAACTTATAGTTAGTTTTTTTTTTTTTTTTTTTGTTAAATCGCTTCAAAGCGTTGGGCACTATTCCAAACGCATACCGGTATATTTAAATCTATTATATACTGAAGTCAATATTCTGACTAAACTGCACAGAAATAATTCCCGTAGTATGCTACTGGCTAGTTTTCCAAATCCGTATTACCATACTAGCCGGACTACTTTTAATGACGTAACTTTGAATGCAGAAAATTATAAGAGCATTCTTGGTTAATTATGAACGCTTTAACTCATTTTTTTAACTTAAATGATTCAAATTTGTATATAATAAAAGGAATATTACGCGTGTGCATTGTTCCATGTGTTTTTACATGTATCAGTCTCGTGGCTTGCGCTATTTCGTACCACAATCGAGGCTCCGCCTCTCGTGAGATACGTCATCACACAAGCCACTCGACTGATACAAACACATGGAACAATTCACTAGCGTAATATTCCGTATATGCAATGTGCGTTACAATTACAATACAAAACTTGAGGTAACAAATACGATGTTTACACACTCTCTTTGTGAAGTACCGGTAAACATGGTGAGATATTACATGTTATATTAACAAAATGCTTGAGTGTTTGGATTCTATCCACACATGTATATTCCACAGCGAGTAAAAGGCAAACAGGGATGATTTTGACACATATATGAACCCCAAATATAAGGCCAGCATACGCAGATAAATGTAAAATATTACAAATAAACGATGTGCGACTTTACAATGTTACATCATTATACAAAGGTTATCTAAAGTGTAGTACACATTCACTTGAGATTCGGTTATCTTCCGAGAGCTCAACTTACACATATACCTACATTTTGTGTTTGCATGTGTATTGCACAGTTGCAAGCATGCAAACATGTGATATCTTGAGTCTCTTCGATAAGAAATCAACTCCAGCAGAATATTGAAGTTCCTAACTCACACATTATTCTATTGTCGACCTTGAAATAATCTCAAATATTCATCATAATAGTGATATAAGTAGTGGAGCTCTGATGTACAGCAGTTCGTAGTTGAATCAGTTTATTAGTCAGGTCGCGTTTTGTGTCACTGACCCGCTGTTTTAATGACCTTGACCAGTGATCAAGTGACCTGACGATATAAAATGGCGTTTAGTTTACGTGTTTTGAAGGTCTCTCCACGTCGAAGCAGTATTTTTGTAGAGTTACATCGACTGCGAGTTATATATTGACCAGGGATGCATCATAAGTTTTGGCTAGGCCATATGTAGTGAACGGTGCACCGAGGGAAATACAACCTATCAAGAAGGGTGACACTCGACCAAACCGTGCGGTATATTTATCACCGTCCAAACTCAAATGAGACGAACATATTACAGCCAGGTGACTGATGTTCACATGGTAGCGACAATTGAATAAATGTATTTCACAAAATACATGGGTAATTTTTCCAAAATGAGTTATCATATTAAACCAGAACTATTTATTCAGACAAACCAGGCAAAGTCCAGTCCAACGGTGAATTTCATCAGAGTACTGTAATCTCTGCTAACTTGAAAATATTTGCGCAGATAGCCTTTGTTCAAACAAAAGTGTCAACTTAATGTTACGTAAATTGTAAACCGCATAGGTCAGTGCAAGCAAGTGAGTATCATGTTAGGTTTAATCTAACTGCTCACTTCACAAAATATTTTATGTAACTGAGTGTTTTAAAGCGTGATCATGAATACAAACAATGGTGGGTTATCGAAAGCGGAGGTATTAATCAAGTATATCCACAGCGATACACTCTATGACAAACGGTATAGTTCTATTAACTAGATTTGTAAAACAAGTCCGTTAAAGTAAACGCAGTAGTAACAGACAACGTCATACTTAGAATTAAAAAACGCAAATAAAAGCTTTAACCTTGATACTTCGATCCCACAGGTGGTTAGCGTGCGGCTATGATATTAATTAGCAACAAACATTATTTTGAATTAAAAATAATCGAACAATAACAGAAAATAAACTTTTCTGGAAAATAATTTCACTATCATATATATATAACAAGGTATTCAACTCAAAATCACCCGAAAACAGGGTGCATCGTTTTGAAACTTCATCAAATTGTGCAGCGATTTCCATAACTCGGGCTTATCCAACGCAGAGTTTCCTCTCTGGAAATGTACATATCTTGTAATATTTTTACAAATGCTGGGTCAAGTTTTAAGAAATAAAAAGATACACAACTCGTGTGACCTACTCGTCAACGATCAGACCCGATTTATGAATGAAATCTTCAAGTGTAAAGACACGCCTTCGCATTGGACCAATGAAACCAATGAAATCACTCGTGTGTTTAAAATGTCAGCCAGTTGAAATATATGTAAACAAAGGTTTTAAACGGCGCTGGACAGTTAGTTTTAAATGCGTAATGTAACGGCAGAACGGTAAGAATGTTTTTCATACGTTTTATTGAATTATGGTGCCTAGGTCCGTGAACTTTGCTGGGAAATGCCCCGTGAAGATTTCAGTCTTTGATTGAGAAAGTTATTCAAAGCGATGCACCCTGTTTTCGGGTGATTTTGAGTTGAATAACTTGTTATATATATGTCATTATTTTTCATTCAAAATGATGTTTTTAATAATTAATATCATACCCACACGCTAACCACCTGTGTTCGATCCTATTATAGTCTTTTTTATCTAAGTAATTTGTGTTCCATTATTTTACCAAGAGCCAGCGGCCTAACTTTAAATTGCATTCTTGTGTCAGTCATACGTACCCCGGCATCTTTCAAAAGCACTGCAAAACCCTCGAGTTTGTGGCGGATCTTGGTCTTCTCTTCGTCCAATAACTTCAACAACATCTCCTTGTCGAAGGAATAAGGCGCTGCAATATTGGGACGGATTTAGTTAAACACTAGTGGGATATATTTCGATAAAACTAAGCATGATGCTTCAACATCCGGACAGATCGGAACTTTCGAAAGTGCAAAATATAGAACGGCACTGAGCATGTGGAGCAAGAAGACGATCACAAGTTACAAGCTAAAGCGCTAAAATATTTGCAGGAATGCCATCTTAAGGAATTTAATACGATGCTGAAATATGTGGACATTATGCGTCCGAGAGTAACAGGGAATGGTGCTAGACTAGGGTAACAGAACATGATGCTTAAAGTGATATTATGGGCATTTAACAGTATATGCTGTGTTTATATGTGTCTTTCGCAACCGTTGTTTATTTTTGGTGTGTTCACTTCATTTACACTTATATTTGTTAATACAGCATCAACATTCTAAAACAATATCCCGGAAAGAGAAAAACAATGCATTTGAATATCAACCGTACTTTCGTTTTGACAAATGACGACAGAAATGATTCGATGTACGATAAGAGTCTAAATGTAGTTTTCATGCAGATTCGTTCATACGACACAAAGACACAATTTTGTTTTACGGATCATTTCGGCTTAGAGGACTGGGTGAGTCATGTAAAATATTGAATATAATAAATATTTTTTATAAACAACTGGTAGCAAGATGAGTTGTAGATAATTGGTCAGTTACCACATTTTAACGAACTCCTTTGACCTGTTAATTCTTTTCAGCTAAATTAAACAGTGAACAATGCCCATAATATCACTTTAAATATCGGAACGGAATACGGGTCAGGAGTAACACAATATGGAGACGAAATATGGGGAAATGAGAGACAACTACAATCTTCAATATTGCCAAAGTTATTGCAAAAGTTAAACCAAGGTTAAAGTTTTGGGACAGAATGACAGACAGACAGGCCAAAAACAATATACCCCCAATCATTCGATCATTCATTTGGATTCCCGCATCGAAATATTAATGGGCGCAATCTAAATAACATCAATGGGCCATTCGGGCGCATACATGATATAATTGGCACATTAAAAATTATATCAGTGGGAGATTTAATTTTCAAAAAAAGCGACGGAATCGTACTGCGAATTCTAAACACTGGTCTGCTGAGTCGAAATGTAGATGGAAAATAACCGTTGCTTGGCTACCGCGGGTGCACTGTGTTGAATCCTGCACTTCCATTGGTTGATAGATGTCACATGTCAGCAAACTGTGTCTACATCATCAGAAAGTGTTGTAAACGTTTGTCAGCGTATTTCGTTGTGATTTTCCGTTTTTTAGAAAAAATAAAGTATTTTATCATGTCAAAGCGTAAAGCAAAAGAGGAGAGTAGCGAGGGACGATTTCTCCTCCATTGTTTTAACAAAAAAACAACAGGGAAAAGTGAAAGGACATCTGATCAGGAAGGTCGCAAAACAGAAGATGCTTCGGCCGAAGCGAGTAAACCTATCGTTTGCTGGTTCAAGCGAACAAATGTTGAAACCATATGCAGTAAAATACAGAGTCAATTGAGTCTTAAATACAGTAATCTCATGTTTTCTGATGTGTTTTTTTCTGTTTCAGCCATTTTTCTACAAAATGTGATTACAGTAAGGAGGCCCCTACAAAATCTTTAAATGACCCACTAAATTTATGGCTTATGGGCCATTGGCCCGTAAGCAATCTGGCCCACGGTGAACACTGCCCAGCTCTTTTTTTCATCAACATGTTATGTGCATGTTCAAAGACTAACATTTCTTGGCCTTTCTGCGAATTTGTCAATTATTCTAGTGACTTCCCTCTTCACCAAGTTTCTCCGTGTGCAGAAACAGTCTTATCATGGACTCACGTGTAGCTTCCCCAAGCCTGTTTTTGTGCGGTTTGCATTAAGCAGGTTGAGCAAACTAAATTTAACAGTCTTTCAACACAGGCTGTTGACGAAGGAATCAGCTGATGGAGTGCAAATAGATAGCTGATGGCAGGAAACAAAGTTCGGTATATCTGGTCCTCAAACAGTCTGATAAGATCACTATCATCACCCCCACGCAGTTTTTTTGTCAATTTTTCCCCGATAGTTTTTGCTGTTGTGCGACATACGGTTTGCAGTAGATGTCGTTAAGCGAAAGTCGTGATAGTGAACTACGTACTGTTTGCGGTAAAGGAGTTACATAATAAACTATTATAAAGGCTTAAGGTTACCATATACTAAATCATTTTTGTGTTCAATGCTATACCCTCTAAAGAATGGAACGTCATTTATTTGAAGACACAATTCTCTGTATGGGCACTTGCCATGACTTTATTTTTGAATATTTCTGTGTGCATGCGGTAGGGAAAACATTGCTGTATACTACAAATTCAGTGTTTTGCTTATAGGTTGGAGACTACATGAGATTTTGACAGATGGCGGGAAACCCTCATCAACTGGAGATCAGCCGGTAAAAAGGTGGCCTTAAAACAGTGACCGTTGATTCGCGTCGAGTTCTTTCTTACATACTGAATGACCTATCTTTTTTATTGTGTAAATCCATTCGGCTTGGCATGCTCTTTAAGAAAAGGTATGGGTATGGGGGTGTCTACGCGCAAAAGTTTGACTTTATTTTTCGTTGAAGTTGTCGGTTCTACATTGAATTTGTTAAGGAAATCTTTTGGTATATTGTGACCTTAAAGAAAGAAAACACGCGGATGCGGCAGTTCAGGAAAATTATAATAAATAAATTCGTAACGAAAGACGTATTTAAATGAGGTTTCGATTAAAATTGTATAACACTTTCGAGATGGGAATTTTAAAAATATTTGGGGCGGGGGGGGGGGGGAATATATACTCTAGAGATGAGGGAATGGGGCCGAATAACGCCGAATATTTCTTTAAAAAAAACACTGTGTCATATATACTTACAGCTGTACCATTGAGTGGAATGCAAGACACTGTTGATCTCTACGGAATGGACCAGGTAGACTTTGTCATTGGCTTTCCTTACATTGTCCGAATAGACTGAAACGAAAGATAATTATAAGAGCTTAATTTAAGTGACATGTAATAGGCTGTATGCTTGAAATAAGCAAAGAACTAGACTTGGTTCATCAATAATATATTTTTCAGCAGTCGAATTAGTGATGAGAAGATTGCGAGTTCGATGCTCCTTTTCGCATCACATATTTCAGGCTTTTGCAAAGACAAAATTATTATGTATAACTAACTTAAAACGACAAATGTGTATGAACGCGACAAGTTTTAAGTATATTTTGACATAATTATCGCCAAGGAAAATAACATGGCATAATGTACTGTAAGCTAAGGAGTAAAACAATGCGGGTAAACAAACATTCCAGTCTCACCTTATTTTGAATCTAAACTATTGATTGTCACAGGAAATTTCACATTTATTATTTTAATCGATTTTATCTGTATGCTCGTAATTAGAAAATCCCCTTTCTCTGTGAACCTCGTACGGGCATGATCGATCTAAATGACTGGGATGAGGTTATATACATATACGCTTCACGCAGAAAGCGAGCGATTGTTGAGAGATCTAAACAAGAGCACCGCATAACGGGTGCCACACTCGGCTGCAAAAGCTTGTCAGAATTTTTTTTTAGAGGTCACAGTGACCTTGATCTTTGACCTAGTGACCCAAAATGGGTGTGGCGTGTAGAACTCATCAAGGTGCATCTACATACTAAGTTTCAAAGTTGTAGATGGAAGCACTTTGATTTTAGAGGAAATGTTAAGGTTTGTGTTAAAGTTTTATATTAGAGGTCACAGTGACCTTGACCTTTGACCTAGTGACCCAAAAACGGGTGTGGCATGTATAACTTATCAAGGTGCAACTACATATGAAGTTTCAAAGTTGTAGGTGGAAGCACTTTGATTTTAGAGCCAATGTTAAGGTTTTAGCACGACGCCATTTGCGGATGTCGGACGAGCTGGCTATGACAATAGCTCTGGTTTTCTCCGAAAACAGCCTCGCTAAAAAACGTGATCAAATTGTTTGTCTGTTTATTAAATAGAATAATTTGTCGGGGAAATTTTGGGAAATCAAATATTACATTATTAAGATTACATTTCACACCGGCTGGTGGATATTTACAAAAATAGGAAAGACAATGACATCGGAAAATACACTTGATTGGTTTGTTTAAACACATAGAACCACAAATGACCACGTTTTCACTGCGTATTTTATAGGTACTTACATATATTAACATAGATAGATTTGAAATTAAAATTAAGCTTTGGACACAAACTGATTAAAAAACTTCCCCAAAATTGATCAATCATTAATAAAAAGGTAACTGCGTTGTTCAGTCTTTAAGACTGCCACGCACAATGATTGTGGTCGTTTTTGCAACTTAATATGTTTTGTTTTGACAAATTCTTGTAAATCTGGAGGACATTTGTAGTTTTCCTAGAATTCGTCTTAAAGGGATCTTTTCACGCTTTGGTAAATTGACAAAATTGAAAAAAGTTGTTTCAGATTCGCAAATTTTCGTTTTAGTTATGATATTTGTGAGGAAACAGTAATACTGAACATTTACCATGGTCTAATATAGCCATTATATGCATCTTTTGACGATTTTAAAACCTAAAAATTATAAAGCGTTGCAACGCGAAACGATTGAATAATTTGGAGAGTTCTGTTTTTGTCGTTAAATTTTGTGAAACTACGAAGATTGCTTATATAAGGTTTAAAATACATCTAATACTTGTAATCGGCGGAATAGCTCAGTAGGCTAAAGCGTTTTTACTTCAGGACTCTGGCAGGACTCCAGGGGTCACTGGTTCGAAACCTGGTCCGGACAATGTTCTTTTCCTTTTTTTAATTTTATTCTTGATTTTTTACTGGAGCTTTTACGATCCAATGTTTACATTTATCGATTTAAAGCATTTAATGAATAAGTTAAAAAATGCCAAAATCTGTGAAAAGGCCCCTTTAATGTATATAAACGCAATAAAAGCCAGTTTAGTTTCTTGTAACTTCTAGTTAAGGTTTACGACATCGGATTATATTGCAAATGGCGACTTTAGCGGTAGAATCAGCAATTTATAGCAGTAGATGCGTTTAAAGAGTGGATAGTTGTTAACTATGCCTACAGAGACATAGACTGACAAAACATCGCCCTAAAGATCATGTCGTTATGAATGCCATATCGACGGACACAAACACTGAAATACCCGAGTATTCAGCAAATATTCGCATTAAGGATAAATTTAATAACTGTTATGTTCTCCACATAATTATGAACGTCCCCTGTCTTCATTATGCTTCTTGTTTATTTATTCCGATGTAATAATTTTTGCATTTATTATCAGGACGCTCGCTTTGCGTGAACGCTAATGGGAACATAATTATTGCTATGCACGAGGATGGTGGTGTATGGTAAAATATGCAAAATATGCACATGTGGCAGCGCAAACGGATTACATACACACGCGTCTGAAAACGGATATGCGCGTATTGTTTCATTCTGATGTTCAGCTTCGTGACACTGATGAAGTATATAATCATCAGATATGAAAGACAGTTGACCCAAAATACTGCTGGTATACATCGCTTGGAAAATGAACACACATTGCTTCGATATATTTCGAACAGGATGTACATTTGTATTTATCATCTAAGGTTATATGTGGTCTTCGAACGATTGTTCTGCCGCTAAGGTCTTTGTCGTTTTAAACACTATAAGGAATCATCAAAAAAGCCAGGGCATGTTATTTTACCATTCATATGACACAGTAACATTGTTAACCTTAAATAAGAACACACGATTTTGAAAATTGTAATGCGTGGACATCATCTTATATAAGCATTAAATAATAGCATGGTTATCATGATCTGTGAGACCGACCGACAGACAGACGGACAGCAATAGTCCTTTCACTGACAGACGGACAGCAATAGTCCTTTCACTGACAGACGGACAGCAATAGTCCTTTCACTGACAGACGGACAGCAATAGTCCTTTCACTGACAGACGGACAGCAATAGTCCTTTCACTGACAGACGGACAGCAATAGCCCTTTCACTGACAGACGGACAGCAATAGTCCTTTCACTGACAGACGGACAGTCCTTTCACTGTGCCTTTAAGTACTGCACAGGCTTATCTGGAGCTACACTTTACGCACATGCATACTTTACCCAGAACGATAGGATAGAACGAAGCTCAATAAATCTTCAAGAGGGTGTTTACAGAAAA
Source organism: Dreissena polymorpha (assembly GCF_020536995.1). NCBI lineage: Eukaryota > Metazoa > Mollusca > Bivalvia > Myida > Dreissenidae > Dreissena > Dreissena polymorpha. The sequence continues at coordinate 160,219,752 of NC_068355.1, forward strand.
CGCTGATTAAAACGCACCTGGAGCGTCAAATCTAAGTTTTAATAAGCAAATTCGTTGAATTGATATCCCCAGCCAATATGTTTCTGGACGCAAAAGTGTTATATTTGACACTCAAAAAAGCATTTTTGTCAAGATACAAAGGGCCATAACTCCTTTATTATCCAATGGTGTACAATGCAATTTGGCGTGCATCATCCTCTTATCCATATATATACTCATACCAAGTTTCAATGAAAACCGCCAAAGCACTTCCAAGATATGGCTCCGGACACACAAAAGCATTTTTACAAGATACAAAGGGCCATAACTCTGTTATTAACAGATGGTGTACAATGCCATTAGGCGTGCATCATCCTCTTATCCATATATATACTCATACCAAGTTTCATTGAAATCCGCCAAAGCACTTCCAAGATATGGCTCCGGACACAAAAGTGCCGGACGGACGGACAACGCCAAAACAATATCCCTCCGCCTATGGCGAGGGATAATTAGTGCATAGGAAGCCTATGCAATTCCAATCTTTTTCAACGTGTTTGCAGCTGATAGTGATAATTATAATAATAGTCTCACGATTGTGGAATAAAAAAAACACAAGTTGTTCACGATAATTTATGTATTAAATCAGAATTAAATAGATTAGATGCAAGTACATGCATTTATACAATGTAATTGTGTCCTTACTTAAAAACAGTCATTATGAAGTCAAAAGTCGCAACATACCGGAAAACGAAAACGTACAACGGTGGCTGTTGTGCAATAAGATCTTAAAACATTAGAAGAATACTAACGATGAACTCTACTTGGAAAAAGAAAAGATTAAACTTGCTGATTCCCTTACATTTATAAAGAACACACAATGACATTTAATAAATACATTGTTCTTCTTTGTTCCTACTCTGCCCTTGTTTAACTCGTCTGCTATTTTCGTGATGTTGATCTTTGCATAGACCTGACATGTCTCCTTATGAAATTGCACTTGAAGAATGAAACAGTTACGAAAGTACTGTATATACTGTTTTGTTTCCAGTGACTAACTTTGTAAACCACTTTATTGTATCGTTTTTATTATGATCTTTTGTATAGTTATTTACTAAACGAAGTTACCTCTACATAATCAAAGTGAGAACTAAGAGAGTATACAGTCATATACATGACTATTTTCTGACATAAAAGCTCCCTCTGGTTAAGTGATGCCTTTACTTTTCAACGAACTACCTGTATAAGCTCCAATTTATTACACTTCGATACAGTTTATAACAGCAAGCATGTACTTGTGTGAAAAAATCTGTTACGATGTATTGCTATAAATAGCTCAGTTACTATCGTAAAATCTATTGGAACAACAAGATACAGTGCTGATGATTATCTCGCTCTACCACGCACTTGAAATGCGGAGTCAAGGGTCGATGTTTATCGTGTATGTTTGATGTACCAAGTTCAAAGTATTTACTAGGCTCTGAATAATTAATTTACAGTGCATATTTATTTATTCAAACAATAAACATTCTACATAAAATAAATGACCTTATATATGTTGTTGAATAATAGTTTATATCCGTTCGCAACGTAAGACTGATTTAGCACGGACATGAAAACAACAAAATAATATAATATGTTCCTTCCAACAGCAATAATTCTACACCAGATGTCACTGATGTTTCAAACATCACTTGTTCAGACCTAAGTGTTTGAATCTCATTGCATGGAGTCATTGATTCAGTATCAAGTTTTTTGCTTTCATGTAGATAGATCGATAAAACCGGTGCACTACAAAGTAACAAAGGTAGCCCGCCCCCATCCCTTGACGTACATTCCTTGCTTCATTGAATTCATACAGAATAGGTCTATCATAAATGTGTATAAAACCTTTATATTATAGACATAACTTCATAAGTCATATACAATATACGTGTTTATGGCCAAGATTCTAGTAAAAAAGTGTAAAACCTGTCTTACACGCAAAGTTTCAATAGTTTATACAAACATCAGTGTTACAACCTTTGAAACTCCTCCAACATTAGGCCCCCTATGTCTAAATGTAGGATGAATGTACTGTTAATGCTTTATGTCCGTCTTATATTGAGATAGGACTTGGAATAAACTTACGCAAAGCTAAATATTGAAATACTCGAACGTTCTAGATTGTGACACACGTAATTACTAATGTTTTAACAATTTCAATGAAGATGCCCATCGATAGGACATCTCTTTACATCTGCTTTTATAGTATAAGCGTAACTTTGATTGAAATTCATGCACAAATATCCGTTAAAAAGTGTGAGCAGAAAATTACAACACACACAATACATGTACGGATTGACTCAGTAAAGATCTACGGTACATGATCAGTATTTACAAATTACAACGCGATGTTGTTAAACTGTAAAGCTATTCACTTACACTGAAACGCATATTTTGAATTATCACTTCCGTCTATTGCAATACAGACGACTCTTTCTCCACTCTCCACAGATTCGGCCATTTTATCCTTTTAATATTCAAGCTGGTTTTAAATGGTAATACACAAAATAAACGTCACCGTTAATTTGCACGTATGCACACACACGTCTTCAAGAAGTTAATTCTCAAAACTGAACTACAGTACAGTTAGATTCAACTATGTTGAGCTACTGATAAAGGTCAGCATGTAGTAATTTATTAAATGTTAACGTGTCTGCTATATTATTCAATGAACATGAAAAATACAATGTTTATAGATTTTATAAGTAATTTTTAAGCGTAGGACATTTCCCTACCCGATTGAGAATCAAAAGTTAATGTTTAAAGGAAGAACTGCATGAGTGAGCTGGTACGTAGTGAACGAGGAGGGAGTTGATCGCCCGCATACAAGGTGGCGAACGTACATACTACATCAGTAGGGTTTACGCGATATTTTTGATGCCTTGAACGAAAAGACGGTAAATGTTCGTTGGTGTTTTTGTTCGAACAAGCATTAGTTAAATAAGATTCATGTTTCATTTCAGAATATATGAATTTTGACAATGACTATTGTGTTGCAACATTATTTGTTTGAGTGAAGACACAATTTATTGACAGAGAACGCGCTAATACAAATTATCTCAAGGAAATATTGTGGTTTATATTGACTGTTACACAAAAGGTGTGTTCTGTGTATTCATTATATTTTGTATTGATATCGGGAAATGGTTCCAACATATGTTGATTGTATGTGTCTTGTACGTCAGGATCACAAACCTTTCTTTTCAAAACAAGACATAAAGAAAATCCACAAACATGTATAATGTTTACTCCTTTTGATGTATATGGAGAATTGAAATAAAGTTTAATTCACACGCAAATTCATTCGAACTGGCTTCACACACTCACGTTTTGTTCTTTTCAATGTGAAAATTTACTTCAACGAACTCTATTTACACATTCCCTGTTGTTTAACCTAATAAATATGACGGCCGAAATTAAATAATTTAATTGCAAGCTTATAATATAATTTGAAATAAAATACTTGCTTAAGTGCTTTTTAGTTTTCGTTAATTCTGTTGTTACAGTAATTGAAGAATTACTTGTAAATAATATATGTTTTTAGTAGGCTTACACGGCAGATCAGATGCATAACCATATAAATGTTAGCACGAACATACCATCGGTCGTTTCATTTTCACTTTATTCTGTTTAAATAATGTGCTTCAAAACATGTAATATTTCCGGTTTTGCATTCGCTGCAAGTTTGATATTAAATAGTTTCTTTTATTTGTATTTCTTAAGTTTCTTAATATTAATGACGTACGATTATGAAAGCTCCCATCGTCATTCATAGAAACTAGTTTATGCTTAAAAAACCTTTTTCTCATTGGTTGCGCTCCATGGATCTTTGTTCATATCTGTTGTATATCAAGTGTTAGCAGTCGTATTTTTGAATTCGAGAATGATGAAGCTTAATCATTTTGTTCTAATAATAATTTTGATTTGCCGAATACTCGATTTCCGGAACTTGATCAACCATTTACTGTTAATGAAATAATTAAAAGTATTCTTTGAAACGAAATAAAGCTTGTGGAAGTGATTGCCTTTTGAATGAATATCTGTTAGAATGTGAAGATATTATTTAATCTCATATATGTGACCTATTTAATGCAATTTTAAACTCTGGTGTTTATCCAGAAAAGTGGACTGAGGGTATAATAATCCATATACACAAAAAGGAAATACTTCAGATATTAATAATTATAGGGGAATAACACTTCTTAGTTGCTTATCTTAACCTTTTACCTCAGTTGTAAAAGCACGCATTGAAACCTTTTGTAAAAACTTAAATATTATTTCGGACGCACTGTTCGGATTTAGAAAAGGGCGGTCCACTGTTGATTAATATTAATGTCGTTAGTACAAAATATGTTAATGAAAATAAAATGTTATACATTGATATGCTAAAATGTTTTGATACTATTTATAGAAATCGTTTATGGCTTAAATTATACAAGTGTGGTATTGAAGGCAAACTGCTCATAATTATTAAAAATATGTATCAAAATGTCAAATCTTGTGTAAGGCATTGTTCAACCTATTCAGAATATTTTAGTTATGCTGTCGGACTACACCAATGGGAAGTATTGTCACCTCTACTATTTTTGCGATTTATTGAAAGCCTAGAATTATTTTTACAAGATAATTCTTCTTCCGGTTTGCTTATTGATGATATTATACTTATATTGTTGTTTTTTGCTGAAGATATGGCAATTATAGGTAAATCGCTTTAAGAAGTACAATCTCGTTTGGACTGTTTACTTGAATACTGCAATACATGGGGACTAAAGGTAAATAATACTAAAACTAAAATTATGGTTTTCCGGAAACGTGGTCGTCTTTTACCATCAGAACATTGGCCATATAATGGTCAACCAAAAGAGGTTGTCAATGATTTTCATTATTTCGGTCCAGTTTTTAATTATTCAGGTAACTTCTCTTTGAACCAAGAATATCTAGATGGTAAAGCACTAAAAGCACTAAATATTGTATTCATTAAATGTAAAGAATTTGATTCAAACCCAAAACGATATGTCAGTTGTTTAATGCTTTTGTTGGTTCAATTCTTAACTATGCATGCGAAGTTTGAGGCAACAGAAAGTCAAAAGAAATAGAACAAATACATTTAAAATTCTGCAAAAGATTGCTTACTGTTAAACAGAACACTTGCAATGCAGCAGTATATAGGGAGTTGTGTCGACATCCTTTATTTATTAATCGTTTTATTAGAATTGAAAAATATTGGTTGAAAATTTCAAATCCTGATAATATTATTATAAACAGTGTATATTTACAAGCCCTGCAGGATAGCCATAAGGGTCATATAAATTGAGTTACTAATGTTAAAAGGCTGTTAGACACATATGGATTTTCACTTGCTTTTGATGACGTGAATTTGATCGGTGTTAACCTATTTTTACATCAATTTAACACTCTGAATCACGATTGTCAATTTAAATGTAGAGTTATTGAAACATATATTAGGACTGGCATAGGATTGTCGACAACAGCCCAGTTCTGGACATGTATTGCGTATTTAAACCTGTTTTTGTATATGAACATTACCTTGATCATATTCCTAAATCTCGGAGGGCATACATTACTAAATTACGATTGTCAGTTCTTCCACTTAGAATACATACTGGTAGATATACTACTCAAAACACCACAAGAAACGAACGGCATTGCCTGTTATGTAACGAAACAGATTTAGAAGATGAGTTTCACTTTGTATGTAAATGTACTAAATTTATCACTATCAGAAAGAAATATATAAAACCATTTTACTACTATTAACCATATGCATATAAATTCCACCAATTACTAAATGGTAAGAACACAAATGAGCTATTAATGTGGGCAAAATATGTTAAATATGCGTTAAAAGCAAGAAATACATTGTTGAACATTACTTTGTAATGTACATAGGGTTGTCCTCCTAAACACTGTTACGCTGTACGAAAACTTTTTATATCTGATCTTCTTAGGCATTTAATTAAATGTTATAACTGTTCATTAAGACGTCAATCTAAGTAAAATAAATTAATGTATTGATATATAATACATGTAGTTTGTGTGTATTGTAAACCTATATCTAACCATTACACATTGTTAAACAAAATTTTAAAAACGTGACATCATGTATGTATATGTTATTGATGTATTTAGACGATGTACTCTGTACAAGTCTTAATAAAGGGTCTTGACTTGTCTTGTATCTAATTTCACCTTGTTCGCCGTGTTTTTCGCATGATACAAAAAACTGGATGGTTGACCAACAAACAAAAGGTATTTCTACCATCAAACAAAATGTATTTCTAGCTTGCGGTATTATGCAAAATACTGGTGGTTCAGCTTAATTTGATTTGAAAATATTACGGATGCATTTTTAAAACGGCGTTGACCATTATAAACAATAGAAAAATTGACGTATTGACTGCGTATATCAATCAAACGTTATACGTATCTGAACATGGTTTTTCTTTGACGAATTTAAAACAAATACAGCTTTTATGGCACGAGTAAACTACAAAGTCATGTACGTGTGAGTTGTTTTCTACCGGTCGAACTATACACTTGACCACATGCTTCACAACTTTCCATGTAATAACGTGTTTCATTGTAAAAAATAATAAAAGGTGGGGTCAACATTATTTAACACAAAACAACACTCACCTGAACGAAAATGTATAAACTGTTAAATAAATATTTACACAAATCCACCACCTTTATAAAATAGACATTCGTCGGTTACGTTCATCAATACAGTGGAATTTGGAAACATTCAACTATAAATTGGCGTTTTTACCATAGAAGTTGGAAGAGCGAACGTCTGTGGGTGGCTTGTCTAATACAAGCAAGCATCGTCTTCCCTTCAATCGGACGTCTGTCCGTACGTGTTTTTATCCGTGAAGTAAACATATATGCAAGATGTCAATTTTATACCCATTTGCCCAAAGCGCTATACATTTGGCGGGCTGGTGGGTTTGAATACAGACGGATGGGTGTGACAGCATTGAAAAAAGCGGATTAGGACATCGAGGTATGACCCTATCTATTATAGTGCTGAAAGATTCCTTGGATGGCCTTACAAAGTACGCTCGATGGGCATGGAAAACTGTTCGGGATTTATAGAAGACATGTACTAATTTAGTCAAACGACGAAATGACGTGGACAACTGTAATAACAAAAACATAAATGGAGATCACGTTCATTATATTTATTCACACACATTTTATTATACAATAATACAACATTTTTAATAAATATGAAACGTTGTACAACTCACAAAGTGGAAATACATGTCGACCACACTAATGGGCTTGCATCATTTAAAACGGTTTTTAGTTTTTCGCTTGCGAACATTTAAGGTTTATAATGGAGTTCTGAAAATCAGTCTGTAAAAATACAACGGTGTACCAAATCACTCATAAATCGAGGATTCAATGCAAACTGTTTGTATCTGTTCGGTACTTTATTTGAGATCAATAGAACCAATATTTCATTATGAAAAGCAAACAAAATGATCAATTGACAGAAACATGTTTTATTTTCATAAGCACATACATTTTATATGCATATAAATTCCATTTCATTAGTGTTTCATAATGAAAAGTAATACGCTGTTAATAGAGAAAATCTTCATAATCGGAAATAATGTATCCGTTTTTTCTTTAACTCAACAGAAAACAACAGCAACGTTTGCTTTGATCATTTCGGAATTATTGTGTTTGAAATTTGTTTAAACAATACTTATATTAATATTAGAACCAGCTTTTCGTATCTATGGCAAATTTCACATTTTTACTCTGTACTCGGTCATTAAATCGTCCGGGAAGACATAATGGACTATCAATAATTAGACAATAACACACGGCAGAGCTGGGCCGTACGTCTATAATCGGCTCGCTGCCGACATAATGGCCCGATGGCCATTATGCGGCTAGGGCAGATTTTAGACGTCCGGCCCAGCTCTGCCGTGTGTTATCGTTTATATCACATATACTATTTTGGTACTTCACTAAAATTTATATATCTAAATAAAACAGTATTGCGTTTAAGATGAGAAAACAAAAACTACCGAAATAATTTAGTGTCATGATTAGACGGCAATCGTTTAATAATCTAACCACAAATATTTGCCGTACTCGGTCAGTCAGTATGGAAATCGTTCTAAAAGATTGAATAGGCTACCGAAATCTGCAAGTTTGCTATAAATCATTCAGTTTGACTACACTTTTCTATCGAAAAGTACATGAATTAGGCTTAGATGATCCATTTATATGAACCAACGATATTTTAAAGACCCGCTTCATGCAAAAATGGTTCTTATGCCATAAGCAGCCAGCGTTGCTATAGCCCGGTATGCGCATCTCGCAGTCTGGTCGAGATATACCCACAGAGACCACGAAACCATGCGTGACTTATAGCGGACAACGCAGCTTCTGACCACACTGCGCTATTGCGCAGACTTAGCTTCACCTACGCTGACCAAAACTCCATACGACTCATTTTCGCACGACGCGTCTATGAACTTGTGATTTAATGTGTCGAAAGAAAACTGCATGTTAATCATATAATCAAGTACCATATATTTCTATAGTGAAAAAAAACCCATTAAAAGCCATGTGGGGACACATATGATGTGATCTCCTGTAGTTTAATTGTTACTAGAAAAGATATTTCAAGCTGTGAATAAACGACTAATAAGTGACAAAAAACAACAATTTCAACCTTTGATTTTAATTTAATTATTAAAACACGTGATTAGTCGATCTTTATTGCAAAGTCATAATATACGTTGAATATCTTTTTTTGAAGAAATTTCCTGTTTGAAATACCGATAAGCTTCATCTTTGTAATCATTAGTGGAGTTTGCGTGAATCCTGTATAAAATAATGAGATATTGTAAATCAATGTCATTTTCCTCCTTGATATTTTTGTAAAGTCTAAATACTGTTGACAATTATAAGTAATTGAATTGGTGTTTGCATTTTGCGTGGCCGTTCGATTGGCCTACGTTAAAATGTCGTGATTCATGGCCCTTAAATGTAATATAAAATACATTCAAAGAGCGCACAGCTGCAGTGCCTTCAGTAATTTGATACCAAATGCAAGCGTGGTGAATGTGTATTTCGAAGTTTTTACGGCCCTTCCTTGCATGGACCTACATTATAAGAAGTCCTTCCTAATTACTTACTAGAATCAAGACAAATGTGAATAATTTTTAAGTGAAACTGCATTATTCAGCTATTTCATATTACAGGGAAAGGGAGGCATTCAGTTTTGGCGTTGCCTGTGGTTATGGGGGAAGATGAAGTATCTGGAGAAAATCGTTCCCGTCCGATATGGTTAACATATTCAGAGAAAGATGACCGACCAATTAGAATCCTGCATCCGAACAATCAATGATTTGATTCTTTCGACATAACTAATAGTGCGTGAGCCTTCATGGCTCACTGGAGAGCGGACATAATTCCCATAACCTGTAAATGTATTGATATGCGAAGGGAGATAATAAATGAAACGGTACTACATACAATACCATTTAAGTGTTGAATACATATTTGCTAGACACGAAAAGGCTCGTGCTTAAAGTTTTTAGCCTCTATTATTCAACGATATTGTCCTAAATAGTCTCGATTACCTACACCGTGACCCTCCGGGGGTGTGTTGAAGGTGTTAGCATATTCTTGTTTGTGATTGGTTTACTCAAGGTCAGCTACTAATTTGCGGTGTAAACAAGAAAAACAAGTTGCAGGATATGTTATTTGTGAGCAAAAATACATATATTTCGCATTTAACATAAACAATAATTTTCATACATTATTTTTTAACGACTTTTTTTTATGAAATATGCTTTGTTTAAAAATATTTTTTGCGTACTATTGGTTTGTTTGTGTAAATATTTCGTCATTTGTTTACAATATAAAAATGTCACAGTGACATAGGCTTAGAAACGCAGTTAAAACAGATCGACTGTAGGCATTCAGCATTCTCATATGTTGGCCATAGTTGTTCACATATGATTTAATCCACGTTTTGTCATATAAATTTATAATTATAGAAAACCTGCTGACAATTTGATTTGAAGAAATAAAGGCAATTTGTACCGCACCTTGGAGACTTTATCATTATGATATGAAACAACTGCACCTTTCTTCTTTATTCGTATGAATTTAAAGACATGTTGAAGTTAAATTACTGTATTGTATGGCTCTGACCCGGATCCAGACATTGCAAAAGTCCATCGGTGGTGTTGGTCTTACCATTAACTGATATATGCAATGGATGGTCATTAATATTTAATTAATTCATTCATTTAATCTTTCATCCATTAATTCATTGATAAAAAAGACCTTTATGCTGACAAACCGTAAAACAAACGTATTAATGCACATTAGCCCAATCTGCTCATGGTGAGCTTTTGTGATTGCATTTAATGCAATGTGTGTCATCCGTCATTAACATTTTGATTGTGAACACTCTGGAAGCCATGTGTATTTTCAATCTTTATGAAACTTGCTTAGAACATTTTTGCAATAATTTCAGAACTTCAAGTCAGAAACTTGGGTTAAAGAATAAGATCACAATGTCCAATTAAATCACAAGGTCCAATTAAACAAATACTTGTTTTATGTTTGCTTTTTCTTATTCTTTCACAGGAATAATCATGTGGCGACAACCATCGTTAAAACTATGTCAGCATTTGAACAAGCCAGGTGTTGCATATGGCAACCAGTGTGTGCGCATGATAAGTTCCAAAGGAACACTTGCGATACGACGCGAGACAATCAATGTTTGGGAGCGCCGTGCTCCCCTCTCTCCTAGCCAGGTGGCAAGCTTGGTAAAACAAGGCTTCAAAGTCATTGTACAGCCTTCCAACAGGAGAGCCTACAATATGCAGGTAGGGCTGGCAGTTTGATTCATTTTCAGATATAATTTTTTTTAGGTAAAAAAAAATAACACAGTGTTCACAATTTAATTGCCTCAAAGAGGTCCTGGTTTCAATCAGAAATAAGGGGTTGTTTTGAACATATTTCCTTTTTTCTTTGACACCACATACTGGCTCTTCCTAAGGAATGGACACAAGAGTGTAAGAGAACAGCAGACTTTGGATGCAATCAAACTAAAAATATAAGTTTAAACTAAGTTTAACTACCATTCTAATTATATTAAAGCATTGCAATTGTAAAGGTTTTCAATAAAATTATATTAAGCCTGCTGTTGACCATGAAGCATTTCATTTGTATAACATTTAAATTATGACATTATTTGAAGTCTACAGTTAACATTGAAGAATTATTTTTGTGAAAAATATGCTTAATACTTTAATATGCATTCCTTGGTTAAAGTTTTGCAATAACTTTTGCATTATTGAAGATAGCAACTTGATATTTGGCATGCATGTGTATCTCATGGAGCTGCACATGAGTGGTGAAAGGTCAAGGTCATCTTCAAGGTCAAAGGTCAAATATATGGCTTCAAAGCGGCACAATTCTTACAAACACATCTCTTGTTAACCTTAAATTCAGTACCAGTTCCTGTTTTGAAAGCTTTACACTGAATTGATATTTCTTCTTTTCAGGAATATTCTGACCGCGGGGCAACGATCCAGGAAGATATTTCAGAAGCGTCGGTTGTGATTGGCGTGAAAAACATACCGGAGGATCTCCTGATACCAGACAAGACCTACTGTTTCTTCTCACACACTATCAAGGCACAGAAAGACAACATGCCTCTACTGGACGCAATCCTTGAAAAAGTAGGAAATGTTTTAATATGTTGAATATTTGAAAAAACATTAACCTCTGTTAAATTTATTTTTATGATTCATACTACTGGTGACGGCACTATAATAATGTATCACATGTATATATATGATATAAATTATTGAAATAAATAAAACTGTCCTTTTTGTATGATACATTTAATTAAATGCTGAGTAGTTAAAAATACAGATTTTTTAAACGTTTAAAGATTAGGTTTAAATAAGGTGTGTTTGATTGTTAATTTGAATTGATAAATTCTGTCAATTGAAAATGCAAGGAGTCAGTCAGTGAACAGATTGTGACTATAGTTACAACCTGAAATTTATTGACTCTGATTTGCTGTGATATCCTTCAGAATGTACGTCTGATAGACTATGAGAAGATGGTGGACAAGAACGGTCAGCGAGTTGTGGCGTTTGGGAAGTATGCAGGTGTGGTGGGAATGATCAACATTCTACATGGGATGGGCCTTAGATTGCTGGCACTGGGTCATCATACACCCTTCATGGTCAGTGGGTTCTCTTGCTCACGTTAACTTGACAATTGTCTTTGTTCATGAATTTATCAAAAAGCATAATAATAAATGTTTTATTTAGCTTTGGAAAAGCTTGTATGGTCATAGCCGAGTATGATAACAATAAAGAGCTTATTATTGTTAGGTAAATGTTTGTGTGCATAACTGGCAAGTATTTAGTCATCAAAACTCTCGTGTTTTAATACTGCAGAGTTTATAAAATACTAATAGACGAGGGACTCATTTGTTCCTTATTAGATACTGTAAAACCATTTATGTCTGTCTGCTATCTATCTAAAATGTAGTGGTTTCTTAGAAACTGTCATTTAATGTATGGATTTCTGACTGCACAGACTTATCTATGAAAACACTCTATGCACATGCATCAAGCCTGGTTTTCCTAAAGAGCAGTTCATATAAATGCAGGTAAGAACGGTGCAAATCAATGATGGCCCAGACAATAAGGACTTAGTTTCTGATGGTCCATTCCATTATGACACAATTAATGTAATCAAAAGAAACATATACATAAAGTGTTTTTAATAATAACAATAAATTATGTGAACTTAATCAAAGTTTGCATCTTTGAATAACAACTTAAATTACTGATATAACTTTTTAACATTAATTGATAAATAACCTTCTCGTAAGGGTAATAACTTATTAAACATTAAAGGGTGTGCCTTTTCCTGCATGCCTTATTACTAAGGCATTCAGGAAAAGGCACACCCGTTAACGTTTGAAGAAAATTTACACACAAACAGTTAAGTAAATTTTAATAAAGTTTTTATGTTTAAATTGAAGTTTTGTTTTATTGAACCGTAAGGATATTGTACCTTAAACATAATTTTTATTTAAATTAATCTTATTCCGCTCTTTTTGGACAAGAAATGATTAACCAGATAATCTTATTCTTTGCTGTTAAAAATGTCATCATGGGTGTTTGATGTTATTCAGCAGGTTTAGAGTACACAAGTGACAGTATTCCGTGGTTAAAGGCAGGTTTATACAACTGGTGATTTCATTAAATTTCCAATAAAAAGCCTTTCAACCAACCTTGGACATTGAAAAAAATACAAATATGGCACAACTTAACAATTTTAAACTATCAGCAAGTAAACTTAACTTTTATGTTGATGGTCATTGTCAGCATTGACATCGACTTAGACCATCAAATTTGGCTCTCATTGGTTTATACCGCCTTGATCTGCTCCATTTATATTGTTTGTGAAGGTCAACATCCTTGAAAACTTTACTTGATGATGCAGATTTGGTCGCAGTAAAAATTAGCCTGCCAAACTATTGTTCATTGGTCCAACTTCAAAATTCATGAAATTTAGTTTTCTTCAAATATCAATGATTTTACAGTATACTACTGGGTTATTTGGTTCCATTTAAATAAAATAAAAATCAACACCAATCCACTCAAAGCAGTGAAAATAACAGTGTTGATTTTTAGTTGGTATAATCATGTCAAGATAAATTCACAATGTCTCTTATGTATTTTGATTAATGATTCAGTCATATGTTTAATCTGTAGCATTTGAAGACATTTTATGTCCTTTATTCTAACAACATGTTAGAACCATGTCTCTGATTATTGCAGCATATCGGTCCCAGTCACAACTATAGGAACAGCGAGGCTGCAAGACAGGCTGTTAGAGATGCGGGCTACGAAATCGCACTTGGCAGGATGCCAAAATCTATTGGACCACTGACGTTTATATTCACAGGATCGGGCAATGTCTCAAAGGTATGAAAAAGCATAGAGTAATTGTAAATTTCATTCTCTTATTTTGCATACAATTTGTTTCACCTGATCTTTGTTTCAACACTGTGTGATTAAGAAATCTAAACAATCTGATGATGTTATTTTGCCAATTTGTCATTGCTTCGGGTTTTAAAAAATACTTTCTTTAAAAATCCACAACACAACCAAGTAATACGAATGGAATCATAAAGAGTTGAGATTTTAATTAGCATCACTATATACATAATTAAATTCTACCAGCATTAATTATGTTTCACTAGGCCGAATTTCATTACACTAGCCCAAATTACATTATTTTATTCGCCGATTATATCACTCACCGATTACTTTTCACTTTCACTCTTGAATTGGGCTTGGATAATTGGGCTTAATGCATGTGTGTAAAGTGTAGTCCCAGATTAGCTTATGCTGTCCCCACAGGCTAATCAGGGATGACACTTTCTGCATTAATGGCACTTTTTGCTAACAGGCAGTCTATTCAAAACATAAATCCAAATTAGGGGAGAGTGTCTTCCCTGATTAGCCAGAGCATATTGCGCTGGCTTATCTGGGACGACACTTTATGCAGATGCATTTAGCCCAGTTTTCCTAGAACATAGCTTAAGTATACCTGTATGCAACACTATCCTATAATTACTATAATTTTGCTCTCCACAGGGTGCCCAAGAAGTCTTTCAGGAACTCCCACACGAGTATATTGAGCCCGACCACCTGCCCAAAGTGGCCAAGAAAGGATGTAAGTTGATTCAAACAGCTGTCATTGACACATCTTGTCAGTCACCTGCTCTTTTATTTCGGAAATTAAACTTAAGACCCTTCAACTTTATGATTCATGAATTTAATTTTATAAGTAAAAACATTATTTGTAAAGCCAGTTGATTACCCAATGTATATGCAACATGTGGCAATTAGGTCTTTTATTTTAATAAAAAATCCTCTAAGATTCATGGATAAAAAAATTGATGATACACATGTAATTTCTTCATTTTCACTCTTCAAAGAAGAAGTACAAAAAACAAAAAACAAAAACTTTCAGTAGATTATAGATTTTAATAGACAAGTTTTCACAAAATAAAAAAATATTTTTATTTATGCTGCAGTTTAATGTGTTAAAAGGGTTTAACTGGAGAGTTATACGGTTATAATGTTGTCATGGCATCATGAACATTGTTTGTGTCCTGCTTTGTTGATGACGTTTTTATTAGTTGTATGGATTCGAAAACCTTATGAGACTATGAAAAGAATTGATAATTTGACATTAAATATTTTTTCCAAAGTTATAAACAGTGATTTATCAATATTAAGTCACTGATATTTCAATATTAACCTCCTGGAATGCAAAGAATAATTATATAATCAGCCATCATCTCACTGCTGTTTTCAGCACTGAAGAAGGTATATGGGTGCGAGGTGAGTCGAGACGATCACTATGTGAGGATAGAAGGAGGCAAGTTTAATGCTGATGAGTTTGATGCACATCCCGATCGCTATGTGTCTGTCTTCAGTCATAAGGTAAGGACCAGGATTCTAAAATTTCATTAAAAATGTGTTTACCCGATTGGAAAAATAGACCTGAATTACTACCACAGCTAATTCTTAACCTTAGAAGTAAGATTAAATTTGAAAATGTTTGCCAATAAGAGAACTTGGACGCACCTGGTTTGGAAACCAAAACTACTTGTTTAGTGTAAGTATATAGTCTTTAGATTAACCCTGTCCTACATAAGAAGCTAAGTGAAAACGGCTTTTGCAAACAGCATAAAACAAGAACAGCCTGGGAGTGACTCCGATCTGTTCAAGTTTTATGCTTTTTGCTGCTCATCAGTATCTAAGGTTCGAGATGAAGCCTTTATTACTTGAATGTAGTAAGAAAGGTCTTAAATTAAATATACCTTTCTTATTGACTACAAATACGTCAAAATACGTATCTAAGTGATAAAGGGTTAAGGCTTATTTGGACACCATTGCCTCTTTCCCCTGACCTCCATTTCGATTGTAACAACAACCTCTAAAAGTCTTTTACATCCCTTATTACAGGATGATATCCGTGACTTTAATTTGATATAAAAAACAAGCAATATAAATAATGAAAAACCTCTTGCTTTGTCAAAACCAGGTGGCCCCGTATTCCTCATGCATCATCAATGGCATCTACTGGGCCCCTGGAGCACCCAGAATTCTCACGATCCCCGATGCCAAGACCCTTTTGAAGGCCCAGCAGTATCCATGGTTACCGTCCAGCATGGGTTGCCCCCAGTTACCTCACCGTCTCATTGCCCTCTGTGATATCTCAGCCGATCCTGGTGGCTCGATCGAGTTCATGAAGGAATGTACGACCATTGACAAGCCATTCTGCCTTTATGATGCGGAGCTGAATCAGGAAACCGAAAGGTTTGTAAATGCATTTTGGTGTGTGGACCATTCATCCTACATGTTTTAGCTGACCTTTCACTTTTGAGATACATGCTTTTCCCAAAATTGTTTAAACAAAACCCTGATCAGTCAATTATTTATTTATAATTTATTCAGTATTTGAGCAATGGGAAAATGGGGCTTATAGCAGCTGTGTAAAAAGTCGTCCAGAGGGGCTTGTGCAATCTGTTTAGGCTTATCAGGGACAACTCTTTCCTATGGCATTGTGTGTTTAAAGAAGTTTTTTGAAACAAAAATTCAGTTTAGGTGAAAAGTGTTGTCCCTGATTAGTCTAAGGGCACATCCTTATCTTGGACGTCACTTAAGACGCAAGCATTAAGTCCCGTCATCTCAGAGACAGGCTCATTTGTTTATGTATGCCTGCTTTATGCTTCAGTTTTAAGGGCGATGGTGTGCTGATCTGCTCAATTGACAACATGCCTGCCCAGATGCCAAGGGAGGCCACTAAGTACTTCGGGAGCCTGCTGCTACCCTACATTCCAGATATAGTAATATGTAACCTAGGCATGGTAGTGTTTAACCTAGGCATAGTTGACCACACAATTTTGAAAATTAGGGGTGTACCGATGTCATTGTAAAAGTGTATAAAACTCTGCGTAAACAGCATGTCACTTAGAAACCAGTTATGTCAGTTTGAGGATACAGGTCAAATGTAGAGGTCAACAGACAGTGTGGGCATAATACAGTAACTGTTGTTTCTACTGTAACATTTGTTTTGAAGGCTTGCATGCTATTGTGATAAATTTTAAATGTTATAGTTACAGGACGTTGTCTTTATTGATAATATACATAACATTCAGTAATTTAACGGTAGTTAAAAATAATCTAAATTATGTGCAAGTTAAAGGGACCTGTTCACGATTTGGTAAATTGACAAAATAAAAATAAAAATGTCTCAAATTTGTATATTTTTGTTTTAGTTGTGTTATTTGGGTGGAAACACTGATACTACACATTTATTATGATTTAAAATATCCCTTTGACAATTTAAACACTGAAATTTATGAAGTGTTACAAACATGAAAGAATTGAATAATTTTGAATGTTCTGTTGTTATCATTATATTTTGTGACACTATCTTGATTGCTTGTTAAAAGTATAATATACCAGATATACTGTATCAGCAATGTTGGCCGAGTGGTTTAACAAATAGACTTTTACCCAAAGATTCATTTGTTTGATCCCAGGTTGGAATAAATTTTTGTTTTTTAAATTGTATTCTTGTTTTATACTGGAGTTTTCTTTAGTTTCAATGTTAACATATATCCATTTAAAGCATTTAATGTCAAAATTCAAAACATGCCAAAATCTGTAAGCAAGTCCTTCTATTGCAAAACTTCTTTGGTTAATGATGCATGAGTCAGAGTGTTTATGTTACAGATGAGATCAGATGCCAAAACTTCGTTTGAGGACTTTGATACAACACCTACTGTGAAAAATGTAAGTATAGTGTCTATTTACCGTGATGTGTTTAATGAGACTATAGTCTTTATTGATTTAAGCCTTGCCCTGGGAAAAGGGGGCTTAATCAGGGGCAGCACTGTCTACTTAAACAAGGGGGCTTAATCAGGGGCAGCACTGTCTACTTAAACAAGGGGGCTTAATCAGGGGCAGCACTGTCTACTTAAACAAGGGGGCTTAATCAGGGGCAGCACTGTCTACTTAAACAAGGGGGCTTAATCAGGGGCAGCACTGTCTACTTAAACAAGGGGGCTTAATCAGGGGCAGCACTGTCTACTTAAACAAGGGGGCTTAATCAGGGGCAGCACTGTCTACTTAAACAAGGGGGCTTAATCAGGGGCAGCACTGTCTACTAATCAGGGGCAGCACTGTCTACTTAATCAGGGGCAGCACTGTCTACTAATCAGGGGCAGCACTGTCTACTAATCAGGGGCAGCACTGTCTACTTAATCAGGGGCAGCACTGTCTACTAATCAGGGGCAGCACTGTCTACTAATCAGGGGCAGCACTGTCTACTTAATCAGGGGCAGCACTGTCTACTAATCAGGGGCAGCACTGTCTACTAATCAGGGGCAGCACTGTCTACTTAATCAGGGGCAGCACTGTCTACTAATCAGGGGCAGCACTGTCTACTTAATCAGGGGCAGCACTGTCTACTAATCAGGGGCAGCACTGTCTACTAATCAGGGGCAGCACTGTCTACTTAATCAGGGGCAGCACTGTCTACTAATCAGGGGCAGCACTGTCTACTAATCAGGGGCAGCACTGTCTACTAATCAGGGGCAGCACTGTCTACTAATCAGGGGCAGCACTGTCTACTAATCAGGGGCAGCACTGTCTACTAATCAGGGGCAGCACTGTCTACTAATCAGGGGCAGCACTGTCTACTAATCAGGGGCAGCACTGTCTACTAATCAGGGGCAGCACTGTCTACTAATCAGGGGCAGCACTGTCTACTTAAACTGGATTATCGCTACGAAGGGACTGCCTTTAAACAAAAAATACAATACTGCACAGGCTGACAACACTTTGCGCACATGCAATAAACCCCATTTTCCCAGTGCAAGGCTCAATTATAATCTTTACACAATATAACAAACAATTTGTTTCCATTTTCCTGATGTTGAATTTTTAGATGTTTCAAGTGTATTACAGGTTTAAAAAAAACACTCAAAATTATCTGTTGTGTACTACTTGAGCATTATAAATTAGCAAAGGTAAAAATGGACAACTACGATGATAATAACAGCTTACTTACACTTTATTGTTTTCTCTTTAAAAGAACTAAGTAAAAAATAAAATAACAGGTTTTGTTATGGAAAGCCTATCTGTTTTATTTTAATTTCTATTTTGTCCAAATATGTTTGTGTTACCAAATGTTTCTGCTAGGATTCTAAAATTAGTTCCAATTCTTAAATTTATTATAATCAAGTGACTAATTATTTTTTGATGAGACGTACAGTTTAAGTTACCACCTCTCACACTGTCAATACACCTTGCAGACGATTTGGCATGTTGCCAAATTTTAACAATTTAATGTGCTGACATAGAGTGTAGATATCCAAAATTACCAATATAGAAACCTTAAACTCTGATCTTTAAAATCCCATTAAGTTTGTGAATGAAATAATTAGTGCGTACAAATACAAAACAATTATGCAAGCAGATTTCAGACAATATGAATATTTTTAGCTCACCTGAGCATAACGTGCTCATGGTGAGCTTTTGTGATCGCCTTTTGTCCGTCGTGCATCGTCAACATTTTGCCTTGTTAACACTCTAGAGGCCATATTTATTGTCTGATCTTCATGAAATTTGGTCAGAACACTGTCCCTTTGATACCTCGACTGAGTTTAAAACTGGGTCATGCTGGGTCAAAAACTAGGTCACTAGGTCAAAAAAAAGATAAACCTCGTGAACACTGTAGAAGTCACATTTGATACCCAATCTTCATGTAACTTTGTCAAAATGTTTGTCTAAATGATATGTTGGTTGAGTTCAAAAATGGTTCCGGTCCGTTGAAAAGCATGGCTGCCATGGGGAGGGGCAGTATTCCTTATATGGCTATAGAGAAACCTTGTGAACACTCTAGAAGTCACAATTTTTGCCCAATCATCATGAAACTTTGTCAAAACATTGGTTTCATTGATATCTCGGAAAAGTTTGAAAATGGTCCAGATCGGTGAAAAAACATGGCCACCAGGGGGCGGGGCAGTTTTCCTTATATGGCTATAGTAAAACCTTGTTAACACTCAAGAGGCCACATTTATTGTCCAATCTTCATAAAATGTGGTAAGATGATTGGTCTGTATGATATCTTGGATGAGTTCGAAAATGATTACGTTTGCTTGAAAAACATGGCTGCCAAGGGGCGGGGCATTTTTCCTTATATTGCTATATACATGTATGGCTATTGTAAAATCTTGTTAACGCTCTAGAGGCCACAATTATTGACTGATCTTCATGACACTTGGTCAGAAGATTCATTCCAATAATATCATGGACAAGTTAAAAAATGGTTCCGGTTGGTGGAAAAATATGGCTGCCAGGGGGCGGGGCATTTTTCCTTATATGGCTATATTTAAACCTTGTTTACACTCTAAAGGCCACATTTATTGTCCGATCTTCATGAAACTTGGTCAGAAGATTTGTCCTAATGATATCTTGGATGTATTCGAAAATGGCTTGGTTGCTTAAAAAACATGGCCACTGGGGGGCGGGGCATTTTTCCTAATATGGCTATATATCATGCTTTTGTAAAACCTTGTTTACACTCTAGAGGCCACATTTATTGTCCGATCATCATGAAACTTTGTCAGAAGATTTGTCCCAATGATATTTTGGACAAGTTCGAAAATGGTTCCAGTTGCTTGAAAATCATGGCCACCAGTGGGCCGGGCATTTTTCCTTATATGGACTTATGAATCTTCATGAAACTTTGTCAGTATATTTGTTTAAATGATATCTTGGATGTGTATGAAAATGGTTCTGGTCTGTTGAAAAACGTGGCTGCCAGGGTGTTTATTAGTCATGAAAGTTGGTAAGAACATTTTGTTCTAATGACATCTTGGGCTGCACAGAACAGGTCAGTTCCTTTGAATCTCAGGTGAGCGACGTTGGGCCTTTCAGGCCCTCTTGTTTCTAAAATTTAAGGAGTTTACAATTGCATACAGAAAACACAGCAATATTCATGTAGTCAATTCCCAGGTTTCATTTTCGAAAAAAACATAGTTTGCAATTTCAAAAATTATAGATGCAGACACCTGCAAAATGGTTAATGCTCAAATATGTAGCAAGAGGTTTCATGTATCAATAGTTTTTAACCAGGTTTTCCGAAGGAAATTAACCAGGTTTTCCGAAGGAAAAAACTGGTTATTAGATTGGCGAATGCGGGCAGGCTGGCTGGCTGGCTGGCTGGCGGGCGGGCGGAACAAGCTTGTCCGGGCCATAACTATGTCGTTCATTGTCAGATTTTAAAATCATTTGGCACATTTGTTCACCATCATTGGACGGTGTGTCGCGCGAAATAATTACGTCGATATCTCCAAGGTCAAGGTCACACTTTGAGTTCAAAGGTCAAAAATGGCCATAAATGAGCTTGTCCTGGCCATAACTATGTCATTCATTGTGAGATTTTAAAATCATTTGGCACATTTGTTCACCATCATGGGACGGTGTGTCGCACGAAAGAATCACGTCAATATCTCCAATGTCAAGGTCGCCACGACTAAAAATAGATTTTTTTTAAAAACAAACTTACAAAGGGGGTTTATTTTGTTTGTTCATTTCAAAAGTTCAGTTTGAGTTTTCTCCCTTTATCAGATTTTTTTTTCACAATGAAAACCTGGTTTTGTGACAATTTTGTCCCTTGTTGTCATTGTTTTTGTTGTAACATTGTATTGAAAGAGCCTCGATAGTGTAAGTGCATTAAAAAAAAAACACTCTTATGTTCCATAGCTCATTATCGAACAACTAAGCAAGTGCATGTATGACATTGTCTGTCCTCAAATTAAACATTGACTTTACAAAATAATAAGGTATTTAAAAGTAACTTAGCAAAAATGTAAACCTTCATGAGACACTGTGCAGCGTGTAACAACACAATCCCTGCCTGCAGGGTCAATGTCACACTTAGAGGTCATAGGTCATATATCGCCTTAACACAGCTTAAAAATTACTGTCTCAGCCAGAATTTTACCATATATCCATAGATTTTAAAATTGCTGTTCACAATTGTAGACCATTATTAGACGACATGTCATCTGTAACACCAGTCACATGTCTACCTATCTCATAGGTCAATATTAATGCTGGAAGCAAAAGTGGAACGAGGGGTTATCTGTTTCCTATCAACAGATGCCTTTTTTTTCATTATTTAATTACAAGTGTGTTTCTTACTTATTTTCACATACATACTGAAGGCTCCTAGTATTTTTTGAAACCTTAACAGTCAAGGTGTTCTGTCATGACATTTGTTAAAACAAAATTTATTTGGATTGTTATACAAAGTTTAGGGGGGGGTATATAGGAGGGAGCTTGTCTGTCTGTCGGTCGGTCTGTCGGTCCGTTTGTGTCAGCTCTCTAATTCAAGTAGTTTTAATCCGATCTTCACCAAACTTGGTCAGAAGTTGTATCTACATGATGTCTAGGCCAAGTTCGAACATGGGCCTTGCAGGGTCAAAAACTAGGTCACAGGGTCACTTAGTGCATTTTAAACATTCAGCATGTTGTCCGTTCTCTAATTCAAGTAGTTTTTATCAGAGCTTCACCAAACTTGGTCAGAAGTTGTATCTAGATGATGTCTAGACCAAGTTCGAACATCGGTTATGGCAGGTAAAAAACTAGGTCACAGGGGTCACTTATCTACTTCGGGCTTTATATTTGTAATTTGTTGTATTAAAGATCGATTGTAATAGTAATTATTCTTTTATGTTACTCAATCGTTTAAAACAGAAATGAATTCATGGACTGTGTACATAGTCATCAAAAGCAGAATTATATTGTTTTATAAAGAATTTAAAATTGAAACTCAAGGAAAACCTTGAATTTAAAAAAATTTGTCTCAACATAGAAACATATCATTTTAGGCATTATCTTGGATTTTCTTTCAAACACATATTTACATGTTGTCTTATTTTCATCCCAAGTTAAGAAAATGATAAGAATATTTATAAATAAGTCCGCTGACCTGTATTTACCCTTTGTGTCCATGTGCACATTCCAGGCGGTGATAGCCTCTAACGGCCGACTGACTCCCAACTTTGCATATATCACTGAGCTGAGAAAGAAGAATCAGTAAGTACAGAAGTGATCAGCTTTTTAGTCTGCTACTGCTTAGATAAGCAGATTTGCTGATTTGTTGTCTCCAATTTGTAGAAAATCAAATTAAGTTAAAGACTTTTTTTTTAAAGATTTAAGTTTTGAAGTTTTTTTTTTAAACCTCAGATACAGAATGTTCTGTAGCAGCAAGTTAATCGCAGGCTGTTGTGGATTAATGCTGTTTGCTTATAGCTATTTTCACTTTGATTCTAATAAGGGTTTATCTGCAGCTCTCCAAATGTATATGCAGATATTTAGTTGTATGAATCACTACTTCTTCTCTTTTTGCGCAGATTGGCTCATTTTCTCAAAATAATTTGTGCAAACGACATGCTAATCTGGGAAACACTTTATGCACATCCATTCAGCCTGGTTTTCATGGAGCATTGTTAAAAAGCATTTTTGATGTTCAACCCTTACTGTAAAACGTTTTACATTTGTTAGCATAAAATTATTTAGGTTAACAAAAGATGATAATTTTGATTGCACTTACAATTATAGACAGTTAATTTGTGTTTTTAGCTCACCTGATTGCTCAGGTGAGCTTTTGTGACCGGTGTTTGTCCGTCGTACGTCCGTCCATCCGTTAACATTTGCCTTGTTAACACTCTAGAGGCCACATTTATTGTCCAATCTTCATGAAACTTGGTCAGAAGCTTCATCCCAATGAAATCTCGGTTGAGTTCAAAACTGGGTCATGCCGGATCAAAAACAAGGTCACTAGGTCAAAAAAAAGAAAAAACTTGTAAACACTGTGGAAGTCACATTTCATGCCCAATCTTCATGTAACTTTGTCAAAATGTTTGTCTTAATGATATGTTGGTTGAGTTCAAAAGTGGTTCCGGTCCATTGAAAAACATGGTTGCCAGTGGGCGGGGCAGTTTTCCTTATATTGCTATAGAGAAACCTTGTAAACACTCTGGAAGTCACAATTTTTGCCCAATCATCATGAAAGTTGGTCAAAACATTGGTTTTATTGATTTCTCGGACAAGTTTGAAAATGGTCCAGATCGGTGAAAAAACATGGCCGCCAGTGGGCGGGGCATTTTTCTCTATATGTGTATAGTGAAAACATGTCAGCGCTCTAGAAGTCACATTTTTGGCCCAATTTTTATGAAATTTTGTCAGAACTTTTGTTTCCTAGATATGTGAGTTAAGTTTGAAAATGGTTCCGGTCTGTTGAAAAACATGGTTGCCAGGGGGACGGGGCAGTTTTCCCTATATTTATATAGTAAAAAGGCTTGCAAACAATCATGAATTAAGGTCATGTAACATGTGAGACAACTCTTCTAAATATTGCATTTAAATTTACAGTAGTTACTCCCCTTTGATTATTCATGTTTTCATAATAATACAGTGTAGTTGTGTTTCATTTATGTGTTAATTGTTATTCGAGGTTGGATGTTTTTATGCCCCCTTTCAAAGAAATGGGGACATATAGTGATAGGACTGTCCGTCCGTCTGTCCGTCTTTCCGTCACACTTTGCATTTAGGTTTCCAAAAATGCTCATAACTTTTATGTCCCTTGAGATATAACGTTCATATTTGGTATGCATGTGTATATGAACAAGGCCTTTCCATATGCACACATTTTTTTAGACCTGTGACCTTGACCTTGAAGTTAGGGTCTGCGTTTAGGTTTCCAAATATGCGTTTAGGTTTCCAAAAATGCTCATAACTTCTATGTCCCTTGAGATACAAGTCCTTCATATTTAGTATGCATGTGTATATGGACAAGGCCTTCCCATAGGCACAAAATTTTTTACCCCTGTGACCTTGACCTTGAAGTTAGGGTCCGCATTTAGGTTTTGAAATCTTCGTTTAGGTTTCGAAAAATGCTCATTACTTCTATGTCCCTTGAGAAACAACCTTCATATTTGGTATGCATGTGTATATGGACAAGGCCTTTCCATACGCACAAAATTTTTAACCCCTGTGACCTTGACCTTGAACTTAGGGTCTGCGTTTAGGTATCGAAATCTGTGTTTAGGTTTTGAAAAATGCTCTTAACTTCTATGTCCCTTGAGATATAACCTTCATATTTGGTATGCATGTGTATATGGACAAGACCTTTCCATACGCAAAATTTTTTTCCCCCTGTGACCTTGACCTGAGGGTCCCCGTTTAGGTTTCAAAATCTGCGTTTAGGTTTCGAAAAATGCTCATAACTTCTATGTCCCTTGAGATATAACCTTTATATTTGGTATGCATGTGTATATGGAAAAGGTTTTTCCATACGCACACAAATTTCTACCCCTGTGACCTTTACCTTGAAGTTAGGGTCCGCGTTTAGGTTTCGAAATCTGCGTTTAGGTTTCGAAAAATGCTCAAAACTTCTATGTCCCTTGAGATATAACCTTCATATTTGGTATGCATGTTTTTATGGACAAGGCCTTTCCATATGCACACAAATTTTGATGCCTGTGACCTTGACCTTGAACTTATGGTCCGCGTTTAGGTTTCGAAATCTGCGTTTAGGTTTCAAAAAATGCTATAACTTCTATCAAAGCGTTTATAGGGGGCATATGTCATCCTATGGTGACAGCTCTTGTTTTTAGCTCACCTGATTGCTCAGGTGAGCTTTTGTGACTGGTCTTTGTCCGTCGTCCTTCCACATTTGTTCGTAAACACTCTAGAGGCCACATTTATTGTCAGATCTTCATAAAACTTGGTCAGAAGAATTGTCCCAATGATATCTCGATTGAGTTTGAAACTGGGTCATGCTTGGTCAAAAACTAGGTCACTAGGTCATAAAAAAGGAAAAGCTTGTAAACACTGTACAAATCACTTTTAATGCCCAATCTTCATTTAACTTTGTCTATATGTCTGTCTTAATGATATGTTGGTTCCGGTCCATTGAAAAACATGGTTGCCAGTGGGCGGGGCAGTTTTCCTTATATTGCTATAGAGAAACCTTGTAAACCCTCGAGAAGTCACAATTTTTGCCCAATCATGAAAGTTAATCAAAACATTGGTTTTATTGATATGTCGGAAGAGTTTGAAAATGGTCCAGATCGGTGAAAAAACATGGCCGCCAGTGGGCGGGGCATTTTCTCTATATGTATAAAGTGAAAACATGTGAACATGTGGGGGGAGGGGGGGCAGTTTTCTTATATTTATATAGTAAACAAAAGCTTGTGAACACTAGAAGTCACATTTTTTGCTCAATCATCATGAAACTTGGTGAATAGATTTGTTTTATATATATCTCAGATGAGTTTGCAAAAGGTCCCAATGGGTCAATAAACATGGCTGCCAGGGGGGTGGGGCAGTTTTCCTTATGTGACTATATAAAGAGAAACCTTGTGATCGAACACTACAGATGTCACATTTTTTGCCTAATCA
The DNA here is from genome assembly GCF_020536995.1 of Dreissena polymorpha. NCBI lineage: Eukaryota > Metazoa > Mollusca > Bivalvia > Myida > Dreissenidae > Dreissena > Dreissena polymorpha. The sequence continues at coordinate 160,246,373 of NC_068355.1, forward strand.
TCGTGAAACTTAGTCAATTCATTGGTTTTATTGATTTCTTGGACAAGTTGGAAAATGGCTCAGATCGGTGAAACACTTTTTAGCTCACCTGATTGCTCAGGTGAGGTTTTAGGATTGGTCTTTGTCCACTGTCCGTCCGTCCACATTTGGTTTGTAAACACTCTAGCATTGACATTTCTCAAGCATTCTTTATCAAAGTTGCTGAAAGATCTCAGTCAAGTTTGATGATGAGCAAAATCACATAATAAATGCCATAATTATTGCCCTTAGATTGTCCAAATTTTCATTATATCATACAAAATCCTTGTAAGCAAAGTTTGATGTTTGGTAAGGGGGGTCAACTCAAAATATAGGTCACCATTTCAAATCTTACAAAACAAAAAACTCCCTACACCAGAGTTTTGGTTCAATAATGATGAAACTTGACCAGGATGTTTGTCTGGTCAATATCTTGGTCAAGTTTGACATTAGGTAAAGATTGAATGAACCGACTTCTCTCAGGTGAGCAAACTAGGGCCATCTTGGCCCTCTTGTTTATTTCAAGAAATATGTTGCATAATGTGGTACTCAATGTGTCATGGGTTATGGTCAAAAGGTCCACGTCAGCGTAACCCACCATCATCATGTCAATTTAAAAATGAATGCCTGTTGTGCAAACTCTATGGCACTGTGAGAGAAACAGTGCGCCTGCAAATTGTCAATTAAATAGTGGATCTCGAATAAGCAGATTTGGCTATAGACATAGTTATGTTAGAAACAATTTAGCTAATTATATATTAGTGGCAAACAATTGCAATTATAAACAAACTGTAGAAATTTATCATTCCTAAGAACCCATTTACAAAGGTTTGAATTTTAGTTAATTTCTAAAACAGATCAGCACAAAAACTGAATCAAATGTTAATTTTGCCAGGTTTAAATGTTATTTGTTTATGTGTATACTGTATACTGTTTATTGATAATAAAAACATATTTGTAATAGAAACAATTCATTCAAACAGTAAAATGTGTCTAAAGATCATATAAATATATGCCCTGTCCTGATATCAGGTCTGCCAAGAAGAGTCGTGTGGTCCCCAATCAGAAGAAGGTGCTGGTACTGGGGGCTGGGTATGTGTCTGGTCCCGCAGTGGAGTACCTGACCAGGGATAAGAATATCAGGGTCACAGTAGGTAGGTAAAACAGCAGCCATGCAAACAGATGTACTTCCTCATTGAATTTCTTTCATATTGCTCTAGATAATGTTCGTCTGCGGTCAACTTATGTTACTCAATTAAAAAATGCCTTTTGGTGCGCATGTAGAACAGGGAGTAAAGAACTGTTGTATGTTTATGAAAGTTTTAAAAATGATATGCAGTGAAACTGACCTTTTATTAAGTTGAAAGTTGAACTCAGCTTTGTAAAATAAAAATATAATTTTGACGTTATCAAACAGCGATGATTATTAAAAAACATAATGATTGAAAATAATTATATCAAAAGGAAATTTGTTGGTGTCAGTTATTTACAGATTTTTAGTCATTTGTGATTATAGATCATATATATGGTTTTCTTATCACTGCACTACTTGTGATCAGAGACAATATATATAATTCACTTTTGGCTGCACCACTTGTGCAAACATTTATTCCTATGAAATATTATTTGTATCTTTTCAGTTTCTCAAATCAAAGAAGAGCTAGACTCCATTGAGGCTCGATGTCCGAATGTGGACATCATGCTGCTGGACATTATGCGGCACCAGGAGGAGCTGGATAAACTTGTGCCGGATCACGACATTGTTGTCAGCCTGCTGCCTTACGTCATGCACCCGGAGATTGCCAAGTATTGCATCAAGCACAAGAGAAACATGGTGACCGCCAGCTATGTGTCACCTGCTATGAAGGCTCTACATAAAGCGTGAGATATATGTTTTTTGTATATTAGATTTCTGACTTCATCATGCCATTTGTTTTAGAGTATCTTTGCATTGTTTGCAAGTGTTACTTAAGGTTACATATCAGATAGTATCCATGGACATTGAAAATCTGTACCACATGTGTCGTTCTAAATCAGGAGCGTAACTATTAAAATATGCTTTCTTCAATTTCTGGTCATAGACGTTGTTATGCAATCAAATGGTGACATGAATTGTTTCCCAGTTTGATTCAAAATTAGCTAAGTTGAAGCATAAAGAAATTCTATTACTAAAAATGCATATGAGTAAACAGATGGTATGGTATTTTGAATGACCATGAATGTGACTTCAGAGCCTTGGATGCCAATGTGACGATTGTGAATGAGGTCGGAGTGGATCCTGGTATTGACCACATGCTGGCTATGCAGTGCTTTGATGAAGTGAAAAAAGCAGGCGGCAAGGTAGGGTGCTATACATTTTGTTACAAACAACAAAATATTGGAATGGGAGAAGATATTTTATTTATTTTTTTGTCCGTTGTTCGTCATTCGGTGTCAACATTTGCCTTGTTAACACTATAGAGACCACATTTATTGTCCAATCTTTATGAAATTTGGTCAGAAGATTCGTCATAACGATGTCTTGGACGAGTTCGAAAATGGTTACAGTTGTTTGGAAAACATTGCCTCCAGGGGGCAGGGCATTTTTCCTAATAAGGCTATATATGGCTATAGTAAAACCTTGTTAACACCCTAGATTCCAAATTTATGGTCCGATTTTCATGAAACTTGGTCAGAACATACATCCCAATGGCATCTTGATTTAGTTCCAAAATGATTCTGGTCTGTTGAAAAACATGGCTTCTAGGGGGCGGGTCAGTTTGCCTTATATTGCTACATATGGCTGTAGTAGAACCTTGTTAACACTCTAGAGACCACATTTATTGTCCAATCTTTATGAAATTTGGTCATAAGATTTGTCTTAACGATATCTTGGACGAGTTCGAAAATGGTCACAGTTACTTGAAACACATGGCCGTCGGGGGGTGGGTGGGGGGCATTTTTTCTTATATGACTATAGTAAAAACTTGTACACTCTAACTAAAAGTCACATTTATTGTCAGATCTTAATGAAACTTGGTAAGAACATTTGTTCTAATGATATCTTGACAAGTTCGAAAATGGTTCCGTTTTTTTTTTAAACATGGCCTCAATGGAGTTGGTATTGTTCCTTATATGGCTATATATTACTTAAGTAAAACCATGTTAACACTAGAGGCCACATTTTGTCTGATCTTAATGATACTTGGTCAGAAGATTTGATATCTTGGACTAATTTGAGAATAGTTCTGGTTGGTTGAGAAACATGGCAGCCAGAGGGCGGGGCATTTTTTCTTAAATGGCATAGTAAAAACTTGTATACACTCTTAAAGTCACATTTATTGTCCAATCTTCATAACACTTGGTCAGAACATTTTGTTTTAATGCTATCTTGGATCAGTTCAAAAATTGTTCATGTCTGTTGAAAAGCAGCCACCAGGGGTTGGGGTTGGGGAATTTATCCTTATATGGCTATAGTAAAACCTTGTAAACACTCTAAAAGTTACCTGTATAGTTTACTTTGCATGAAACTTGGTCAGAACATTTGTTCCAATGATATCTTGGGGCTGAACTGAGCAGGTCAGTTCTTTTGTATCTCAGTTGAGCGACTTTGTGCCTTTCAGGCCCTCTTGTTCTATTGATCGGGCTCTTGATATTTAATAGGATTAGCAGAACATTCTATTGTTTTCACGTTTCTTAGATTTCACTTGATATCTTTAATTTTATATTTCAACAGATTTTAATAGAACTTATTACAGTTGATTTACATAACACATGGACTTGAGGGACTTAATACATTTTTTGACAGAATTCTGTCAGCAATATCAGGTTTTAAAGCATTTTAAAGGCCAATTTAGGGGTATTTTCACCTGCTGTTAAAGCTCATGTTGCTTCTAGGATTTAACGAAATGTATTGCTCCCATACAGTAAAATGCTGTTTATGGAAACTGGGACACAATTGTATTATTCTTATTGTTGTAATTTAAAAATGTTTAAAAAAAGAAAAAAGAACTTGTTTAATAGCATTTGATAATATTTTATTTCAAAACTATTTTTAAATCCTTTGTTAACATTTGCACGTCTATAATATGGTCTTGTATTCATTATTTTAGCCCCAATGTTTCTCTGTTTTAGATCAGCTCCTATGTCTCATACTGCGGAGGCTTGCCTGCACCTGAAGATTCCAAGACACCACTCGGCTACAAATTCAGGTGGGTATTCAAGTAAAACATGACTTTGCTACAAATTCAGGTGGGTATTAAAGTAAAACATGACTTTGCTATAAATTCAGGTGGGTATTCAAGTAGAATATGACTTGGCTCCAACTTCTGGCGAGTAGGGTATTTAATGAGATCAAATATGCAGGTGTGTATTCAAGTTGATAACCATTCGGCTACAAATTCAGTTGGGTATTCCAGAAGAACACCCCTGGGAAACCAATATTCTACAAATTCAGGTTGGTGTTAAGTTAAACACTATACATGTACTACAAATTCAGGTGGGTATTAAAGAAGAACACTACACTGAAACTCCAATATAAACGGATCTGCGTAATAAGTTTTGAGCTCATTTATTGAAGGGGCTATAAAAAAACAGGTATATTATAGCTTATAATATAGGTCCTGTTTATTGCCATGCTGTGTTGTCATCCGCAATTACATGCATATAAACCGAATCGTAGCGTTAACATTATACATACCGTTGTTCTAATGTGCACATTTATCCGTTAATCCAATTAAGTTACAACATGACTTACAAAATAAAAATCTTGAACATTTATGACGATAAATATGTTTAAGAAATTCATAAACACAAAGCATATGCATATGCCATTTTTAGAAGTGTGAAGAGAATAATGCATTATGGGGCAGACTGCAGAGCTTTCATTGGACAAGCAAGTTTAAATTTAGATTGAATGCAATACGATACATGTACAAATAAATGTTTATTGCGTCATACGTATGCAAAAAATGTGTTTCCCGTACCTTTCTGATACCGGGCCAAAATGCAAGTGAATGTCTGTTAAAAAATACACTGCATTAGCATGTAAATAAATCACCTGGATTATTTAATTAATTTCTCGTACACGCAAAAACTGCAAAATGCCTAAATACTAGACAGAAAAAACTTGTTTTATACTGTGCGCAGTATATTTCACAGCCGCTCGTTTAATATAGTCAAACTGCAATCATATCAAAGTAAGAATTTTTTAATTGTTTTGAATAACTTTAATTTGATAATTATCCCGCTTGCACTTTACTTATTGAAATTAGCGCACCATACCGCTCTGATAAGGAATACATTTAATAAACACTGACACGCGAGTTTTTCACACCTTTATTGACATTACACAACAGATAAACACCAATTAGCTGTGGGTGTTGTTGTCCTTGAAGAGATTAAAATCAGTTAAACGAACGGTTGAATAAAGCAATCAAGATGTGATCGCCACCATCTTTGATTTTTCTGAAAATACATGAAATTGCATAACATGGATTTGAATCAGAAATGGAAGGTTGGAGAAAAAATGGGATCAAAGCACCCCCCGCGTTATATTGGACACAGCGTTATAACGGAGAGCACTATATTGGAGTAACAGTGTACTGGGTAATAAATTCAGTGAGTATTCAAATTGAAAATCACTTGGGTTACACATTTAGATCATATAGATGCTATTCAAGAAGAATACCACAGGGCTACATATTCAGGTTGTATTCAAGAACGCCACTGTATATTTAAATATTACTATACTTACATATTTGAGTAATTCATTTATTCAAGAATAATGATGTATGTATTCTTTACAGCTATTATTCTGTTTAAGTTGTATTCACTTGATGATATATGCATGATATATGCATAGCATTGTACGTAATTTGGCCCAAAACAGCCATCATCCGTTCTCATACCTTTGACACCACTTTGCTACAAATTCACAAGAGCATTCATGAGCATTCCACTCCTAAGATGTTTTTATGCCCCCGATAGGGTGGCATATAGCAGTTGAACTGTCCGTCAGTCAGTCTGTCAGTCTGTGCATCCGTACGAAAACTTTAACATTGCCCATAACTTTTGCAATATTGAAGATAGCTACTTGATATTTGGTGTGCATGTGTATCTCATGGAGCTGCACATTTTGAGTGGTGAAAGGTCAAGGTTAAGGTCATCCTTCAAGGTCAAAGGTCAAATATATGGCTTCAAAGTGGCGCAGTAGGGGGCATTGTGTTTCTGACAAACACATCTCTTGTTCTTTCAAATATTTACTGGATTGGTTTGTTTGATGATGGTAAGATTAATAGAATGAGACTTGTTGTTTTTGTTGTTTGTTGTGTCTTGAGCCTTGGATGTTTTTCCATGCTTTTAAAGAGTTTTCACTGTTTCAGCTGGTTCCCCAAAGGTGTCCTGATGAACTGTCTCAGTGGAGCAAAGTATCTAAAAAATGGACAGGTGTGCAGTTGGTTTGCTGTCTTTCATAATGCTATATGAAGCACTTAAAAAATATCTAGGATTTATTTGTGTAGCTTTTAACAGTGTCAGAAATGTATTAGTATTAATTGTTGACACTTTTTTTGTAATTTTTGTTTTGTTTCTGTCTACCACCTTAACATAAATCCTTTTGCAACTTGAATATAAAATCTTGATATGATAAAATGTTTGTTCAATAAACATAAGAGTACTCAAGTACAAAAGTTTAATTATCATTTTTTTAATAGACAAGAACGCAAAGCAACTCCCATATCCTGTACTATGACTGTGTAGTTTGGTGTTTGCATTTCATTCTGTCAGCACTGTTGCTAACAACAATAACTGATATAAACATAACATTTCTCCTGTGTAAATTTAATAATGTCAGCTTATTAATTGTGACGTCCTGGGTTTGATTCCCACTCTGGGATTGTTTTCAAGATTTCCCAAAAGACACCAAGTCCTGGTTCTATCCAGGAAGCAGACTCTATAGTGCCTTAGGCTTTGATTTCCCCTCTTGTGAATTAAAGTTGTTAAAAGTAAACACTGTTTAAATAATTTCTATTGCTTAATTATTATTAGCCTTGATCTAGTAAAACTTGGATTAGTTGTTATCCCCCGCCAGAGGCGGAGGGATATTGTTTTGGCGTTGTCCGTCCGTCCAGCTGTCCGTCCGTCCGGCACTTTTGTGTCCAGAGCCATATCTTGGAAGTGCTTTTGCGGATTTCATTGAAACTTCGTATGAGTATATATATGCATAAGAGGATGATGCACGCCAAATGGCATTGTACACCATCTGTTAAAAACAGAGTTATGGCCCTTTGTATCTTGAAAAAATGCTTTTTACTATAGGCACTTTTGTGTCCGGAGCCATATCTTGGAAGTGCTTTGGCGGATTTCATTGAAACTTGGTATAAGTATATATATGCATAAGGGGATGATGCACGCCAAATGGCATTGTACACCATCTGTTAAAAACAGAGTTATCGCCCTTTGTATCTTGAAAAAATGCTTTTTACTATAGGCACTTTTGTGTCCGGAGCCATATCTTGGAAGTGCTTTGGCGGATTTCATTGAAACTTGGTATGAGTATATATATATGCATAAGAGGATAATGCACGCCAAATGGCATTGTATACAATCTGTTAAAAACAGAGTTATGGCCCTTTGTATCTTGATAAAATGCTTTTTACTAAAGGCACTTTTGTGTCCGGAGCCATATCTTGGAAGTACTTCATTGAAACTTGGTATGAGTATATATCCTGCACCAGAGGCGGAGGGATATTGTTTTGGCTTTGTCCGGCTGTCCGTCCGGCTGTCCGTCCGTCTGTCACTTTTTACTATAGGTACTAGTTATGGCCCTTTGTATCTTGAAAAAATGCTTGTTTGAGTGTCAAATATAAAACTCTTGTGTCCAGAAGCATATAGGCGGGGGATATCAATTCAACGAATTTGCTTGTTGGTAAAGAGTCGTTCCATATTAGCCTGTGCAGTCTGCATAGGCTATTCAGGGACAACACTTTCCACTTTTATGATATTTTTAGCTCACCTGTCACGAAGTGACATGGTGAGCTTATGTGACCGTGTGATGTCCGGGGTCCGTTGTGTGTGTGTGCGTCCGTCAACAATTTGTGTAGACAGTAGAGGGCACAGTTTTCATCCAATCTTTATGAAATTTGGTCAGAATGTTTATCTTGATAAAATCTGGTTTGGGATTATATTTGGCTCATCTGGGGTCAAAAACTAGGTCAAATAATAGAAAAACCTTGTGTAGACAGTAGAAGTCACAGTTTTCATCCAATCTTTATGAAATTTGGTCAGAAAGTTTATCTTGATGAAATCTGGGTTGGGATTGTATTTGGGTCATCTGGGGTCAACAACTAGGTCACTAGGTCAAACACTAGGTCAAATAGTAGAAAAACCTTGTGTAGACAATAGAGGTCACAGTTTTCATCCAATCTTTATGAAATTTGGTCAGAATGTATTTCTTGATAAAATCTGGGTTGGGATTGTATTTGGGTCATCTGGGGTCAAAAACTAGGTTACTAGGTCAAATAATAGAAAAACCGTCAACAATTTGTTTGTGTAGACAGTAGAGGTCACAGTTTTCATCCAATGTTTATGAAATTTGGTCAGAATGTTTATCTTGATGAAGTCTGGGTTGGGATTGTATTTGGGTCATCTGGGGTCAAAAACTAGGTCACTAGGTCAAATAATAGAAAAACCTTGTATAGACAATAGAGGTCACAATTTTCATCCAATCTTTATGAAATTTGGTCAGAATGTTTATCTTCATGAAATCAGGGTTGGGATTGTATTTGGGTCATCTGGGGTCAAAAACTAGGTCACTTAGTCAAATAATAGAAAAACTCTGTGTAGACAATAGAAGTCACAGTTTCCATCCAATCTTTATAAAATTTGATCAGAATGTTTATCTTGATGAAATCTGGGTTGGGATTGTATTTGGGTCACCTGGGGTCAAAAACTAGGTCACTAGGTCAAATATGGTGGACGAACCAGTTATCGAACACCTAAGAAATTACGTCAAAATTGAAACACTTAAAATAACAAAAACATGTTGTTTCAAAAATGATTAACAGTTCACTCATTTACTAACTTATCTGTTAAATTTTCCAGCGAATATCCTTCAAGAATTCATAACAATGATTCGCTGGTTATTGTCACCTCTAGCAGACAAAACAAAATGGCGGCCGATGCAAACATGACCTATTACCGGAAAGTTCATAAATACTACTTCAGTATATACATAGTCACATGACTATCGTGTAATCCGGACTCGGCGAAAATATCTGCGTCTGCTGCAATCAAAATTGCAAACGAAAATATGCTTTTTGGTGTGTGAATGCATGTTTTGATAGATGCATTTAAAAAGTAATAGCAGAAAACATATAAAAACATGTACATAACAATAAATGTATTCCTTTAACCTGTTTTCGGCTCAAATGGTTTCAAGCTAAGTAGGCAAGTAGGTCATGGACTTCATGTACCACCATTTGCTTATCAATGTGACATCATGCGCACTATTGCGCTTGCGCATACAGAACCAAAACAAAACGTCCGATAATAGGTGCTGTTCGATAACAGGTACTTCAACACTAATAGATAAACCTGGTGTAGACAATAGAGGTCACAGTTTTCATCTAATCTTTATGAAATTTGGTCAGAATGTTTATCTTGATGAAATCTGGGTTGGGATTGTATTTGGTTAGTCAGGTGAACGATTCAGGGCCATCATGGCCCTCTTGTTTTTGTTTTAAAATGGCTCTGTTTATAGAGAATCCAGTTAAGGCGGAAAGTGCTGTAACAAATTAGACTGTGAAGATACTTTACACACATGCATTAAGCCCAGCTTTCCCAGAAATATTGTTGATATATTAAGCAAATCAAGCATGCACCATTCTTAATGCCATATTTCAGGTTGTGGAGATTTCAGGCCAGGGAGGGCTATTGGATGCGGCAGAGCATCTCAACTTCATGCCCGGTTTTAACCTTGAGGGATTCCCCAACCGGGACTCCACCATCTATACTGACGCTTACGGCATCAACGACGCTCACACATGCATAAGGGGGACCATTCGCTACAAGGTGGGTATGATTAAATCAGTAGCCAACCATTTAAATTATATTTTGGCACATAAGAGTGGTTTTCTCTTGGAAATTAATATCATTGATGACAGAGAACTGAATTAAAATCTGTGTCTACTAATGTCAAAGGTGGTTATGTTTGTTTTTTCCCTACCAATACATGTATGAAACCAATTCCTTTAAGCATGATTATGCCCCCTTTTATACATAGAAAAGTCAAGGTTTGGATACAAGTTGCAATGCAGGTTAAAGTTAGCATGCAAGAAGTACAAATATCCGAAACTACTACAGATATTTAATTAAAGCATCACACATGTCTTTAGGAATTTTCATGCAAGGTTGCAGACCAAGCCCCATAACTCTGACCTTCATTGGAGCAGAATTATGCCACTTATTGCACTTTTTGATATTCACCTAAATGTATGTGTTCAATCATTCCTATCTCTTGCTAACATGCAGATCTAGGTTGCATTTGGGGCCATTTAGGTCATGGGCTAAAACACTTCAATTTGGATGGAGATCATATTTTGTTGAATTTTTTATCATAGGTAGGTTGCATTTTAAATAGAAAAGAATGCATAGCAACTCCCATATCTTGTACTATGTTTAAAATTGTCAGCACTTGCATTTGGTGCCAGTTGCATGAAAATAGATAAAGAGTTTCCGCTCAATAAGTTAAGTTTGGATGAAGGTATTGTGCTTTGATTTACTGTGTTGGAAGCTTTCCTTTAATTGACAGTTGGCCTACAATCAATACTGCTTACTAAAAAACATTATTGATTCAAGTGTGCCAATTAAACAATACTGACAAGGCTTCCATTTAGGTGATATGGGTTTATTGAACGCATCCTCTTGTTAGATTGTCCATCCCCAATTTTATAAATACAAGTGAGTAATTTTGGATTTCATTGATTCCATTGCAGGGTTTTGCCAACGTTGCTAAGGGCCTGATGAAGCTGGGACTGCTGAGTAGTGAGGAGAGCTCCAGTCTGCACCCCAACGGACCAGAGAAGACATGGGTAGGGGCTTGAATTCTACTAATTATCATGCTTCTTTCTCAGAACTTTTACTTTCTGTAATCATACATTTTTCAAGTGAGTTTAAACATTTCCTGATAAAATATCTATCTGGCTGCCATGAGGTGATGAAGTTTTCCAGGCCTGACATGAAAACATGTATATGTGTACCAGACTTACATGTATATGTGTACCAGACTTACATGTATATGTGTACCAAACTTACATGTATATGTGTACCAGACTTACATGTATATGTGTACCAGACTTACATGTATATGTGTACCACACTAACATTTATTTGTGTACCAGACTTACATGTATATGTGTACTAGACTTACATGTATATGTGTACCAGACTTACATGTATATGTGTACCAGACTTACATGTATATGTGTACCAGACTTACATGTATATGTGTACCAGACTTACATTTATTTGTGTACCAGACTTACATGTATATGTGTACTAGACTTACATGTATATGTGTACAAGACTTACATGTATATGTGTACCAGACTTTTATGTATATGTGTACCAGACTTACATGTATATGTGAACCAGACTTTTTTTCATGAATTTTAAACTGTATTCCAACCAAAAGCCTTCTTCTTTGCCTAACTTTCAAACAAGATTAAATCAATACATGTTTGTTGGGTCTGAAGGGAGCGCGAGGGGTCTTTTTCCCTCTTGTTTATATTATTACATTTTGTTTATATGATTGCAGAGACAGTACTTCTGTGGGATGTTTGGAAAGTCATCTGATCTACTTGAGGACTCCTTGAAGGATCTTGTTTTTGAGGCTGTTGGACAAAATGAACATCGTTTGGATGCCATTGTTAGGTCAGGATACCCAGAATTCATAGGACATTCCAGCTGTAAAATAAATTTAAGGAAATTATTTTTTAACCTTCTTCAGAGTTTCTATAAACATAGAGAATATTAGGTTTACTAGAGTTTAGTGTTCAATATATTGAAGTTGATTTAGAAGGGCTTAGAAAACCACTAAACTTGGCGAGTGGTTTTGTTTTTCGTGCCATGCCAATGAACATATCTGTATTAAACTATTACTTGGTATTCTATTTATCTCATCTTTTTTTTCATTTTTCTGTATTCACGTCCAAAGAAAACAATATTAAATGGCTGAACACAGCATTTAAACATCAAAATACTTATTGTAAACAAAATGACGTCAGTATTAGGTGTATTAAAAGTAAGCTGAATGTGCAGAAATTTATCAGATCTGGTGTTATTTTGTTGATAAAGTATATACAAACATGTTTTGCAAGTATTATGAAACTGTTGTTAGGTGTTATGGTTCAGACAAATTCATTTTTTGGTTACGACCAGTCAGGTGTTACATTAATTATAGAGTTTCAGGTTCAAGGAACTGGCTGATGTTTTTATTTGGGACAATATGTTTTAAGTATATTGCTGTATTTTCAAAATGTTAAGTTTATTTCGGAAATATGGTTTTACTATATTATATACATAAAATAAAATTAATCTTTTGTTATATAATTAAAATACAAGCTATAGACTATGAGTGTTGCATGTTTTTCAGACTGGGTCTGCTTGATGAAGAGCTGATTGACAAGAAGGGGACGCCCATTGACACCCTGTCCAACTATCTCTCCAAGAGACTTGCCTTCGGTAGGGCTCTCTCATGCAGCCCATTTAAACTATTTAAATGATCGTCTGGGATAACAGGGCTAAATGCATGTGTCTAAAGATACCTCCCAGATTTGTCTGTGCAGTCCCTACAGTCTTATTGGGCAACAAGACTTCACCCTTTTTATGAAATTCTTTGTTGAAAGAAAGCCTCTTCTTAAGGAAAATACAGTAAATGGTAAAGAGTAGTCCCTGATAAGCCTGTGTGAACTGCACAGGCTACTCTGGGATGACACTTTACATACATGGATAAAGCCATGTTTGCCCAGTTAGACTCACTTAAATTAGGCTGGACTTTCTCATCTAAAACTCAAGTTCAAAACTTCATGTACGTTATTCAGCCACTTAATGATTATCATGACAAAACTCATGGATCATTTAAGCTTGCAATGACCTTCAAACTACCCTTTGCATATACAATTTGCTGAATTAAACAGCTCTTGTTGAAATCTCATTCTCAAAGAAAAAAAATTCAGCCCCTTTAACATTTACAATTGTGTGATGTATTTCCAACAGCGCCTGGAGAGAGGGATATGATCCTCATGCAGCATGACATTGGGGTGCAGTGGTTCAATGGACAGAAAGAGCACCGGGGCGTGAGTCTTGTCATGTATGGCGACTCTGACCCAAAGGGGTATTCTGCCATGGCCAAAACTGTGGGGCTCCCCACGGGCATTGCAACCAGAATGGTCCTTGATGGTATGTTAGTTTGTGGTTTTCAATTAACATGTAAATATGTAATAAATGGTGTTGGATAATGTTCAGTTGGTAGCATGTAGCTCAATAATTTGAGAATTGCAGGTTTGATGCCTGGGTTGGCATAACAACTTGTTTTGTGGTTTGTCTTTGTCTACCTATGTGTCGAGAAGGTTTTGTAACTTACAAGGATATTATGTTTACTTAGAACTGATAAAGTGTGAGTTTAATGGATGTGCATAAATAAATTGTCCCAGAATAGCCTGTGCAGTCCAAGGCTAATTAGGGATGACACATTTCATTTCTATAGTATTTTTCATTTAAAGGAAGTTTCTTAGCCAAAATCCTTTTAAGGTGTAAAGTGTTGTCCCTGATTAGTCTTTGTGGACAGAAGGGACTAATCTGGGATGACACTTTGTGCACATGCAGAAAACCCAGTTTTCCCAGAGCGCGGATCATTTGTGTTGTTTTCAGGTGAGATTCAGAAGAAAGGAATGTGTATCCCTCTGTCCAGTGACATATACGAGCCCATGCTGGCACGTCTGAAGAAGGAAGGCATCGTTGCTAGGGAAACCATTGAGTCTGTGTAACCATAGCAACCAAAGATTTCATCCCCACCAAGCTGTCACAGTTTGGTCATTTCTTTACAATTGTTTGAAGGTGTCAAAACTAAGTTGCAGTAACAACTGTTAGATTGTGAATGTGAAACAAGTGTACTGTTTAGCACGGTTTACAGTTAGAACTTTAGGAAACCATTTATATTTGGAAACTTTTTATTTATATTTTATGATTTTTGTAAAAACTATTACATTACGGAATTATGCTCAACTTCAACTTACATGATTTGGTTTTTATTTTTACCAGTAGGATGGCATATAGCAGTTGCACTGTCTGTCTGTTAGTCCCTCCGTCTGTCTGTTCGTCCGGCATTCTGTTTTCCAGAGGTTTTTTAATGCCACGCCTCTAGTTATGGAGCTGATTTTTTTATGTGAGTCTACCTACATAAACTACAGATGCAGTGTGAAATTTGTTCTGATCCATTGATTTTTTGTGAAGTTATGGGCTTAGGACTAAGAATTGTTCAACATAATTACTGTTTTCCAAAGGTTTTTTATGCAACCCTTTCAGATATTGAGCTGATTTTTGGTATGTGAGTCTACTTTCATGACCTACAGATGAATTCATTCCGGTCCATTGATTTTTGGCAAAGTTATGGGCCTTGAACTTAGATTTTTTTTATAATTACTGTTTTCTTGAGGTTTTTAATGATGCTTTCAGATATTTAGCTCACTTTTGGTTTGTGAATCTACCTACATGACCTACAGACAAAGAGTGAAATTTGTTTGTTTTTTTATTTAAGAAGGCTTTCAGATATTGAGCTGATTGTTGGTTTTTTAGAAAACCTACATGACTTACAGATGAAGTGTTTGTTTCATTCGGGTTTGCTGATTTTTGGCTAAGTTATGGGCCTTGTTTTCTCAAAAACAGCTGCTGTGGGACTTCAAAGTGCAGTAGAGGGCATTATGTTTCACAAACGCAGCTCTTGTTGTTTTTGCAGTTGTTGACAATAAATTTTAGATCAATTTATCGTTCAAATGTATATTGTTCTGTTATTTAATGAATTATGCTGCAAAATGAATGGACGTTTGTTTATTTATTTAGAGTGTTTATATATTTGTACAATTGTTTTTGAAACTTTAACCTTAACCAGATAAGCAGACTAAATTGTAGTGTTTTATACAATTGTCCATAAACAAAGTGTATTTACTTCTTAATGATAATGAAATAACAATACTAATAGTGTTTACAATATGTGTTTTTCAGTCATAATTTCTAGTGCATGACTGCATGTATGTTTTATCATTAGTACAAAGCCATGTTGACATTTGTCCATTTATATTTGTCCTAATGGATTTATTAGATCTGAACTTATTATTTTATAATTATGTAAAGGTCTGTTTTGTTAGGGAATTTCTTACAAATCAGGGTTGAAGTAAGGGCCAACATAGAATTACCTTTTGTAATGATGATAGGCATTGCATGTACAGGGTCAATAAATAGTCCAGATTTTTTTACGGTAATAATATTGTGTATTGTCCCTCATAGGACCCATATATAAATGATTTTACAAAAAGATGCATATCTTTTGTAAGCATATTCAAGTTAAATAATATCACTCTTATAATGAACCATTCCCAATATGCAAAAAGGCCAATCCTGGTTATTAGATTGGGATATGGCATTGGCAGGAAACCAGTGGCGCAAACCAAGTGGTTTTTGGTTAATATCTTATGCTTGCATTGACAAATCATGATGAATCTCTTGATAAGTTAATCTAGCATGAAGACCAAGCTTTTTGGGGGCTAGTCAAAAGCAAGGTCAGTGTTGATTAAAGGGGCCTTTTCACAGATTTTGGCATGTTTTGAAGTTTGTCATTAAATGCTTTATATTGATAAATGTAAACATTGGATCTAAAAAGCTCCAGTAAAAAATCTAGAATAAAATTTAAAAAAGGAAAAAAAAGTAGCCCGCAGCTGGGCTCGAACCAGTGACCCCGGAGTCCTGGAGTAAAAACCAATTAGACCGCTCGGCCATCCTGCCAAGTATGTACAAGAGACGTATTTTATACTTTATATAAGCAATCTTCGTAGTTTCACAAAAGTAAATGACAAAAACAGAAGTCTCCAAATTATTCAATGGTTTCGCGTTGCAACGCTTTATAATTTTCAGGTATTTAAATCGTCAAAAGATGCATATAATGAGTATATTAGACCATGGTAAATGTTCAGTATTACTGTTTCCTCACAAATATCATAACTAAAACGAAAATTTGCGAATCTGAAACAACTTTTTTCAATTTTGTCAATTTACCAAAACGTGAAAAGATCCCTTTAATATAGGGAAACTACCCACCAAATAATTTAGTATGGATGTTGGTATGGAACTGAAAATTTGTATGTTCAAAGCTTGCATGGAGACAAGGCTTGCAATTGTATTTTGGGTAGGTCAAGGTCTCTGTTACTTAGAATAGAAAAACTAGATCAACTGAACAGCTAGGGATGGGATTAATGTATTGCATTGATATTTTATTTAGATAGCTGACACCTTCCTTCAGCGTCCATTTTGTGATAGTCCTGTTAAAGTCAATGTCTCTGTTACTAAAATAGGGAAAAAAATGTATGAACAATAATTTGAGTTTTGATAGAGACATTGTGCTGGCAATTTGTACATTGGTAGCTTACACAAACGCTTGGGATTCCTCTTGGATCCAGTTGGTTCAAGGTCAAGGTCAATGTTACTAAACATTGGTAGCTTACGTGCAAACCTAGCTAGGGGTTATTTTAGATAATTTTTAGCTCGGCTGTTGTCATAGCGAGCTCGTTGTCCGCCATGCTAAAACATTAACATTGGCTCTAAAATCAAAGTGCTTCCACCTAGGGCTCACACGGGTCAAAAATATTCGTCGGGTCGGGTCGGCGGGTCAAAATTTAAATACCCGAGAAAATTCGGGTTGGGTAGGGTCATATAATACAGAAGTTAATTAAATTAAAAGTACATTAATTTTCATAGCATGTTTTAGAGTCTTAAATATTCAACTGTTTGTCAAGTATATTGTTTAGAATATTATACTTTTTATTGGTTTGATTTATTCAATTATGAATGAAATACTCAACTGCACATAACTATTTATTAGGTTTACACAACGTTGTTGAACTTAATCAGCAAATATTAGTATTACTTGGAATAGCGATAAACAGTACATGTATAAGAAAAACTACGTGTCAAGCACAAATTAAGCTTCTCTTATTTTGAGGGGAGAAGCAAAAATAACTTTAACTGTAAGCTCTAACTGCCTTTTCTACTTTGAAGTCGATATATTGTATTATACATGTTTATTTTTTTAACGTCGCAAATTTGGGATGTGAATAACACATGAAACTCAATTTAAATGCTTTTGGTGCGCCACTTCTATTTATTTATGACTATTTGTTATAACAACACTGCTAAGAATGATAAAGGATGTGATTTTACTTCAATTGTTTAAAAGAGATGATTTGACTACACGTTAAACATGTATTATTGTACATCATAGCTTGCGACCCAAACCGGTATCGTTCGCAGAAACTTTGACCCGGATCTGCGGGTATTTTTTTGACCCGCGGATTCGGGGTTTTTCGGGTACCCGTTTGAGCACTACTTCCAGCTACAACTTTGAAGCTTCATATGTAACTGCAACTTAATGAGTTTCACACGCCACACGAATTTTTGGGTCACTAGGTAAAAGGTCAAGGTCACTGTGACCTCTAAAAAAAAAATTAAACAAATTCTTCTGACAAGCTTTCATTTATTCAAAACTGCACCCGCTATGCGGTGCTGTTGTTTTGTTAAACTGTAACTTAGATAATCAGCCAAGTGTCTAGTTCTATTTGTTCATGATATGTCTTGCCTTTTAGACATTTGCACAGACATGGTTTTCGTAAAACATTTTGAAACACTGGTATGACGGAACATTTGGATGTAGTTTTTATTCTCTGGTGAACAGATATAAAGTTTGTTGTTTTTTTTACAGGGTTTTTATTATTATTAATGCTTGCTCATAAAATACTAGTTATATCTTGTTTAAGTAGATTCAAAGTGATAATTGTTCCTTTTCCCCCTGTTTTGTATGTCAATTGTTGTTTTAAATTATAATATTGTGACAAAAATAACAAGGACAGCGTTTTAAGTTACTTTAGACATTATTGTAATATGATGTACCATACATTTTAGTTTTTTTTTCAATGTAGTCATTTATTATGTAGTTACATGTTTGGTTAGAGTTTTAAAATGTTCTTTATGATGTACCGTTTCAAAATGGATTTGAAAGTTAAAATTAATTAAGTAATACAAGCTTTAATTGAAAATTGACAACTACTAGATACATGTCTAACAATTAGTTGACCAATTATTAAGTCATATTTAAGTGGCAGATAATGGTTCATGGTTGCATGATACAATTACCTTGAAATCCATGAACACAAGCCCTGAGAGGAACAGAAGAGCATGTAGATCGATGTTTTCACCTACTGCTATAGCGATCATATCATTCTAATTTATCATTCTTCAAATTGTTGCATTAAATATACTTTTCCAGTATTTGTAAATGTTTGACGTGTGTATGGATTTTAAAAAGATTTTGTTATCTTGTATTGGCTTTTGTTTTTAGGGGTACATCTTGATGTTGATGGTCATTTGTTATATCGATGTATGTCATTGATGTTATTGTTTTGTTTTTAGTTTAGTTTCTACTCAGCCAGTATCATATCACATTTACACTTTCAGCGAGGTATGAATCTTAACTATCAGAATCTCATTTTTATTTCTATTATTTAATGTTTTCCAATTTAATTTTACTAATTAAAGTTAAATTCGTTGATTCATAATCACGTATTTAAATCAGGAAAATCTTGGATGAAATGAACACAATTTTTACATGTTTGATTTTTTTTTCTATTTATACCACATTTATTAATTTACAAGTACTTCGTCTATTACATTTTGATATGCAATGTATTTGTTATTTAGGTCTTAAAAAATTTGGTAGCTAACAAAGTAACTGTTTCAGTGTGATTTACCATATGATACTCTTGTTAATGAATTTGTTTCAGTGTGATTTACCATACCATTCTCTAGTTTGCAGATGCACATTTAATTGTCGCATTGTGATACGCATATGATACTCATTTGCGCACGCGAATTTCACCGATGTATTTGTACACCCGTTTAGATTAGACCAGTAGTCCATAGTATCTAATTGGTTATCATATTAATAAAATGCACACGTATACAATTATCGTTTACTTTTTTCTTGATATAAAATAGGTGCCAGTTTCACATTCCAAAATATAATACGGATGGTTATTTGACTAATGTATAGAGAATAATAGGTTGGTGACGTTGATGGAGAATGGTTATCTGGCAAGTGAGAGGATTCGGCTTACCCGATAAGATCCTCCGACGAGACAGATAACCATTATTCTTCCACGTCATCAACCTTTTATTCTATTTATTATGTGTATTTATTTCTTTTTATTTTATGCTTTTTCAGCTCACCTGAGCACAACGTGCTCATGGTGAGCTTTTGTGATTGCCTTTTGTCCGGCGTGCGGCTTCAAATTTGCCTTGTTAACACTCTAAAAGCCACATTTACTGTCCGATCTTCATGAAACTTGGTCAGAAGATTCGTCCCAATTATATCTTGGACGTGTTCGAAAATGGTGTTGGTTGCTTAAAAAACATGGTCACAAGGGGGCGGGGCATTTTTCATTATATGGCTATAGTAAAACCTTGTTAACACTCTAGAGGCCACATTTATTTTCCGATCATCGTGAAACTTGGTTAGAACATTTGTCCCAATGATATCTTGGATGAGTTCAAAAATGGTTTCGGTTGCTTTAAAAACATGGCCACCAGGGGGCAGGGCATTTTTCCTTATATGGCTATATATGGCTTTAGTGAACATTGATTTTTGTGACGTCCTCGCTTTTATAATGCTTCATACCACATACTTTAACTTTTTAAATCTACATGCATAGGTCATTGAGTTTAAAACGTTCAATTTTAATTATATTTTCTCTCTAACAGGCGTTTCTTGTTTGATTTTTTTTTTGTAGTCACATAAACAACCAAGCTATGCAATATGGATCTTTTGCACCCATTATTGCTGCTTCTTCCTGTATGTGCGTGATGATGATCTGAAATATTAACTTCATGACGCTATATTCTAAAATCTTTTTCTATAAAGAAGGAATGTAGTTGATACTTATTCGTAGTTTTATTTCATCGTTCCTCAAAAAGTTGTAACTCTGCTGCTCTGGTATCTTTCCTACTATTGAGTAATTAAATGGTAATTAAATTGAATGCGTTTTAATTCCCTTTTATTATTGTATAATTTGAGTTACAATGCTATGAGGTTAAATTTTATTTACACGTAAATTTATCATGAATATTGATGGGCCAAGTGTGAGGTTGAGCGCTCTATAACCGGTTTAAACCCCCAATGCTTTGCATTGACCGTTCCAAGGCGGTGACCCCAGCTTTATTCTTATATGTGTTTATGTTGTTTTGTATTGTGCTGTTTTGTACTGTTTGGGCAATCGGTCACTTGCCTTATATAAGGACCAACTAATTGTTTATAATAAGAATTCAATACTGCTCCAGCAGCTGGAGTTTCACTTCTTTATATTTAGTGAAACCTTGTTAACACTCTAGAGGCCACATTTATTGGCCAATCTTCATGAAATATGGTCAGAAGATTGGTCTCAATGACATCTTGGATGAGTTCGACAATGGTTACGTTTGCTTGAAAAACGTGGCTGCCAAGGGGCAGGGCATTTTCCTTATTTGGCTATATATGGCTATAGTAAAAACTTGTTAACACTCTAGAGGCCACATTTATTTCCGATCTTCATGAAACTTTGTCAGAAGATTCATCCCAATAATATCTTTGACGAGTTTAAAAATGATGCCGGTTGGTTGAAACACATGGCCGCCAGGTGGCGGGGCATTTTTCCTTATATGGCTATAGTAAAACCTTGTTAACACTCTAGAGGCCACATTTTTTTTCCGATCTTCATGAAACTTAGTCAGAAGATTTGTCCCAATGATATCTTGGATGAATCCGAAAATGGTCTCGGTTGTTTTAAAAACATGGCCACCAGAAGGGCGGGGCATTTTTCCTAATATGGCTATTTATTGCTTTAGTAAAACCTTATTAACACTCAAGAGGCCACATTTATTGTCCGATCAACATGAAACTTGGTCAGACGATTTGTCCCAATGATATCTTGGATGAGTTTGAAAATGGTTCCGGTTGGTGGAAAAACATGGCCGCCAAGGGGGCGTGTTATTTTTCCTTATATAGCTATAGTAAAACTTTGTTAACACTCTAGAAGCCATATTTATTGTCCGATCATCATAAAACTTGGTCAGAAGATTTGTCCCAATGACATCTTGGACAAGTTGGAAAATGGTTCCAGTTGCTTGAAAAACATGGCCACCAGGGAGCGGGGCATTTTTCCTTATATGGACTTAAAAATATTCATGAAATTTTGTCAGAATATTGGTTTAAATGATATTTTGGATGTGTATGAAAATGGTTCTGGTCTGTTGAAAAAACGTGGCTGCCAGGGTGTTCACTAGTCATGAAAGTTGGTAAGAACATTTTGTTCTAATATCATCTTGGGCTGCACAGAACAGGTCAGTTCCTTTGAGTCTCAGGTGAGCGACTTTGGGCCTCCCAGACCCTCTTGTTTTCACCGTTTATTAACACTGTAAAAAAGTTTAACTTGAGAGTTTCGCTAAAATGATGACGTCATTTCGTAAAAAATGACGTCATTTCACAGTAAAACCGAGCGACTGACGGATATTCGAGGTCACGTGGTCAACTAGCCTAATAATTTGTGGGTTATTAGGTTACCTGGTTATCAGGCTGATTTAAAGGCATGTAACAGGATAAATTAGGTTATTGCATATGTTACTATACTTAGTAACAAAATTGGCCGTTTTTTTCGCGAATAACTCGTGAAAATCTCGGTATTGAGCAAGTGTGCAAATAACCGGTTATTGGAACACTGTGCCAAAATCGGTTATTTGCAAACTTCCGGCTATCTCGCACCTGTTGTCCAGTAACGGCGGATCGTCGGCGACGTAATTGGCGACCGGAGCTTCAAAACAAAATGGCGTTTGAACGGGTTTTGGAATCGCTATCGAATCGTTTACTAGATTTAGACAACATCATTGAAAATAATGGAGATAATTTAGCAGAACCTGATACATATGAATTTATCAATGCACAAAAAAACGAAAACACAAAGAAAAAACAATATCGGACATTCACAGGTTTAAAAGTTTATAATCTCACCCTTCTTTCATCAAGGGCGACACCGACACACGAAGCGATACACGATATTTTTCGCGACAGTCGCGGCGACGCACGATATTTTGTGCGCTTAACGAAACGACGCGCGAGAATGTACCACGAAATACCGCCATTGTGTAGGTAGCTCAAAAGGCGATATATCGTGTTAAATATATCGTGCGTAGCCGCGACTATCGCGCAAAATATCGTGCGTCGCAGCGACTGTCGCGCAAAATATCGTGCGTCGCCGCGACTGTCGCGCAAAATATCGCACGAAACACGAAGCGACGCACGATATTTTGCGCGACAGTCGCGGCGACGCACGATACTTTATTTTTCAAATCCGCTCATATTATCCGAATGTCGTGTATCGCGGTCTAATTTCAGACCGCGACGCACGACGCACGAAGCGATACTCGATCTTTTGCGCGACAGTCGCGGCGACACGCGATATTTGAACTGTTCAAATATCGCTGTAACGATATCGCCTGTCGACTTTTTATATGCGATATCTCGACCTTTGAATACGAACACCCTTTAATAGGCGATAAAACATAAAAAGGGCGACGGTCGCGTTCGTAAAGTGCGACGGTCGTGTTCAAAGGGCGAGATATCGCATATAAAAGGGCGATTGTCGCAGTCTAACTTTTTGAAAACGCGACAGTCGACAGGCGATATTATTACAGCGATATTTGAACAGTACTAATATCGCGTGTCGCCGCGACTGTCGCGCATAATATCGAGTAACGCTTCGTGCGTCGTGTGTCGCGGTTTGAAATTAGACCGCGATACACAAGATTCGGATAATATGGGCGATATTTGAATAATAAAATATCGTGCGTCGCCGCGACTGTCGCGCAAAATATCGTGCGACGCTTCGTGTTTCGTGCGTCGCCCTTTGAACGCGAGACACGACACACGAAGCAATACACGCCATATTTTGCGCGACAGTCGCGGCGACGCCCGATATTTTGCGCGACAGTCGCGGTGACGCACGAAACATTTTATATCGCTTTTTGGGCTACCTACACAAGGGCCATTATATTGTATTAAATATATCGTGTGTCGCCGCGACTATTTCGCAAAATATCGTGTGTCGCCGCAACTGTCGCGCAAAATATCGTTCGTCGCCGCGACTGTCGCGCAAAAAATCGTGCGTCGCCGCGACTGTCGCTCTTGATAAAAGAAAAGCGATATTATTCATGGCACTATCCGGATTGCGTATTAAAGGGAAATTTTCACGTTTTGGTAAATTGGCAAAATTAAAAAAAAGTTTCAAATTCGCAAATTTTCGTTGTAGTTAAGATATTTATGAGCAAGCAGTAATACTTAACATTTACCATGCTTTAATATATGTTTATATGCATCTTTTGACGATTTAACACCCTAAAATATGTCGACTCGTGTATATCGAAATTAATAATAAATATCTTGTTTATCGAAATTAATAATTAATATATTTAATAAAAACATAATTTAATATAAACGGCACACTAACCGCAATTACAACTTTAAATCAATATTTTAACAATGAAATTGAAACGAGTTGCACTTACATTTTTTATTTATATTCCATCTCTTTATCGAAACTTATTTTAAACCACACTATTTTATTGTATTCCTATCGAAGTTCACAATTATGCACGATAAACAAGCAATGCGAAATACGTTTTGCATTTGTTCGATGCTTTAAACAAATATTTTACTGTTAAAAAACAACACGTCCAACATGTCCTTAAAATCCAGATAGTTTAACTCAAACTAGTGTGGTTCGTCAGAGAAATTACGTCATACAACATACGCCATAAATTGCGCTATCAGTGCATGAAAAATAAAAGTACGGAAAGCCGGTTTTGAGAAAAAAAGCGATTCCAAAACCCATTCAGACGCAATTTTGTTTTAACCCTCCGGTCGCCAATTACGTAACGTCAACGTGTGCCGAAGATCCGCCGTTACTGGACAACAGGTGCGAGATAACCGGAAGTTTGGAAATTCAGTGTTCCAATAACCGGTTATTTGCACACTTGCTCCGAGATTTTCACGAGTTATTCGCGTAAAAACGGCCAATTTTTTACTAAATATGGTAACATATGCAATAAGTATAGATTATTTTATGGAAAAAGTGTTCCTTTAGGCACACTTGGTGAGTTATTTGCACGAGGGCTTTAGCCGTTGATGAAAGAAGGGTGAGATTATAGATGGCACTATCCGGATTCCGTACTTTAAGTCTATAACACACGTTATCTTACCTTTATTATGGTTGTCACTTAAAGATACCAAATGGTTACCTTTTCATATATTTCTCAAAAGTAGACTCCAAACGATTCGTTACCGGAACACAAGTTGAGCGTGGGATAAGGTTTTAAATATCTGGGTCAATATCAAAATCAGTATCGCATATATACCTATCATTCTAGATGTTATCAACTTTATGTTCCGTTCGCGAGTTTGTGTCTCCAGATAAAAAATACCTTTCTTTTTGTTTAATTGAATTTTATATCACATTCAATAGTTCAAAATATCACAGGTATACAGATAATGAAATACGGAGGGGCTTATATAAGAACAACTGGGTATTGCGTTTTAGTAATGAAAATATTGCATTAAAAATAGACATGTATTTGGCAATTTTGTGATTTTGCATGATTGCCTTTTATAACAATAACTATAAAAATATATTTACATGTACATATTGAAAAATAAAAGTGTAAAATTGTGTACACAATCGAAGGCAAACGAGATGTCAACTTGGCTTCAGAAAAGGAATGCAAAATCTCAGTTATTGTCGGAAAAAGAAAACGAGGATATTTTCAGGACTCTGGGTCGGGGATGTACGGTAAGAATCGTTTACCATAAAGTTTATGGAGTAATGTGGCAGATAGCGTAGTAGTGTAATCGCTGATATTGCACGTATTTCTTTATAAAACTTAGATTACATAATTATCATATGAGGATTAAGAATTCGGCAAATGAACTACCGGTATTGTTTTCAGTCGTGTTTGACGACAAGAAAAAAAGTTATAATTTTGCGCACATACGCAAACCGAGTACTGAGATGATTTATCTGGATTTTCGATTCACCGCATAAGGGAAAGTTTTGAAAATGCGCGATTTACAGGTGGATTGTTTTTTTCCATGAATATAACATGCGCTCAGGTGTGAAATTTGAAAGATGACAGATGAAATTTTGTAATGCCATTCCACAATATCGTCTAATTTTTCAAACAAAAAGTGGAAGGAAGTTTTCATTGTCAAATTTTGTTGTATAATTTGATAATTAACTGTATCACTTTGAAGCTTACGTAGATGTGTCCTTTTTAATTAAGTGACGCTTGTTTCTTACCTTGTTTTGGTGCGTAGATGAGTTTGTGAGTTCCAAATTACATGTTACATTTTTGTCAAGGGACGTTTTCAATAGAAAACTGTTTCTTGAAACAAAATAATAAATAATGTTAAACATTGCTTTTTAAGTTAAAATAAAGTATTTGAAATAAAAATTTTAGTTGTTTGAAATAAAAAAATAAGATGTTCACATTTGTAGAAGACCCATGAAGCTCTTATCCAAGGATTCTTGGTAAAAGCTAGTAAAATTATTCGAACCAAGCCTCATTCGAACATCTGAGACACACTGTCAGATACTACCAGCAAAGTGAATATATTTCACGTTGATGGTAATATCTGAGTCTCAGATGTCTCTTATAAACCGAGATGAAGATTTTTTGCCTGGATTTACCTGCGCCATGCGTGATAATAAAATACGACCGTGCATCGACCAGTATTTATATAACAAAACTTGTTTTGTAGAGTTTGTCGACCGCTGTAGTTCAGTTGTACCTTGGTGATACGATATACGGAAAGAAATGGAACAAGCGTTGCTGTGGCGTGGTGTGCTTTGTGAAAGACTGTGCTCAACGATCATACTTCATCAGGCTCTTTGACCCAAAGGTTTTACGGAACAAGTGTATAATTATGTCTAGTAGTGTGTAGCTGATAAAAAATGTATCACTGCCACAATGGTAAAACAAGGCCAAAGTTATCTTACATAAAATTTGCCTTAGAGTCAGGTGACAAGTCCTCATAACAGCTTTCAAATTCGACATTCTATAAAGTCATAGGAAATGACACAGTTATGATGATGCTTCTCATTTTTACCAGCTGTTGCTTATTTTCAAAAATATTTTTTTATCAGATACATTAATATTTCCACGGACTGTTGTAGTTTTAAATTCGGATATAAAATGTGAACATTCCTTACTGATATAGATCTAATGTGGAAACAATTGCATTTTAGCCTTAAAACAATTGTGAGCTACCATTATAATACGCTTTGACAGTTATAAATATGGAAAACACTTTAATAATATGGAAAACACGTAAATAATGAATATCTACTTTCGCAGCTTTCGAACAATGTTAAATATAAACGCAGATATCTCACTAGAAGGACTTGTATGGGAAGCGGTTCGACGCAAAAGCCCAAGAAACTAGGTTTTTCATGAGAACCTAGGTTCTCGATTGAAGATTGCACATGGCTTCCAGAACCCAAAGTTTTTTTTCGATATCCTAGGTTTTCATGAGAACCTAGGTTAGGTTTTTCATGAGAACCAAGGTTCTCATTTGAAAACCTCAGAATGAGAACCTAGGTTCTCATGAAAAACCTAGTTTCCTGGGATTATGCGTCGAACCGCTTGCCATAATCCGTGGTTTTCATTTGGGAATCATAGTTCTCATGAGAACCTAGGTTCCCAGAATTACACTGTGAAAACCATAGTTCTCATGACGAGAATTTAAGTTCTCATCTTTAATGAGAACCTAGGTTCACAGAATTACGCGTCGGACGGCGTAAACTTGCTCGTTTGGAATACGGGACACATATTATTCAGGTTGCAGGATCAATGAGGTTCACATATGATTACACACGGGCTGGACAGAATGAAAACACGCCGTTTTAAGAACTTTATTATTTGCAGATATCTCAAGTTATTGAAATATGTTTGCAAAGTCTTTAGTACATACGTTTTCTTGCAGTGTGGGCCGATATCTTAAGATTGAATAATACATTATTACACATTATCAATAGAATATACACTTCTATTTATACCATAATGATTGCTTAAATATATCACAGACATACTTAAAATAGAAAACAGTACCGTACAGTCGTTTGAGGCCCGACCAAGGGAACTGAATATCTGAAACTTATTTAATGCGGTAACAATGAATAATTTTACGACTGATCTGAATTTGTTTCAATTATTAGTCTCAAAATAGTATTTACAATTAAAGATGTATTTCATGAACAGTTTAAATTGTTATTAATGTGTTCAGACCAATGTCGACCGATTACTTTACTAATTTCATTCCTCAAGAACACCCATGCACGGAAATTTCAATAATAGTCAAAATCACTTTTTTCTACACATATGCCGTCAGTGTGTACCAAGCAATGAGAGACAACTGGAGGTTAATTATGGCAAGCGGTTCGACGCATAATCCCAAGAAACTAAGTTTTTCATGAGAACCTATGTTCTCATTTGAAAACCTTAGTTTACGCTCGAGAACCCATGTTCTCGGCGAGGCGACGCACATAGACACATAGAACTTAGGTTCTCGTGAGAACCAAAGTTATCATTTCAGAACCCCGGTTTTCAGCGCGGTTCGACGCATAATCCTAAAAAACTAGGTTTTTCATAAGAACCTAGGTTCTTATTCTGAGAACCAAAGTTCTCGTTTGATATCCAAGGCTTTCACAAGAACCTAGGTTCTCGACAGCTTTTCGCGTCGTTCCCTCGGAAATCCCAAGTTTTCATGAGAACCCAAGATTTCATTTAGGAACCATTGTTCTCATGAGAACAGTTCTCAGAATGAGAACCTAGGTTCTCATTCTGAGAACCTAGGTTCTCATTCTGAGAACCTAGGTTCTCATGAAAAATCTATTTTCTTGGGATAATGCGTCGAACCGCTTGCCATAGACTTGCTCACAAATATTTTTGTAGCATGCCTTTTAAGTACGTGTACCATCATAACCGCTACGCATTAAGCACTAAAAACTGAAAAAAAAATGTAACTTTAATTATCCTATGTACTTACATAAAGGTTCGGATATATTATTTTAAGTCTTTATCGGATACTATGTAATCTATTGCGTAGAAGAAAGGATTCGTAATGATGGAAATGTGTTGTTTATTTGGACATTTTGATTTTAGTTAATATAAAAGACGCACATAAACGAAAATAAATATCGTGTTTCACTAAGCAGTATCTCTCTAAAGTGAATTATGGGCATTCCGTCAGTCAAAGATAAGATGAATGTTTATGTTGCTTTTTATGCACATTCTTCAGGTTTATTTGACATGAGGGTATCACAACAAAAATAAACCCTGCTTATAGGCCGATTTATTGAAAAGTTAATTAATTTTTAATGTTTTAATTACATCCTTATGAAGACCAACATACATTATACGTTATTGAATTTATCATGTGGCAGCTATTCACCGAATGGCGTAACAAGATTTTCTGTTTTCCTTTTTTTATAATTTACTTCCGCATTCCTTTGCACCTGTCGATCATATAATCCTAGCTTTTGTACGAATTGATTGCCCTCAAAACAAGTTCATTCTTATTCCCTTACAGATACTGATTGTGAAATCTTTAATAATCCTTCAATTGTACAACACTTAATTTGTCAATTTCGATGTCAGACGGGTGCCGGTCAACTCGTACCTGAGTCAACTCGCACGGTAGTCAACTCGCACGTTTTTTTGGTCAACTCGCACGGCATTTCTGGTCAACTCGCACTTTTCAAAGTCAACTCGCACGCCTCGAAAAAATATATAGAAATAGATGAAGGATGTAATATGATCAGTAGTTTATAAGAAGTTTATAAGTAAAAATAATAATAATTATGTCCTTTTTAATAATCTGAATATACGGTTGTCACATTTAATGGTTCTTTTACACTTGAGGTCGGTGTTTTTCACGGGTTATATGAATGTTTGTAATAGGTGTGAAAGGTCTTATATACAACTAACAATTATTAAAATGGCAAAGCATTAATCAATTAAACTAAATTGGTATGATAATTAATCAGTGATACTTTAATGTTTGTCACAAAACGGAGAATGTTAATTTAGCTTGTAATTAAAATGTTTTACTTTTATGATCAGGTGTGAGTTAAATTAAAGAAAATTAAAACGAAAATTAGGTGATGTTTGTTGCATGCGGTTATTTCATAATAGATCAAAGTTTTTTAGTTGTGTATATAAATCGACTAAATTAAGAATAGGTTATCATTATCAACATATATGTGCTACGAAATACATACGTATAGTGAATTCATGCGTTTTTGTGTGTGATGGATTATCCGTGTATATTGTGTTCAAGGACTGTGGGTCCAAGGCAGCAAGCAAATGAATGCGATAGTTGCCAAAAATGGCAACACCGAACATGCGAAACCGGTAAGTACCATTCATCTCATTGTATACTATAATTTTTCAAACAAGTGGAAAGTGATACTCATTTTCTATAGCGTGTCCGTTGCAAAACTTACATTTTCTATTTTCGCGTATTATGTTATTATAACGACCTCTTTAGATTTCTAATTAATGTGAAGATAATCGAAATCGTGTTAGTGGTGTGTTGTATTTCTTATTTCTGATTTGTCATAAAGTCAAGTAGTTATCTCAATATACCAGCTTTTCTCAATATACCAGCTTTGCTTGAAGTCATTTAATAAACGTTGTTTATTTGTATTGTATTGTAGATGAATGTTTGTTTTTGTGATACTGTTATCACTCGATCCAAGTATTTTTAACCAATATCGGAATATATGTAATTTGCAATTATTAATTCAACTACGTTTAATTGTTCACGCGTTGATATAAAATAGTCGAAAGTATTTAATTATTTGTATTCTAATTTCTATTTAATTGTTATAAACTTTGTACTCAAAAAATGCTATAAACCTAATAATAAAAATACAAATCAACCTAAAATTAACGAAATGTTCAATCATTTTAATGACTTAATCGGAAACGAACCAAGTGACAGTATAGATAATGAAATAAACGAACATAATTTAAATACACCACAAACCGTAATTGAACAACTCGATTCACCAATTACAGAGTCGGAAATATATCAAGCAGTTTTCAAACAAAACAATGGCAAATCTAGTGGACCTGATGATATTTCAGCTGAAATAATTAAAACAACATACAATTCTATTAAACCGTACCTCAAAACCATATTCAATACAATATTTGATACTGCACAATATCCTGAAAGCTGGGGAGTGGGTTACATCACACCAATATTTAAAGGCGGAGATCCGAGCGATACCAAAAATTACCGTGGAATAACATTAAATAATATTTTATCAAAGATATATTCTCAGGTACTTTTAAACAGAATGACTAAATGGTGTGATGAAAACAAAATTATATCTGACTGTCAATTTGGTTACCAAAAGGGAAAGAGCACAGTCGACTGTATCTTTATACTGAACAGTATAATCAACAAAGTGTTAAACTCAGGTCAAAAATTATATTGCATTTTCATTGATTATGCTAAATGTTATGACAGTATAAATCGTTCACTACTATGGCAAAAGTTAATCACCGAACAAATAAGCACTAAAATGATTTCTGCACTCAAAGCGATGTATTCGTCGGTGAAATCAGCCGTCCGGTTAAACAATGAAATATCCGAATATATCAATTCATACTCTGGTGTTAAACAAGGAGACCCTTGCTCAAGCATCCTATTCATGATGTTCGTTAATGACATTATCGAAAATATTAATTCTAATATTGAAGGAATCATATCGATCGACGATATAAAATTCTTTTTATTATCGTATGCTGATGACCAAGTCCTATTTTCAACTTCACCCACATCAGCCCAACTAATGTTAAATGACATTGAAAACTATTGTAATACATACAAATTAAAAATAAACATTAGTAAAACAAAAGTTGTTATTTTTGAAAAAAGTAACCGACAAACAAGTTTCAACTTCACTTTATATGGTGAACCGTTGGAAATAGTCGCATCATTCAAATATCTTGGTGTAACTTTATTTAAAAACGGAAACTGGTATAAAACAATAAAATCAATATCAGAACACGGTAACAGAGCACTTCATCGCCTTTTTTCTGTTGTAAACAAATATGAATTCCCTACTAAAGAAAAATTAAACCTTTTTGATAAATTAGTAACCCCCGTTCTTCATTACTCTGCGGAAATCTGGGGACATGATTCAGGAAAAGAATTAGAAATTATACATACAAAATTTTTAAGAAAAATCCTTTGTGTCAACAAATCAACAAATCTATCAGCACTGTATGGAGAATTAGGACGATACCCTTTATCAGTGATACGTAAATTACACATATTTAAATATTGGTTTAAATTAATATCATGTACAAATGATAATCCCATAAAAATAACATACTCATTCATGTTCAATGACGCAGAACAAAACATAACATACAACAATAGAAATTGGGCTTATCAAATCAAATCAATACTCGAGCAGCTAGGTTTAACTTATGTTTGGAATGAACAAGAAACCCTGACAGAAAAATCTGAACAAACATACACTTATAATCTTATTAAACAACGATTATTTGATCACTATAAACAGCACTGGTACAGTGAAATCATTAACTCGTCAAGACTAAACACATACTGCCGCACGAAGAACACGTTTAATACCGAACCATACCTGGATATCATTACAACGAAGAAATTTAAAATAGCACTAACTCAATTCCGCCTATCATCACACAGATTAGAAATAGAACGAGGTCGATACCACAATATTGCACGTGATAACAGAAAATGTAAATTTTGTAATCTAAATGTTGTAGAAAGTGAATACCATTTCTTATTAATTTGTCCATTATACAAAGATATAAGAAAAAAATATTTAAAGTCATATTATCAAGCATGGCCAACATTAAATAAGTTTGATATGTTAATGGGAACACAAAATAAAAAAGAAATCATTAATCTTTCAAAATACATATATAATGCGAATTGTTTACGGAACAATTTAGAGACACATTAATTAATCTACGTAGACTAATTTTTTCTCTCAGAATTCGATGAGCACTGATACGTATCGATGTTAAAGTGAAAATAATTTCGCAAAATAATGTATTCTGTGTCACATGATTTTATTACCAACTGTCATTATCGATGTTAAAGGAACATATCTTATGTTATAAATCAGTAAAATATTTGTGTCACATGATTTTATTACCAACTGTCATTATCGATGTTAAAGGAACATATCTTATGTTATAAATCAGTAAAATATTTGTGTCGTATCTTATGTTATAAATCAGTAAAATATTTGTATCACATGATTTTATTACCAATTGTCATTATCGATGTTAAAGGAACATATCTTAGGTTATAAATCAGTAAAATATTTGTTAACTTCTTCCATTGCATAGTTTTCATAATTATTATCTTATTCTCATAATTATTATCATCCATGTCTTTACACGTGTATATTATACATTTGGCTAAAAAGCAATTTTATGCTTAAAAGCTAATAAATGTTGTTGTTGTTGTTGTTGTTGTTGTTGTATAAGCTTATATTTTTTACCTTTAATGAGCTATGAAAGATATTGAAAACAGCTGTCACCTAATCAGTAACAATACCCTATTTCTCACCACTAAAATTACAATAAACAGATAATCTGTCAGTCATTCAGAGCTGATGAGGGTACTGATTATCGAGGAGTAGATAAGGCTATTACTGATAGGGGTTGTCAAGGCTGTAGTATGGAATAGACGAGTTAACGCGTGACGTCACACGCACCTGCCAAGTTTAGACTCCGCCCACTGGTTGGCAAAAAGAGGTGGAATTCATATAAGCGCATATAGAGAAGATTGACATAATCATCGTTTTTATTGATAATCATGAACTGTATCAAATATAATTTTACTATTTATGTCTGAATAAAACATAAGCATGCGTGGAAATTCATTTTTGGAACGATTATATTGTTGTTATTATTTGTTTTTACTAAAAACGAGCTCTGGAGTGGAACGTACACTATCTTCGAGCTCGGTATGTGGTTACCACAAAAATCTCTACTAACCGCATTTTCACGTCCATTTTAGATACAAAATTTCAGAAATGGAAATTCTTTTAGAATAGATTAAATTTAATGAAAGAACACAAATAAGGATGGAAACAAACAACAAATAGATCGCTTTTTGTTCGCAACATATAGTAACTGATTTTAATATTAATATATCTGTACAAACTTACCTTGTTACACAACAAATAAATTCATAAATCTAATTGTTTTATTTAATTGTGCACACCAATTTTGACACTTGTTTAAGCATTTCTAACCTGGTGTTTAATTGCACCGTTGTTCGTCACAAGCATATTATCTCGTTATGATCGGAACTGCCCAGACAATTACACAGAAAACATGCCGGTGTCATAAACATAGGGACCTATACTTTAATTGGGTCCCTGCATAGACCACATGAGGCAGACTTTATGATACCTCCATGTCATCTCTTGGCATATTGAGCAGTCATATTGAGCAAGCCAAATATTAAAGCCAAAATACGTAACATTTGCTTTAATAAATAATTTAACATATTAAAATAGAAGATATTTGTCCGAAACGGATTAACAGGAACATGTGTATTTATATGTTAGCCAGTTTAATCATTATAATACAGTGCTTTATAACTTTAAAATATTGTTCAATATTACTGCTACACAATTGATGTATTTACCGCGGGTACCGGCAAATGTAAACTCGTCAATCTAGTGTAAAGATCATACACTTCTTGCATTGCACGTAACACCATCATGAAACCAAGCAATCACAATGGATAAACAATATTTGCGTGAAATAAATTAAATTAATATATATATTTATCATAAAATGCTAGATTGTTAAATGTATCACTCCTTATTACTTGTTAAGAGATTTCAATATACATGCAAAGACAGTTCAATTTGCACAAGATGCAGGTTTTTTTTTCATTTGTATATTAAAATTTATTAATATTGTAATTCAATGGAAACGAAACGAAAATTCATTCTATGGAAAAGAAAATTACCACAACATTTAACGATTGTTAATGTATTCCGTTTTTATGGCTTATTGCACTTCGAAAGCCCGATATGATCAGAAAATAAAACTAATTGACCTTTCGACAGCGAGAGTGAAGCCACGCCCCCCGATTTCAAGGGAGGT
The DNA here is from genome assembly GCF_020536995.1 of Dreissena polymorpha. Taxonomy (NCBI): domain Eukaryota; kingdom Metazoa; phylum Mollusca; class Bivalvia; order Myida; family Dreissenidae; genus Dreissena; species Dreissena polymorpha. The sequence continues at coordinate 160,280,966 of NC_068355.1, forward strand.
CACTCCGCCGAAGTCCGTCATAAAACTGGCTACGCGAATCGGTACGTTGGAAGATATTCACAAAGATTTCGGTCCAAATTACATGAAATGTTTCTATTGCTATCATGTTTTATTTAAAATGTGTTAAATGTAATGTATCAAATAGGTGTTTAGCTCCCCTCAAAGATATAGTACCAGAAAGGCCGTTTACCAAAAAGGCTTCCCAAAAAGTCCGCATCAGTGAACCAAAAACGCCTCATGGTATACCAGAAAGGCCATACAATATTTTTATTATCATTGAATAGTTATGCTGAATATAATTATCATATCTATGAAATAGTCATAACTTTTTTATAAGTCTACTTAAAAGTCGTTAATCTATAGTCAAAGTCGGCCAATTATCGCAAATTATCACATACAGTATGCATTGTCGTTTGTCACAATACTTTTCATTGAGTAATAGATGTTTCAGTTTTTTAATTAAAAGCCGTTAATTTTGCAACCGATGGCAATATTGCAAATGTGGCAAAGGTAAGTAAATTTATTATATAAGAAGACAAAGAACGTTATATTGAAATCCGATATAACACATATCTATAATGCGTTTGGTCAAAATGACCCATGAGCATTGTTATAATCGTGTAACATAGTCAATGTCGTCAAAAAAGTAACATACACAATAAATTATTAATTTCCTCTTAAACTATTTTTTGCAATGTTTAAAATATAAGAAGTTGAAAGAATTTTCATGTACAAAAAAAAACTCGCTAATCAGACTGGCTATCAAAGTGTCAAGGGTCATTCACAGTTTGCGGCATCTGTTTTGATAACGGATTAGTAGAAAGCCCACATATGTTGTAAAATGACATTTATTGGCAACTATTGATAATTACATGCGCATTTTAAAATAGTTTCTTAACTTTTAACGATATACAACTAGCTACATTAAATTCGGAAGATTTAAACCGAAAGAAATAAAAATGCTCTATTTTATGTGATATTATTAAAAATTATAACTGATTGTCTTTATTATTACGCATTTCATTAGCATTAATAATCTAGTTAGCAAAGTTTAGAATATTTTTTTATTAGCCGACTGCATTAGAATGTCAAATTTATTTAACGTTAGCCACCTTTGAAAATATGGTATTAAATGTTCCTTTCTAATTTCTCTATATAGAGGAAAAACAAGTAAAAAGTGATACTCGTTTTCTATAGCGTGTCCGGTGCAAAACTTACATATTCTATTTTCGCGTAGTATCTTATTATGACGACCTTAGAACAAACGTCGAGGTGTTTTGCTTTCGGGCGATAGCTTAATATGTTGAGATTAAGCTGTTCGTTGAGACGACTACAAAGACGAATCCAACGTTTGCATTTTTTAAGATTAGTACCCGGTTAATGGAACGGAAAAAACGTAGTTCCATCTTTTAACCGTTCTGGATACATTGTGTCTGAATAACAAGTGCCATAACAGCACCTTTTAACCATTTTCTTTGTTTAAAACACAGCATTACGTATAAGCTTATGTGACGAACAACGGCGAGTTTGACGGACAAAATGGCGGATAGAAACGGGCCTAATCTATGCAGTAATCTGATTGGTTAATAAGCCTGTCAATCAATCGGCTGTCGAAAGGTCAATTGCACTTAATGAATGTCCGTACAAATTGCAAGCTGGATGTTGGAAAAATGACCCGACCAAGTGGGCGACGATCGAGTACGGCGACATTCATGATTAACTTTCTCACTGAGACACCGGGTAAATTTGTTTATTCTGTAATAATGGGAGTATCCTTGTAGATGTTGATGTAATGAGTATTGTCGTTCTTTTCAGGGTTCATTCATCTTCGAACATTATAATTATATTTCTACTATGTCAATTTATCATGCTAATGTGAAGCTGTAAAATACGTAGGGACATCTGGTACATGACTTACTGAAAGCCTTAGTTGTGTTCATTGTAATGAGTACGAGTGACAAATATTAAAATTAACACACATATATCTGTATAAATATTTGTTTTTCAAACATTATTTACCCCCGTTGCTGTCAAACGTAATTTCTTTTTTATGATGTCGATCGTTTATTGTCGTAACATTAAATCTTAATACGGAATGACGTCTTTTTAATTAACTGATACACGCTAAATACATTACTTTTTTTTACGTAAATTTTATAATTATTAAATACTTTAATAAATTAATCGGGCTTATATCTTTAGGGTGTAAATTTCAAATTGGACATGATTTTATATTTGACCATATGTCACATATCTAATTTAAGCAACTGTTAAGTACATCGGCGTTAATTATTCATCCAAATGACTGCTTAATACTACCAGAAAGAGGAGACATGGTGGCATCTATCGTGTTAAATGTCTGGACCACCCAGTGTGGTTTATGACACCTTGTCAGTTAAGTTTGGACAATATTTGATCAAAACGCGATAATCGGATTATGCAAAACAAAGGGGCAATTAAACACCAGAATACAAAACCTTCCACGATTTTAAGACTGATGCAAAGAATCAAATGAAAAATATTGCATTTAATTTAATAAAATGTTTACTTAAGGTGTCAACGTGTTTTATAAAGCAACTGTATATTCAATTATTTCGGCATTAAAAATTTGGCTTAAATGACTGCTCAGTATAATAAGAGATGACATAGAGGTATCATAAATTATGTTTAATGTCCACATGTGGTTTATGCAGAGCCCCAAGTATAGGTCCCCAGCTGGCTTTATGACACCGTGTTTACTTTGTCTGGACAGTATCCGATCATAACGAGATAATCGGTTTGTGATGAAGAAAGGGGCATTCAAATGCCTAACATGCGGAAACAAAGTGTTGAAATTGGTGTGAAATTAAATAAAAACAATAACATTTATCATGAGAATTTATTTAATACGTAACAAGGTAATAAGGTAACAAATATAGAGGTTCAAATCAGCTATACTATATGTTGCATATATTTAAAATTTATTGGTTGTTTGTTTTCATCCTTATTTGTGTTCGTTCATTAAATTAAATTTATTATGAAAGAATTTCTATTTCTGGGTATTTTTATACTAAAAAATGGTCGCGAAGATGTGCTTTAACTTAAGAAAATTGCGAGCAGTGTTAACTATTTCAATGCAAATAAAATGGCGACAGCGCTTTTGTTTTCACCGTCGTCAAGGGGCATGTAACTCTAACTGACGCAAGTGCCCGGATGTTGCGGTTCATGCTATACAATTTAATATCTAATTTAATATCTAATTAATTAATGTAGAACCGTAACAAATGTTCAAATTTTAAAAATGTTGGTAAATTTTATTAAAGTATTAAATAAATAAACATTTGATTCTTGTAAAATTGTATGATTGAGAATTATTGTAAAATTAATCATTGTTTCGTACAACCATGTTTAAATACGTGTAGGTATGATAATCATATATGCGCGGTTTATATGATACTAAGCTAAGCTTTACGTATTTGTACTCACGTTGACATTATTGTTATACGTTTTTTTCCTATAATTGTGTGCTCAATAAGTTTTTCATACGTAACGGGATCTTCATTAATTGTTTAACGTCTTAATAATTAATAGTTATTAATAAATATGTGCATGCATATTTTACTTGTTTATTAATTCCATTTTCTATTTATTATTTGTTCATGCATTAAATATTTCTACAACTTCATAAATTAAAAGCATGATTTGAACTTCCAAATGGAAAATGTGTTTACAAAATGAGTATTGCTTTGAGAAACCGGGTCTTAACGCAAGTGCGTAAACTTCTATTAATTTGATATATTGTTACCCGAAAATAAGATGCACAATTCCGGACATAAAATTAAGCGTTTCTAACAGTATACAATAAATATTTGAGACTTCGTTAATTGAAATTAAATAAATCTTTGTTTATTAGGATTAATTAACTGCAGCAAGTGGTATTGTGGAGAACGTGGCAAGCGAGGTTCTTACGCAAACAGACATCGAATACCCAAACCTCGACTACATCATGCGGGTTGTAAACCGCAAAGAGGCAACGGCTCCGTCCAGATGATCCCCAGGATTTGGACTTTGAGGTATTTAATTAGCCATTGGATTATACTGATGATTATCTTATTTGAAATAATTCTACACATTCGTCGCTTAACGGAGACTTATTTTTTTCAAACAACGACGTAGAAGGTAAAAAAAATCTGATGCTATTGCCATCTAAACATGTGTTTTATTGCGACTAATTTTATTATGTTTTTGTAATGCTAAGTAATGACGAAACATTAATTTCCTTTCAAATTTAACTTCAGGTTGGCACAGACGTCTCAATGGGAGAGCGGGTATTGCCCCTCCCATGTACCTCCTCATCCGTTTTCTTTCTGACGAGGCAAACGTTGCACTTCGGCACGTACAGCTGGTTACGGAGCTGCAACTGACTCGCTACCAGCGACGCCAGCAGAAAACCATGCAAGGCCAGATTGCCAGGTTGTGGTCATTGTACAGGCGGGGCGAGGTATCCGCAACGGCACTACTGAAACAGATGAGCACAAAGTACAAGCACTGTGGTTAAAAAGATGTATAAAACAGATGAGCACAAAGTACAAGCACTGTGCTTGATTGAACTACAATGTAAATATCTTGTAAATATTGAAATAAAAAAAATACTTAGATGTATCTCTCCTTGTGTATATATTGTAAATCTTTGATTGTGTGAACATTTTGAAATAAATATTAAAACAAAAGTATATAGATGTATGTCTCCTTGTGTATATATTGTAAATCTTTGATTATGTGTGAAAATATTGAAATAAATATTTTTTTTTTTATATAGATGTATGTCGCCTTGTGTATATATTGTAAATCTTTGATTATGTGTGAAAATATTTTATTTTTTTATATATAAAGATGTATGTCTCATTGTGTACATATTGTAAAGCTTTGTGTAAATATTGAAATAAATATTAAAAGAAAAGTATGTAGATGTATGTCTACTTGTGTACATATTGTAAAGCTATGATACTGTGTGTAAATGTATTGAAATAAATATTACAATAAAAGTATATAGATGTATGTCTACTTGTGTACATATATAAAGCTTTGATAATGTGTATTAATAATGTAATAAAAATTAAAATAATTGTTAAAAAATATATTTTTAAAAGTACTTAAAATGTCAGTTTTAATGTGCCGATAACGTTACCATGGTATAAACAATATTTTGTGATTTTTTTGTGTGTGTGTTATTTTGTAAATATTTTTCAATAAAAAGTATTAACTAAACTCTGAAAGTATTAATAATTTGTTTTTATGCATAAATTACTCATTTAGAACCCATGAATACATCAATATTTTGACTACCGTGCGAGTTGACTTAGGTACGAATTAACTTCCGTGCGAGTTAACCAAAAAAACGTGCGAGTTGACTACCGTGCGAGTTGACTTAGGTACGAGTTGACTGTAAACCACTTTTTCTACTTCTAGTAAAAGGGAGACCACTGCGTAGGAGATTGTTAAAAAGTACTTGCAAAGTAATGTCCCTTGTTTAAGCCGTCTGCATTGTACCAATGTACATGTACACTATACAAGTATATGGGAACAATAAAAAAATATAAAATCTTTGTTTGATCTTTAAAAAAAAAATGGAAGCAATTGCAGAATTAAGTGATGATGAATACCCTGCATTCTTTGGTGATTTTTTTGATCTGGACAATTATGTAAACAATGAGCCTGAGGAATCAATTGAAACAGTTGTGGTATCAACAATGGGTGGGGCAAAAGAGGTTGATCATGAAAATGAGGATGAAAGATATGAAAATGAAATACTAAAAACTGTGAGTAATGTTAATACAAATTCTGAGGTTCGAAAGTTTAGAGTCGTTGACATTGACTCATTCTTGAGTGAAAATGAAAATACTGAAAAGAAAACAAATCAAGCCATGAAACTTTTTCATTCATTTCTGCATTACAAGGAGGAATCAAGACTTGCACAGTTTATACCACCTGACACCCTAAATGAATACATATGTGAGTTTTTACTATCTGTTACAAAAAAGAATGGCGAAGAATATGAGCCCACCACGTTAAGAGGTTTCATGTGCTCTATAGACAGACACCTAAAGAAACACAATTGCAAACTTAGGATAGCTACTGATCGAGAGTTTCAAAGGGCAAGAGATGTTCTCAAGTCTAAGCAAAAGGACCTCAAAAAGCAGGGCTTAGGTAACAAGCCGAAAACAGCAGAAACATTAACCGATGAACACCTTGACCTGATGTACAAGGCAAAGACATTGGGTGACCACTCGGCACGCTCTTTAGCTCATTCTATGTGGTTCGTCTGTGCAACATATTTTGGAATGAGAACAGGTACTGAAATCCGCAATATGAAATGGGGCGATGTCTCTCTAGAAGTTGATCCGAGCTCCGGGCGTCAGTTCATTACGTTGTCTAAGGAACGTCAGACGAAGACAAGGACTGGTGCTAATGTTCGCGATACCAGGCAATTACTTTTTACTTATTTTTCAAAACATTATTAAAATAAATAACCTGTTCAGCTTCTATTAAATTAATTAATATTAAAAAAATAAATAAATAGATAAATAAATAAAAAATGAAAAAAAAAGAATGAATAAATAAATAATATCATATTTAGATTCTATAAATAAACAAATAATCTATTTATTAATAAATTGACATTTTCAATGTTATTTTTTACATCAAATAGTGAAAATATCAATTTTATTTCACTGATAATAAATCTTAATATTGCATCGGTACACCTAAAATAAGTGTGTTTTTCTTAAATATTTTTTTTTTTTTTTAAAGGGCAAATCAGCCAAAAGCCTATGAGATACGTGATGATCCTCAACGTGATCCTGTTCATCTGTACAAAACATACCGCGACAGACGGCCTACTGACATGTTGGTTGCAGACTCTCCATTTTTCTTGAGTGTTTGTACACCAGCCCAAAAAGGCTGGTATAAGAAATCGGCAATGAGAGTAAATACGCTGTACAATATCAAGAATGAGATGAAAACAGATGCAGGAATTGAAGAGGCACGCATAACACCATACTGGTACTAAAAAAGTAACTATTAACTATACACATGATCCGCATCCGTAAAAAAAACAGACCTTGGGGAGATGGCGCCCAGGATAAATCCAGATCTGCTCGCATTTTTAAGCTGACTGCGCTTTCAAAAGCGAAACTGTTTGCTTGCTACATAATGTCTGTTTTCGTCTGGTGTGGCTCATGATGTTTTTTTTAAGTAAAGAAACTTCAGCGAACAGTTTACAAAGTTTTAGTTAAAACCTATTTATTTTTACTCGATTGCATCGAAAGCCATAGGCTTATATAAACGCTTTCGAGTCCGTTTCCTGGGACTAGAACCAGTACTTGGTGTCTTTGGGAGAGATCAAAGAAACGCTCCCAGTGGGGTTCGAACCCATGACCTCCCGATCGCTAGGCGGACACCATATCCACTACGCCACGCAAGTATTGACAGACCTGTATAAAGTTGCGCCAGTCAAAAATCATAAAAAGCGACATTTAAAGTTATGGAGGCCAGAACTAGATGTTCTTTCATCAGTTTATTAATTTCCAGCTTTGAAGTTGTACAATACAGATACATGTTCACTTAATTTTGTAAATTTAAAACTAATATTTTATTTCCAATGACATTTTTGCACTTACATTATCAAATAATCAATTCGATTTAATAGCCAATATTTTTGATGATCACTACACTGAAGTGGCTTATGCATTTTTCTAAAAATCATTATCAGCATGAATTATCCTGTTTGTTTACATCCATTATACTGTATCATTTTCAGTGTGAGAAAACGCATGGTGCAGAAGTTAAATGATGAAGGAGTCCCAGCTAATCAAATAGTTCAAATTTCGGGCCATAAAAACATCAACAGCATCAACAACTACAGCAAATTGAACAACCAGCAGTCAATGGCCATTTCTGACATTTTGTCAGACTCGTCACGTCCAAACAGCATCTTGCCTCGGGCTCCCGCTCGTCCTGCAATGTCCACACACAAATTCGGGGATTCCTGTGAGATGCCGATGGGAAGAGGATTTTTCATGAACTCTCACTTTCATGGAAACGTTGTGTTCAACTTCAATCGAAAGGAACAAAACACGCTGTCTCAGCAGCAAGTCCAACAACACAGCCATGTGCATCATGATTCTTCCAGCCCTGACATCGTGCGGCAATCGTTCAAGAGGATTAGAATGATCCCCAGTGACAGTGATAGCGATTAAGTTTGCTCATCAACACTTAACACCAGTTAAAATAATCCTGTTTGTTGTTTATCCACAGTTTGAAACACTTATTTACTCAGTTGACAGTTTGTAAAAATGGCGCACGGTATGAAGGAAAATGTCAAAATTTGCGTATTCCTACGACATGTACTGGACATGGACATGTACTGTTTAGTTAATGTTGTTACAAGTTAGTATTATTGTAGCATTATTTTATGCTTAACTTTGTTTGGTTATTTTAGTAACAGCAATAAAATGTTAAAACCTTTCAGCTTTGTTTACTCGTAGACGATCAAATATTGGACTTTTTTTCTTTCGGCGGAGGAATGATGCAAACACTAATGACGTCATTTTGTGTATTAAACTGTATTGAGGCACGCCACGGGAGAGGGTTATTTTTCAGCGAAAGGGAAATTATTATTAATTATTTTCTTGAAAAAGAGGCATAAAAGAAACAGAAAATTTGTTCATGTCAGTGTAAGATCGTTTGTTATTTCACTCGTGATCATAGAAAAATAACATTTTCACTCGTGGCTTCGCCACTCGTGAAAATATATTTTCTATGATCACTCGTGAAATAGCAAACGAACTTACACTGACATGAACAAATATCCTCTATGACTTATTTTATAGCAATAAATTACTATGTTTATGTTATGTTGCTATACTTCTTATTAATTATTATTTTTAAAATGATGTTGTTATTGTATGTTGTTTTATTTTTTATATGGAAAGAGAGAGAGAGAGAGAGAATAGCCAAATTTTTTTAAGTAAAGATGGTGAAAACACATACTGTTGTATGTGGCATCATCATTACTAGACCCACTGTTCAGTATATACTGCAATGGGTTTGTTGGAGTCTTTAGACTTTGTGATCTGTGGTTTTATTGTTAAAATTAACATAATAATACTTTTAATTCTATGTTTCTAGGGAGAAAAAAGATTACATGAAGGTGTGATATGTATAATATATGCAAACACTATTAATATTTTGGGTTTTATCAGATCACAAAGTGGTTTAACATTGCCACTATATACCTACATACATAATAAACCTATAGATAGGTGTCATTTGGTGTTTGAGCTATATGTAATGCTAGGAGCTCTAAGCGATGGTAAGATATAGAGATTAGTAAACCTTAATTATTTGGGGAAAGTAGGGCCTGTTTTAATAGCTCTCATAAGAAGAAAAAAAGAAAAAAAAAGAAGGGGATTTGCATGTAAACATTCAATTATATTATATAGTTTCCAACAAACAATTGAGATTTGTAATGCAATATAGTTATAAATTATATTTAGTATTAACATTAGCATGATTTGTAAGTGTGGCACAATGTTGAACACTTGCAGACAGGGAATATAGCCGTGATGTTCCAACCTAAGACCCTGTCTGTATGGAACTTATAGGGGATTGGGCTATGAAGGAAGGACGTCCCCCCAGTGTGGCGTTAAGACAATATTTAAAAGAAATTTAATGATAATATTTATATATTTACAAGTAATAACTTGCGTGTCGCCAAACGGTTACCTCTTTAGGGCCACTTAAAAATCAAAGGTAAAACAATATACTTTACAGTTAAAAATTAGACAAAACAAACAAAGTTTATACATAAAGGCAGATTATGTACAGAATGTGCAATATTATATGCACTTATTGCTAGGTAAAAAACAAGTTGCCACCCTGGGGTGTTAAAAGAAGGAGTTTGGAAGTGTAGGTAGGTGTGGTGGGGTGGGTTTCCAGCAGGGGCAAAACAACTTGGGTTTGTGTAGGGGAGATAATTTTGTATGGAGAAGTACTGATGGTTTTGTCCCCTAGACCAGAGGGAGTGCACGGTAAATGGAACTAAGAGAACTACACATGGTAATTAATAAATAAAAAGAAAGAAATAATACACTCTAATGTTTAATATACTGAAATATTCTAGTAATATGTGGGATTGGTAAACCAACTCATACAACAATGCAGGAAATAACCTACAAAAAGCTAACATCCATACTATAGAAATTAATATATAGGGGATGATGCATGTTAAAAGAAAAGGTACAAGAACACCTTATTTACTAACTATGCAAAATTAGCAAATTTCTCAAGATTAAGATAAAAATTGTACAATAGTACTTTATTTGTTATGATTGTTAATATACCGCTTATAGGGAGAGTTACAATAATCCCATAAATAGAAAATACCCTTAAAGGATAACATGGTATTGAAAGGTGTACATGGCCATGCACCGTGCACTCCTGTCTGACATGGCTCTTCGAGTTTGAAGGAGAAGGGGGGTGTCAGAGGGGAAGGGAGGGGTGAAATGCAACCAACATATCCAGGTTACTGATCAGCCCCGTCCTTTCTTTTAAATAAAAACTGCCATAAAAATATGTATATATTAAGAAACTGAATAATGTAAATGGTGGACTAACGTCATACTCTCATAAAAAATGTATTAAAATAAAGAAGACCAGGTCAATACCATTGGCCTGATTTAGAAAGGGCGGGGTAGAACAATAAACCCATTAAAAACTAAAATAAGAGTTGTGTAAAAGAGACACAAATCCAACACAATTACTAGATTGCGTCAGTTTTGTGCAAAGATTACACAGTTTAAAGGAAAACAGTCACAAGACTGGATAATTAGGTGGGTGTTGGCTGCTCTCCCTCCCCCAATGACCTAGATTTTGTCAGTTATCTGACAATCCAGAAGGTATTTGGCGAGGGCAGAGAAAACCGGGCCCCTAGCTGCTCCCTTGGGGTCTAGCACGTTGGAAAGGTTTAAAATTCCAATTTCCAAGTTCCAATTTGCAGTCTGCGCTAAATGCCGCGTTTTATACTGACCCCACGACTACGTCATCAGGGAAAATGGTGGCGGAAAGTGCCGAACGCATTACGGAAATTACCGATCATCAAAATCATCGTTTTTTAGCACTATATCGTTTTTTTATTTTTGTGTTTTTATTTCAATGTTATTATATTATATTCATTTATAAAATGTGCTTTTAAGTCTGAACTTGTCTGTTCTCCTTTAAACGTATCGACATGTGTCCTGCTTAAACTCGCTTTATTTATACATTTGATACTTAAGTGTCAACGATTTGGCAAATCGCAAAAGCGAATAATGATATTGATGTAATCGCTTTTGATACAAGTATAAACCTACAGTTTGGTTAAGGTGAATTGCGCATACGGATTATGCGACGCACTTACTTCCTACTATAATCAAACAGCTTCATTGTGACATTCGCTGGGCACCTAGCAAATCAAATGTTGGGTTACATGAAACAGGAAGGGATAACAACACGTATTGTATTACACGCTTGCTCTTACTATGGAGCTAAGAGTGGCGATGAAGTCATAACTCGACAGTCATGAGGTGAGCTGAGCTACAAAACCAAACAGGTCGACCCACTTGGTCTTTTATTAATACAAGTCGAACCTCTGAAAACGGACCTATGGTTGGCATTGTTGTGATTGTGCACGCTTAACAAACATTTAAATAACCATAGAGAACATCTAAGTGTATATATTGGAATTAAATCGAAGGCAAACGCGATGTCAACTGAACACCAAAAAGCGGATGAAAAATCTCGAGCATTGTCGGACATAGAAAAAGAGAATATTTTCACAGCTCTAGGTCGGGGACGTACGGTAAGAATCTTTTTTTTTCACAAAGTGGAGAAATTAATGCAAAAAAGCATAATGTTTTAATTACTGTTTATTATCATTTGTTTTTACAAAATTCCTGTATAAACACTTAGATGATTAAATTATCATATAACGATTCAGACTTTATGCATTGAACTCTATATGTCAGTTGTGCTTTTCGACTGTACTAAAAGCAAGTTATTCAACCAACAAACATAGGCAACACAAGGTCGAGATACTTGTTTGAATTTTTCCGAAATGTCGACCTCATTAGGGTTGGTAATGAAAATATATAACTTAATTTCCTTCAATTACATAAAGAGCTGAACAAATAATCAGACAAAATTTACATTAATTTACAAAGCATAAGTGTTACACAGCTAACATAAGTGTTACACAGCTAACATTGACAATATAAACAGAGTAAACTTATATACACGTGAGTTTGAACTATTATTTATTGGCATGGAGTACAATTAATTACAGGTTTTCAAGTTACTAAATTATTCAATATATTTTGTTAAGTATTTTGGTTCATAGTGCCCGAGCGAGACTGTTATATTTTAAACGTATCCCTTCCCCCACGATATAACGGTTTTAGCATTGCACAATTTGACGCGCTTGCGATGAGGAACGTTTGACACACTATTACATATGCATGTTGTTCAAGAGGTAAACTGCAACATTGTAAGTAAAAGTCTACCTTGCAGGTTTGAATGACGTGTGCAATAATGCGTGCAATGTGGGGATTATTATACTGGAAGAAGAAAAATACATGTTCAATCTATCTTCAATCTGTACTATCTTCTGAAATTATTCGTACCCAATCTCATTCGTACTAAACATCACATTTAACAGTTAGTTCTCCCTGTATTATGTACAACGTACACATTTAAAAAAATGTAATTGAAGTGTAATTGAAATGTCTTGATATAAAATGTGTCCAAAATTTCAACACTTGTGATAATAGTCGTTTTGTGAAAAAAAATGGATAAACTTGTTATGAGACTTGTTACAGCCATTTGCATTTTTTTTAAACTCGTCATTAACATGTATTAAGTTTGATTCTTTGTCATTAGTGTTTTTGCTATATGATGTACAACGTTCTTTTATTTCTGTTATCTGTGACAAAACATTTTGACAGTTGTCATTTCAACAATCTGTATATAAGTCCCATGAATTTTTGAAGACATTCATCCAGACTTTGCTTTTTGTGGTCATGCAATTACTTAATGTCTTGAAAAAAAAAGAGATGATTTTAAATAACAAAACTGACAGCCTAAAATAACTACAAAGACACATCGTATACGTATATAAAAATTAATGAATACAAAATAAATAAATACAAACAATAAATGAATTTATGTATCTATAAAAAGTATGTATATGTTTGTGTGTTCATAGTTACGGGGATCCACTTATCTGCATGCATTGATACTTCAAAAACCGCATTAATAATAATTTATATATAAAACAAAACTCCAGTAAAACTTTCAGGAGTTCGTATTTTATATTAAGCAATGGACTTACTGCCTGTACAATCTGGCCCTATATCATCGAAATAAAGTTAAAATAGGGTTGCCAAGCGGTAAATTCTACCAGTTTACATGTTATTTTCTTCGTAGTTAATGGTTCGTTTACTGCGTACAATTACAGTTTCAAGGATCGTGTTTACAAGTGGGTGTTTCCTTCAATATGCCCCTTATATGGTTAGAGATGTGTTTTTTAATTGGTCAGTCGCAAGTTTGAAATTTCATTGACTGTGTGTATCAATTGTTAGGATGTGTGCTGAAGCCAATGCCTTTCGAGAGTTTATAATCAGAATCGGAGAAGACTTGTTAATTTTGAGCTCCGGCAAACAACCACTCTTCCAAAGTTCGGTTCAGTTTTCAATCAATGTCTTCTTTTCACCTTGGTTGGTGGCTTTATTTAAGCGAAAACCATTTAATACATACCCCGTGACTTGATTGCATTATTGATAGTATTACCCGGTGCAAAAATGGTAGATGTCAAGAAAATAGTGTATGCCTCTGTTTTTCAATCAAAACTTAAAAAAACAACAGAGACTTTGTGTGGATTTATTTAAAATAATTCTGTGGATTCTGTGAATTTAACAATAACTGTTTTTGCGCACGTAGTTAAACCCAAAATAATGTTGGCAACCGAGCAGGAATTAAATTAAATTTAGTATTGAAGGCAATATATTTTTTCACTGAGCACATTTTAAGCAGTATTTCACATAAACTAGAGTTTCAAAAGTAAATGTGCATGTCACTTCTGACCTTAAGATATTCAGTTACACAAACCAGTAATCCAGTCACGTTAAAAAAGGTACTCTTCAGTTTTAAAGTTTTGAGGTTTTTTTATATAAACGCATGTAAGTAAATTTATTGGTCCTTCATGCTGTATTGTAAAATATACAGGATTTTAACTTTACTATTTATGAGGAAAAACGTAAACTCCATTACCATATATTATCAACATATGTTATTGCACGCGATCCTTTTTTCCTATGGTCAAGATCACAGTTATAGTTAAAAAGTTAAATATGGCGGGCATGTAGATTTATAAAAAGTATCTGGACTTAAAAAACATTCACAAATTAACGCCGTGTGGAGACACTTAGTCGCCGGCAGCATCTAAAGGTCAAGACTTAATTTTACAGGCTAACGTTCAAATATTGCCATAGTGCAGATCGTTTATATTAAATGTTCATTATTTATCACGTATGTTTGAATAAACATGACACAAATGATTGTGTGCTGCGCAATTTAGAATGTTAAGCTTTCATCAGGTCCATTGTAAAATATGTGCATTATAAAGTTTGTCCTTGGCTTTTTTTGCATATATGACCTCAACGTTTGGTTGACATACTCTTCGTTTGTTTCCCAACATATGTCAAGTGTACATCGATATCTATGACACATATATCATATGATAGTTAACATCGTGCAAATATACATGTGCTGTATCAAATTGAAATATTCATATGCTAAATGCCGTAAACAAGTACTTAAGTCAAGTTTTTAAAACAAGTTATGTATGGTGAACATGTAAAAAAGATATGACGAGCGGCATTTTCCCACGGCATTGTATGACGGATAAGATATTTCAGGCTTGATATAATTCGAAGATGTTAAATAGCCCAGAATGATGGAGAGTAAGTTGGTTCCTTTTTTCCTAGTTCCTTTTTTGAATAAGAAATAAGGAACTGTTCCTCATTCCTTATTCAAGCTTAACATATTTGATATAGGGTTTTAACGAAAAATAATGCTTACAATTCTGAAGTAAATTTAAACTAAATAACTCGAATACATTGACTGTATGTATTACGTTACATATTAATGTTTCTTCTTCGCGCTTGCATAGGATTTTTTGTTTAAACCGAACCGATATTTTTTAATACGAATACTAACTTCGCATCAACAAAACCTTAAACATATAACATTATTTTACATGTATGTGATACAAAAGTGCAGTCTTGTACATTTCAACCTGTTTGCTTTTATTTATAACCCAGTTCCTTTTTCGCGGCTGAATAAGGAACAATGAACCAGTTCCTTATTCCTTATTCAAGCCGAATAAGGAACTGGCATTTTCTTACTTAAACATCAATGCAATTGATAAAAAATTCGTCACATATAAATGAACATTTTTATATATAGGTTGTGTATTTAAATTCTACTTGCAACACCTTTCTACTTAGGTTTAAGTAATGATAATCAAGTTCATTATTTAGTTTAAATAATGAATAAGGAACTGGTTCCTTATTCCTTATTCAAATCGAATAAGGAACTGGAATAATCTTTCTGTAAATAATAAATCAAAATGAACCAAGGTGACGAATAAATAAACGAAAATTATTTTAAATGTAGTACAGGTATAAAAAATATTAATTGCATAACAGTTCTACTTTGTTGTAATGAATGATAACATAGTTCCTTATTAGGTTTTAATAAGGAATAAGTAACTGGTTCAATTCGAATAAGGAACTGGCATTTTCTTACTTAACAAATAAATACATATGAATAAAGAAACGCATACATCAATGGGAATCCCTGGAAATGTAGGTTGGGAATGAAAAAAATATTTATCGTAGTACATTTCTTCAAAGTTCTCTTTTGAAATGATAATCCAGTGCCCTTTTCGCGGCTAAATAAGGAAAACGTAACCATTTGCACTATCTAAACATACGACTGATAACCACCGAGAACAGCGTCATTTTGTCGGTTCCCACGACTTTTTATCGTTCGTCAATGTTGAAGGTCACCGAATGTGACGTAAGCTTCCTAGAGCGAAAAAACCGTGCATTCGGAGATAGAAAATCTATTGAAATAAAACAGCCCAATAACATCTATGTAAGTTTTGGTTTTTAATTAAAAAAACAACAACACAGCAACAACACAACAACAACATATAAATACAGAGGCATTTCGATGAAACTTTCCAGTCTAATAGCAGGGGTGCATGCGTATACGGGAGCTCACCGCGTTTAAGTGAGGTAAGTTGGAACTTAACTTCCAAGATGGCGTCTATTTCGTGTTTTTCGTGAAGGAGTAGCGGATGTTTTCACCCGGTAAGCCAGTTTATATTTAAATTTCTTTTAAATGAATAAGCCCTTTCGGCTGTACGGTGTTTGTGCTCCCCTCGGTTGTTTGTTTCAATACCGTAGACGTCGGAATAAAGAAGTTATTAAAGCAAAACCTTCGACAAATTTGTTGTTAAATTTTTACCTTCGAGAGGTTGGATGCTCGAATATCATTTTCTCCCATAATAAACTGTATGTGTGCACATTTACAGTAAAATATAACATAAATCACGATTATTTTAATTATCTCGACGCGTTTTTATGTCTATTAATTCATTTAATGCCGAATTATAACGGGTTAATCCCCCTTTTTGGAACTAACTTCCTTTTTAAGCACATTTTGGGAACTTACTTTCAAATGATTAACAGCTCTTTCCTATGTTAGAAGGCTTTATGCGAAATAGCTGTCGTGAATGAATTCCGCATTGGTGCGAATGTTTTGGAAAACATTTTTACTTGAAGAAATCAAGAGTTATTTATTTTTTTATTAATTGTAATATTATTAATTTTTTATTATTATATGTTTTATCGCACACTCAACGCTAACATTTAGTGTGTGTAATATAAGACATATTCGACGGTATTATTAACACAGTGTTATTGTCACCTGTTTATTTTAACACATATGAACATACTTATGTTTGAATAGGGAGGCGGAAAACTACAACGGGCGAGGCATGGTCAGGGGTGATAACCGCAAAAAAGGGTTAGGGTAAGGGTTAGGGTTAGGGGTCGGGTTAGGGTTAGGGTTGGGTTTAGGCTAACCCAAACCCTAACCCGACCCCTAACACTAACCCTAACCCTAACCCTAACCTTCTAACCCCCCCCCCTTGCGTAAAACCATACCATGCCTCGCCCGTTGTAGTTTTCCGCCTCCCGTTTGAATATGCCTCAAACGGAATAATATGGCTGAATGGGTCAAGTTCCCAACGGGTACTACTTCCCCGTATCCCGGGTACTTTGAAGTATACTTCACCGTACACCGATTTACAAATGATACTTTTGGGTAGGAAAACAATTTGGGTACGAATATTTTGGGTACGAAACAAATTATGCCAAACAAAATTGGGGTACGAAATTTTTTTTTGTACGAAAAAAATATTGGGTTCGAAAAAAATGTGGTTACGAAAAAAAACTTGGGTACGAAAAAAAAAATTTGGTACGAAAAAAAAGGATACGAAAAACAAATTGGGTTTGAAAAAAATTGGTACGACCAATTTTGGGAAGATTTTTTTATTCGGAAAGATGGCGTACCTGTTAGTATACCGGGATAATCAAAAGTATCATTTAAAAATCCGTGTACGGTGAAGTATACTTCAAAGTACCCGGGATACGGTGAAGTAGTACCCGTGGGGAACTTGACCCATTCAGCAATACTATGCTTACTAAACGGAACACTATGCTTATTATTTCCAGATATCAAGACGCCAGTCATATATGTTGAGGATGCCAAGATTAAAAACGACGGCGTAACGAAGTGTGTACCGCTCTAGAAAGCGAAAGGTACATGAAAACCAATCAAACAAAAAGATTACGTCGAAGTACCACGCCAGTTAAACACAAAAAACAATCACATATACGTGCAATATAAGTGTAATGCAAAACAAAAAAGGGTAAAGCCGGTTAGATACTAGTATAAGGTTGCTGTAACCAAATACTACCATTATTGCGATTCGGAATACATGAAGCAATTTGGAATACCTGACACCTTCTTAGGCTCAGTCCTGCTTAGAATATGCATATCGGTGGATATTTTTTTCATGCAAACTTAAATGTTAATTCTTTATTTAATACAGTGACATTTGACGCGTTTAACCATAACGATACTGAAACATGCATGTGACTTTGATATGACACAATTTGGACGACCTTCTTTTAAACCAGTTCTGAGTTGGTCACTATATTATAATCGCAAAAAGTGAATGTGTAGTGGATTGAAAGATTTGTGCAAATGCAATACACGATATCATTTCAGTAGAATAAATACATGTATTTTTTTCTCTTTTATACATTTTATGTGAATACATATTATTTAAGACTGTTGTATTGAGGGAATAAAGTATTGGATAACTTAGAATGATTATTTCGTTTCTTCCTAACATTGCCTTCTAATCCTAAGTAATGCTAATATGTCAAATGCATAACGAATTCACTCCGACCCAAATATTTTTTATCATGTATGCAAGTACTGAATACAATTGAAAATGTATGCAGAGACATCGTAGGAAGAAATGACGTAACACAGATAATGGTTTATTTTCATAAAAAGGTGAGAAACTAGCATCATGACATATACGGAACAAAACGTGTAATTAAGTAGCACTAACAGCAATTAAATGTCAGACTTGTCTATGTAGAAATAATAAATAATAAACAAACAAAAAAACCACTAAATACATCAGCTGTACATTTTTGTGTTTGGTTCGTTTGTTTTATTTGCTGTGTTAGTCCGGCTCTGTTGAAGGACACTTTCTTGCATATTCTACATTAAAACTCATGTGGTTCATGAATGGGGCATGGTATCTCAGTCCTCCGCTAATTTTCAAATTTCTAATTACATATACTGTAATGAAAGATGCACTTATTATCGCCCTTTAACCTTCATTATATAAAAAGACAGTAAAAGAATGGTTTAAGAAAATTTCATATCAGAATAAGGTCGACACGTCATAAAATACATTTAATTAATTAAAATATTACTGAAAGGGCTGATAAACATTCTATTATCTCGTACATCAGCCACCCAACAACCCATCTTCTTTAAAATAGGTGAATTAATTCAGCTGGTCGGCAGGTTTTTGTATAGCATTTTTATAATTCTACAGTAAAATGATAAAGAAAACACTTATATTGCGCCACATAAAATGCTACAACATGGGTAGGCATTTCGTGTCAATCTCTTTCACATATGAAAGAGCTGTTGGTCATTTGGAAGTCATGTCCCAAAATGAGCTTAAAAGGAAGTAAAATCCAAAAAGAGGGGTTTATCCAATACTTTTTGGCAATAAATTAGTTAAAAGAGATTAAACGGCGTCGGGAAAATGCAATAATCATGATTTTAGTTATATTTTACCGTACACGTGCGTCAATACTGTGTATTATAATAGAAAATGATATTTGTACATCCCATTTTTCGAACGTCACGTAAGGAGACAAAAGATTTGTGGACGGTTTTCCTTCAATAACTTTTTTATCCCGACGCCTACGATCTGGAAACAAAAAAACGAGGGAAGCACACACACCGGAGAGCAGAAAGGGCGTATTCATTTAAAATAATTATAAATGCAAAGGGGCTTACTGGGTGAAAATATCCCCTATTCCTTCAAGAAAACCCAAGAAACGACACCATCTTTGAAGTTTAGTTCCAGCTAACCTCACTTAAGTATACGCACCCCCCCCCGAATAGAGGCACCTTTGCCGCTTCTTTCGGTTCAGTCTCGCTTTATTGTGACGTCGCACTGATGGCAACGCTGTCCGACATATTGGCATTCATTGCGAATATAGAACTGTTACTCTAAGAACGGCAAAGGACTGTTTACCATCAAGACCATTGCCATTTTGTGGATCCCACGGTAAAGAATCGTGTGCTGAAGTTGAAACTCGCCGAATGTAACGATGGTCTGCATGAGCGAAAAAACGCGTATTCCCACTAAACAAAATAAGACAAAAACACACTTTTACAGCTTGGATGCGCGCTTTTTCGTTTCAATTATAAAATAAAATATCGAAGTATTTCGATAAAACTGTTCAGTCTTCTAGAGGCATTTGGACCGCTGCTTCCGGTGCAGTCTTTCTTTTATGGTGACGTATTGAAATCATTTTGCATGCTTAATCATATCCCTTCGTAACTGTTTTCGTATGAAAACGGAATGAGATATCTAAAACATGTTTAGTTTTCAGCTATCATATAGTCTTGACCAAATTTCAGGGTCAGATAAGACTTCAAGAACTGTACCAGAGATATAAATAACAAATCTTACATTAAACATCGCCAATAATAAAGAATATAAAGCGGTGCTATGCGAGAATGATCCGAATTTAAGTATCCGAAATTATGGCTTCTGAATAAGGAATTAAAGGTGTGGAATTAAGGTGTATGCCCATATTGAACTGGAGTCCATTTTACTATGCTAATACTATAAAGCTTGGTTTTCTTAATTCAAAGCCTCTTTCATCAGTTTCTGTATATTTCGTCTAGTGACATTAATTTATACTGAAGGAATTTGTTTAAACTTCCTGATGCTTCAAATAACATTGCAATAATGCCGTTTTTGTATAAAAATGTCCTTAATTACAATGTATTAAATGAATAGGTTTCTTTATTGTTTGTATGTCTTCGTTATTTTAACGATCATGTGAATGTGTATTACGATGAGGCAAATTTTCGCACATCCTAAACAGTATTACAGTAATGTTATATTTTGAAGTTATTAATTTCGCATTCTGTGGCTAATTGTGACAGCAGTCTTTACAGAGCGACATATCAGCTTACCATCCAGTGTATGTGATTTGCATTTTAATGACATGTCCCTCAGAGCTCGTTGTTACATCATGATGTTTTATAGTATTATGTTCATTTTATTTTAAAAATGACAAGCTTTATATAAGGTTTTTAACACAATGATGCAATTAATATTTGCCTGTTTTTGTTTTGTTTACATAGCCCATTATTAGTGAAATCCTGCAAACGCACGATAAAATCATTCATCATTGACGTTCGAACGCTTTAACACGTATGGTAGCCTTTAATATGCATATTTCGCAATTACGCTCCGTATTTTTAAAATTAACTTGATGCTTTCCCTGTGTAAGAATCCACTTTAAATGATGCAACTTAAATAAAATAACAATTTATATCGCGTTTTACCAGTTTCACGTGCAAAAAAATGTAACCATACCTACCCCATATACTAAAGCGTCCAATCGTTTTTATTACAAGCTTGCACATAATGTAGTCAATTATCACATATGCAATTTTTAATCAAAATCTTTACCTATAACTGAAACATACAAGTTTGAAAAGTGTTGCATACGTAAAGTCTGAAGTTGATCGCTTTATTGGTTGGGGTATCAACTGTCGTTTCCACCGCAACAATATACCAGAGGAAGTGAAAACTAATACTAATATATATTCTTTAACAGTATCGTTTAAGTATAGTCTGTATTTGTTCTTCTCATTTATTCCAATGACTATAACTTTAGATTTATAGTAGTTACTATTTTGTTTCCCTTCCTGGAAAAAAATATAAACATATGAAAGACTATCATTTAAGTCAGATTTGGTCAGGCCAAATAATATTGTCTGATCTGAAAAAAGAAGGGCACGCAACTGCAAAAAATATGTAGTATCGCCAGAGGTACTGCCATGTGTTTTTCCTGAACAGTGTAATTTAAATACTCCCGAACAGTGTAGTTTTAAATCGTCTTCCAAATCGTTCAAATAAATTGAAAAGATGAGTGGGAATATGTTTTACCATGTCGGAAAACACAAGAGTTGAGAAACCTTGATTTATTGCCGCTTAATGGGTCGCACAATTTTATGTTTGCATACACATTTATTATAAAATCAAATACATTTCCTCTTATTCATATCATAATTATTTGATATCAAAGATCATCTCTACAAATTGAGTCGAATGCGAAAGGAAAATCTATCTAAATATATAATATATATATATATATAATTATGAATAAAATAATTTAAATTAAAAAAACGTTATACAATATAACAAGAGTTATACAGAGTTTTGTTAGACATATACAGGTGATGGATACATTGGGTTTGAAATTATGAAAAATATTTAAGTACAATGGGAGCATATCCGATGTACTCTTTATAAATTGATTAAACTATTGTCATAATCTGGCAACTTTGGAGGTTTTGCTGGCCTGGCTGGATGAACCTTCATCAACTAATCTCATTTTGGGCGTGTGATGCCGATGGCCTTAACCCCTTGTTTTTAAATGGTGTTGTTCGCGGATTAGTTTTGGTTGCCGTCAGAGTTGCTAAAACAACGGAGTGTGCTATGCCAGTAAGGAACAAGTACATAAAGGTGTTTCTGTGGATGACAATAGCAGCTGGGTAGACAAGTATGACATTTTTTGTTACCGTATGTATCCCTTGTTACCGTATGTATCCCTTGTTACCGTATGTATCCCTTGTTACCGTATGTATACCTTGTTACCGTATGTATCCCTTGTTACCTTATGTACCCTTGTGACAATATGTATCCATTGTTTCCATATGTATCCCTTTCCGCTTTGAACTCTGGCGACAATTGTTGCCGAATTCGCGTGGTAAGTTGCAAGAGGTCGAGAAGGGTGTGCCGCAGCAAAGCATTCCCCATAGCGGCGTCAATGTCGCGCAGGTCGGAGAATGTAACCAGTAAAAAGCATTTCAAGAGGATACAAATTTGAAAATTATTTTTTTTTGCAATTACAGTCCTTGGTTTTTAGTATAGAATAAAACAATAAATTTACAACTTTTAAGGCACGGAACGGAACGCACCTCGCAAGATTGAAAGCTTATTTTGAGCTCCGTGTTTTCTATATACTTTATAAATAGTGTAGAACGACTTGAAATTATTTGCAAATTTTGCGATGAACTCCTTTATATTTCTGTAACCCGAAAATTGCTGCCATCGTCGATCTATAAATTGTATGTGACATCGGGTTGATATTTAAGGGTGTCTCATAGAACAGTTGTCGTAATGTCACTGTCGTGCAAGAGAGTTAGTGTGTATATTTCGAAGTTTATGAGGTCCTTACGCAACCGAGGCTGCATTATGTGTGAACCGGAAAATTAAATTGAAAATAAAAGACAACTTAAGAAATAATGTAAAGTGCCTCAGCTCTCATCCCTAAATAGATTTACTAGACTCACGAACATTTACAATACTTTTAAATAACTTCTTCATTTTCCAGCTGTTTCTAGTTGTTGCGTGATCTTAAGTTTTTTTAGGGGGAGGGTAGAGCCGGAGTACCCGGAGGACAACCCACCTGTCCGCTATGGTGACCACCAACCAAACTTACATGCTTTCTGGAACGGGTACTGAACCAGGGTCGCCTAAGTGAGAAAGAAGTGCGTGAACCATCCATTGCGCTAACCGGACAGCCGCAAGATAGTAGGATTGTGCGCCAGATTATATATCGAGGATATTTCAACAGTATGCTATTATGTACATAGTGTGATGTTCATCTTCTTATTTTCAGGGACTTAGCAGAAGGGTTTGATCTATAAAGAAAAATGGTAAACAATCTGCACAATAACCAGTACAAAGTATTACTTGTACAGTTCTACTTCATGTCCATTGCTCTGGCCTAGTATTCATGCAGTTGGGAATTTAGATGCAGAAAACTTTAAATTGGAAAACAAGTCTATAAACAACTGAAACTCTTATTGGATTTGTTAAATGTAGCATAATTTTGGCATTTCTTCGACAAACATAAAAGTAAGCTTATCATTAACAATTAACATTGCTTTGTTTAAAGGATTTCGGCTCTTCTGGCGTAGAATTTAGTAATTCAAAATTGGTAAATACAACCTACTTCGCATATGTAAGAAAAAAAATCTGCATAGGCTGATCTAAGGCGATACTGTTCACTGTATCGATAGTATCTGTTACCCAATATTCTCACAATCGGAATTTTTTACGTCCTTGAATTTATCAGTTTGTTTATAACGGGGCTTATTTTTGTAGAGCCTTTCGACCGCTGTCGTTGAGCTTTACCTTGATGACGGAACCAACAAGCAGAACTGGAACAGGCATCGCTGTGGCATTGCGTGCTTCGTGAAGGACAACCCTCAAAAGTCATACTTCATCAGGCTCTATGACCCAAAGGTTCACGTCAAAAGTGTACATATATGTAAAGATATTTGTGGTTGATTAAATTAATAAGAAGTTTAGTTAAATGTATTTGAGCTTGATTGCGTCTTTACCACTTTTTTGTTAAAGCAGTAAACCAGTACCTGGTGCATTAAACAAAAATCTTAAGAACACGCCCAGAGTGGATGTCGTACCGGTGACCTCCTTATCGTTTGAAACACATACACTGATCGATTGCTTGCAACTTTTCTCCTTGCAAGCATTCATTCGTATACATTAGTTCATAATAGCAGACAAATGTTACAGGGTAAACCCACAAATTGATATTTTTATTTAAAAAATTGAAATCTCTGTTAGAAATTTAAGAATAAAGAGTTTTTGGCTGGTACAACATTCACACAATTAATAAAATAATAAATAAGTAATTAATTAACATATACCGGTATGTTTCAAAGACAATGGTTAGAGATCACGGCGTGGCCGAACGAACAAATTGGGCACGTTAAACTACTTTCTTTTGAGGATGGTTAGGGCTGCGTCTCGGTCGAAATCACTGTTGGAGACGTCAAATACTTAGTATATGCCTAAGCGCGCGGAAAACAAGGCTCTTAAGGTTTTCTGCTATCATTAATGTATAACACCCTTGAACACGGAACAATGTATCGATACAAATTCCACTTTTACTCATAAACGATCCTTATCGAAATTTCTATGTTCCGAACACAAACTCAGGATATAATCGGGTCGACAGCATTACATTAAATGAGTAAGGAGGTTCTTTTATTATTACTGTCCAGCACGTTATCGCATGTTGGTATAAGATAAATACCAGAAAGCATTATATTACGGATTAATGGAAAACGTGTGGAAATGACAAAAGCGTATTTACTTCGGTTAT
Source organism: Dreissena polymorpha (assembly GCF_020536995.1). Lineage (NCBI taxonomy): Eukaryota > Metazoa > Mollusca > Bivalvia > Myida > Dreissenidae > Dreissena > Dreissena polymorpha. The sequence goes on from NC_068355.1 coordinate 160,306,153, forward strand.
TACGGATGTCAGAGAAAATAGTATAAGAGCTGCTGCGTGTTAATCATTGCGCAATAGAGGTTTATTTTAGGAAATAGCAATCCAGGCATATTAGTGTAAAGCCTAAGCGACAATTACTGAGTTCTATTTGCGAAAAATGTAATGTAAATATTAATATAATCATAACATTAGTCAGCTAATTATTATTAACCCGATTTAATAACCCATGCGAAATTAAATTGTTTTTACCGGGTAATACATATTGTTTTTGAATCGCTTTCCAATAGTATAATGACTTTATACCACCAGTGGATTGTGGCGGAGACAAAGAAAGCATCATACGGTGATTTATTAGCGGCAAAGACCTATTATTAGTGATTTTGTTTACATTTAGAACAAGACTGTGGTGATGGAGCCACACACACGTGCTCTGAGTATTTTGTTTCACTAATATTACTGAAATTGAAAATAAAGGCAAATTTAACAACAAATAGGGAAACATAGTTATAGTTGAATGTCAAACCTAACTTATACTAAAATTTTCTAAATGTATCCATAACAAATACATGTGAACTTTCTTTTGGTCCTCGTCATCAAAGTTCCACACGAATTGCAAAGCGAAAACAACGAGTGCGCAAGCGTTAATACAACACTTTAATTTATTTGATTTATTTTCAACAAATGACCTTCACTTTCTCCCGATTGTCCGAAAATGGTGCATGAAATCATCGTTAACTCTAGCATACGCACACATCGCGGTCAGGTTATATACACATGTTCAGTGTGATACTCCAATTCCGATTTGACGTGTAATTATCAAACATTTTAATAGTTACATGTATTCCCAAATTGATTTTTAAATTTTAACAAACTAACGAACGTTTGTGTTAGTGAAATTCTTGAGAATGTTTTCCTTGCCATATTGATCAAAAGAAAAAAGACCAATAGTGATTTGTTAAAGTGTAAATAGAAGTTAAACAAAATGAATTACCGTTTACGTTTATATAAAATAAAGTGAATCTGCTTTTTAAGTTTAGTTTGCCTTATACCTATTGTAATGGAGTACTTTTCCTGTTGCTGTTACGTCATCGATAAATAGATCAATCATGCAATTAATGAATGCTATCCCAGTGGGTATGGAACTATCGGCTTTGCGTGGTTAAACATTCTGTAAAAAATAAATAAATATGTCGTGGATTTCATTAATTAAATTCTTCTTTGAAGGTAAGTATTTTGTTGTCCCCAAATTCTGTTACTTTTTTCTTAAAACTCCGATAATTGATCACTGGAGGATACCTATAATAATTGTGAGTGTATTGGACATTTATTTAAATATCGTAACAAAAACATCTCAATCAAAATAAGTATATACGGCGGAGGCCGAATGGGAGGAAGTGATTAGTTTTAATAACTTTCTTCTGACATATAATCCTCGCATTTCTCTGTAAAAGGGCGGAAGATGTGATCTGTCGCGTCACTCAGATACCATCGAAGTAATGTTACTCGAAATAAGGCTATTCTATTCGCACAATTGCAATTCGTCCCGCGTGTTTTATGTTTTTCAACCAAGGTCGATATTTAAATTCTTTTATATGTGCGTATAATTTCTCTTTGCATAATTGTAAAAATACCGAATCGTATTAGTTGCAATTTTGTCCGGTTCTCCGTCTGTCTGTCCGATTGAAAATTCTAGATCTGTATATTTCTCAAAAGTATTTTACCCAAGTTAATTAAACTTAGTATGTTGATTGATGGCCATTAGGTGAATATGAAAGTAATATCATTTTTCTTTCGATAAAATATTTGTTTGCTATGGTTACATAACTATTTTAAAATGAATTGTGGATAATGTGATAACACAATAAAATGCTAGAGTTATGATCATTAAACTTAGTATGTGTTGAGAGGGTCGTAAAGAGAATATGCCCTTATTTCAGTTTTTCCGCATGTCCACCTGGTAGTCCGAAAAATTTGATACTTGGAATTCCCCAAACGCACTTAAGCTAGATAGATGATACTTGGCATATCAATGGAGGCTCATATAGCTAGATAGATGATACTTGGCATATCAATGGAGGCTCATATAGCTAGATAGATGATACTTGGCATATCAATGGAGGCTCATATAGCTAGATAGATGATACTTGGCATATCAATGGAGGCTCATATAGCTAGATAGATGATACTTGGCATATCAATGGAGGCTCATATAGCTAGATAGATGATACTTGGCATATCAATGGACGCACTTAAGCTAGATAGATGATACTTGGCATATCAATGGAGGCTCATATAGCTAGATAGATGATACTTGGCATATCAATGGACGCACTTAAGCTAGATAGATGATACTTGGCATATCAATGGAGGCTCATATGGGGATTATGCATGCCTTTGCTTTTCTTCAGATTAAATCTTGGGGTTGTATAGTTACGGAAATAATAAAAATTAAAATCTGCATAAAGCACTTTATTTTTTTTTGTTTTTCTCCAGATACAATTTTGGCAATTGTTACGGAAATAAACAGAAAATTAAAGAAGTCAATGGAACTCAGAATGTGGATAGAGAGCCGAATCGGAATATGAACGTTATTCATATCCGTCGGTTTTGGTTGAACAATAAGGATTCTTCAATAAACAGATTGATTAAACTCAGTATTTCGATAGAGGGCCGTATGGGGCATAGGTACGCTTAAACAGTATTCGTCAGACAATAAATGTGGTTGATATAGTTATGTAAATAACTTAACACGAGAATTTGCATCTTGCGATAATTAAACAAGAACTCTAGCTAGGTCTATTAATCTCGGTAAGTGGTTAAGGGAAAATCTCGGAAATATGCTTGTGATTTCAAATATTTCCTCGGAAAAAAAATTGATTGCTTAAGTAACAGAAATAAGGGAAGAATAAAGTTTTCATGCAAACATTCGATAAGTACTTAAGATGGATGATTGAACTCATAACGTCGAGAGAGGGTCATTCGGTGAATATTTCAGTTTTCGACAGATAGAAATTGTGGTTGCTGTAGTAATAATTAAAAACTATACAATGGATCCGACCATGACTCAAAATTGGTTCAGCTATGTTGTTGAATCTTATGGTGTTCCTGTTTTAAAACGAAAGCATTAGCCCGGTAGGGGGCTTCTGATTTGTCTGTGACAAAGCTTTTGTTGTTGTTGTCGTCATGTTTATGATTTCAGTGTGTCTGTTTTGGAAGGACATCGTCGTGGTTATTATTAATGATATTATAAATGATGAATATATTGCAATTAACCTTTTGCGATTTCATTCTCATAGTATATTTCCATATAAATAATTTTTTATTTAACAGTTCCTTCTATTTTCAATTAATCTTTAAACTGATATCAGTATGTTTGAAAAAAGGTTACTATGGTCAGTGTAATATTAAAACTAGGTTTGATTTATTGGTTACCAATTTTTTATATAAACTTAGCAAAATATTTATGTGTATGAGTTAATTTTTTTACAAGCAATATATGTATGAACAGTGAAACTAAAGGAATTTTCACCTGAAGTGAATCTGTGTCTCATTAGGAAATAAAGAAGCATCGCATGAAAGTATTTATGTTTTCTCCGTAACAATTAGTTAGTTCACAGACTAAATTTATTTTTAAACAGATGTTCTATATCTTGTACATTTTTAAAACATCCATATATTATAGCAAAATATCTTAAATCACAGGCGACAAAGTTCAAACTACCAGTTTACAAAACTTAATTCAAACTGTATTTTTTACGAAATACAAATGTTCTTTTTGAACATAATTTATCAATATATTTGTGATTGTTTTAAAAAGTTCGCACAGTATACGGTTTATCTAGTTATACATGTGCTCACATAATTGATATGTTCTCTTTCAATATATACTCCTAGTATAGACAAGTTTAATTTTACAATCTTCTCACAGAATGGTAGTTTTCTGGTTTAATATGAGATCAAAATATGGTCCTGCTCTGTATTAATATGTCCTATTTATATAAACGTGTTCTCTTTCAATTATTATAAACAAACAATATGGCCATGCTCTGTTTAAATCTGTTAAAACAATATTGTCATATCATATTTCGATATATCTACATTATAGTCATGTTCAATTGCAGTATTTTCCTAGCATCATACATGCATTCGTCTATTTTAGTATGTACTCGCATTATTAAATATATTAAATATTATATTCCAATGTTTCTTTATTGTATGGGCATATGCTTTATTTAATATGTACTTTCAGTAATCCTTTAAACTTACAGTATGGTATTGTATTATTTCAAAATTTTATAACATCATGGATTGTTCAATTCAAATATATTCTACAGTCAGGTCATGTTCTTTTCAATATGTACCCACAGCATTGTTGAGCTTTATTCAATATATCAATGTTATTTTGCAGACATATCAGATGGTGTGGGAACAGGTTCTTACAGACAACTTTGTGTACAAGACCCTAAGTACATACTTCCACACATTTGAGGCACATGTAAGTTTAGAAAAAATAACTACTGGTGTATTTATACAGGTTTTGCAGAATGTTTCGCCTAGAAATGCAACCAAATTGGCAAGGCAACTGGGCTTTTCATGTGATTATTTCGAGCTTTGTCTGTGTTTTGTTTGAGCTAAACATAATTTAGACATAGAAAAATTCGAACCATCATTTTGTGGCAGGTTATGTATTTTTATGTTCCCAACTAGCATCAATACCGCTGGCTAAAACTCATTGACGATTACACAGCCGTTGCCTATAATAATTTCCTTGCCATCCAATCTCACGATTGATTTGACCGTTACTTAATTGACAAGATTTAGACTTTTAAAGTAACATGAATGGTCCTTATACTGGTCAACATGATTTTACTGGTTCCACGAGCTGCAATCCAATTTTAAACTACAGTGATATAATAGCACAATTTATGATTAATTAACACTCGATTCCACATGCCTGTTGAAACTAGTTGATAAATACGTATTCGTTGCCTTTGACAATCCCATAACCATCAAAATCACCGCAACCTTTTTGAAATTGATCTAGTATAGATATGAACAAATTCGTAAATGTCTTGGAAACACAGATGTTTTTCAAGTACGCGTTTGATAAGCAGTCGATTTAAAATGACAACACCGTAAATGCAAGCATTTCATAGTTATCTGTCTCATGTTGTTCCAAGGTCTGTCAGGCTGGTCTCAAATTTGCAAGTGAGAAAGAGGCAGCCCATTTTCAGAAGATGGTGGAGGGGAAGCTCATGGAGCGGGTTCAGAAACGCATGGGTGAGGAGAACTACAGTAACAATCTGTCTGTACGACTAGGCCAAACAAAATATTATTTTAATTCCCAATAAGGTCTCAAAATAAATAGGGAAGGAAGATTAACCATTTCTTTACTATTAGTGAGGTATTTCGCATTTCATGCTTTTAAATTATGTGCAATAACATAAATTTTCAAAACATTGTCCTTTATTTGTACAACTTAATTTAGTGAATCTAATTGCATGATGCACAATTATCCAAAATTAAACCTTGAATATCAAAACAGTTTGGAATTAATACACACATTTGGGTCGGTCTGGGAAGTGAAAACACACCACTTATATAACTTTTAACATTGTTGTAAACTATCTAAAAAGATAAAAAAAAATCACTTTGTGCACATTGAGAACTGAGGAAATGTGTACTTTAATTGAATTTTTCAATTTCCGGTTGTAAGAGCGACAAAAGCAGCGGCAAGGTAACCGTGGGAACTCGAGCGGCATTAACCAGCCGCATGTGACCAGCGATGTTGGTTTGTATTATGGCAGCCTGACTTAAGTATTCAATCCTTCAACATACCAATTAAATAAAACGGTATCTCTGTCAATAGTTTTACTATTTTGATCGTGAGGCATTATGTCATTTTGTGTGTGCTGTAATACAGCACCAAATATGCAGAAGATTCTAAAAACAGGAATTCTAGCTGCGACGAGTTTAGCCAGAAAACTGGACCTTTTATCTGTATTCATAGATGTCAACTTCTCTCCTGCTACTTGGCGGATCTTCTCAAAGATCAATGATCTTTATGTATAGATGACCGTAAAGAAACGAATTCGGCTCCGACGAGGTCTTTTGTGTGTTTTTTTCCCATCCAGAAGCTTGTTTTTCAACTCCTTTTATCTACTGGGTGGTTGTGGTCAAGCTGAATGAACTTAATATGTAGATGGTGTTAGAAAAGGAAATTTAGGTTTTAGCGAGAATTATAGCCCTTTGTCTGTTTTCTACTTTATGATATAATATCCCAAACTGTTGTGATTTCAACACCTCTTAGATTGCTTGCCAGATATTGCTCAAATTTTCATAACTGAATAACCTGAATTTGATGACGACTAAATACACACACGCAACGCACGCACGCACAGACACACACACACACACACACACACATGCATGCCTAACAAGACGTTGAAAACCAGTAATCAAGAAGTCGGTCGTATGTTTGATATCAAGAAATCGATGTTTTGATATCATGAAATAATTTTCTGATAAAAAAATTGGGATGGCAACTAATATCAAAATTGGTATTTGATATTCTATCTATAAAAGTATTCAAATATTTGATCGTCTGATATTCAATATAAATGTATAAGATCTGACATTTTTTTTATTAGCTGCTACTAATATAGGATGAAAAAAGCATGCAACTAAATGGACGTACACTCATTTTGTATTCAAATTTGAATGCATCGAACAAATAAACAAGCAAAAGACCAAATACAGGTTCAAAATTGGTGTTGTTCCTGTGTAAGTAAGCACATCGTTACACACACAAGTAACACTTAACAGACGACTTATTGCACGAACGAGTAAAACGCTTCCAAACATTCACACGATATTGTGGGATGCTTTTTCAACTCTTATGTGATATTTCAGCAATGCAGATCTAGTCTTAACGATACCAGCATACTATATTCAAATGAGACACTGTGTATAATTAACAGAACGCTGTTTATATGTTTTAGTTCTACATTTCAAAATATTATTAACTGTTTATAGAAATGTTGCGGAACAATTACAGTTTCAAAGGTATTTTCCGAAAACATGCTTTAATTGCAATATATTTTGATATAAACAAAAACTTATATTGATATGAGGAACTATTTTTTATAGAAAAAAAACTATATTGATGTCAGGAATTCGAAAAATTGATACCAAACATTGTCACAAAAATATGGTCGAAGCTGTCAAAACAACTATTGTGTATCTAATTGCTTCCATCTAGGCGACTTAAATCACCACTGTAGCTTTTATGTTGTTAACTAATAAGATATGTAAATAATTATCGCAAGCTCAACACCGATCACTCATATGTGTAAGAGTAAATTGTTTCATCAAGTTTCTGTGTAAGCAGACTATAGCTCCTTCCAAATTTCCTCAAACCCTCCCCTAGTGAATTATAAGAAAACTTGAAATTGGTTCAGGGCTGTTTCTTTGTGTTTATAATTGGGTTTGGTTAGTTTACAAATCCTATTTGAATATTTCGATTATAATTTTTTTGAAAAAAAAAGGTTATGCATATTGATATGTTTAACTCGTCTGATAAACATGTCAATGCTAAATAGAATCCAATTGAAGCGAATCTCGGGACCCCTTCTTATAGTCTAACAGCCTTAAAAGAATAAAAATATGCTTGTGCCCCACATTTGTTTACTGAACTCATCTTTACCTCCCTGTTTGACTTTTTAAAACTTCAACAAATGAATAACCTTAAATTTGTAAAATAAAGAAAGGAATTTTGAGTCCGACCAGTTTTTTCTGATTGACTATGCTTTGTCTGTCTTTCGTAGGTTGCATAAATAATGGATTTGTCATCTGAAAACATTAATCACAGGGGGCTTTAGTGGATGTGACACATGTCTAGTTTAAATAAGAAGAGCATGGCTAGTTGTGTGTCAGTTTATTGTACTGCATTATGATTGGCTGACTATTTTTAGAATCAGGAGCGCCACCTGCCCAGGTCTACGTTACCTCAGTGAGAAACAACACGAACAAGAAAGATAAGGCGACAAAGGGACGGAAGAAACAACTGACGAACGAGAGATAAGCTTGCCTAGTGACGTAAGACGCGTCGGCCATGTTGGGCTGAACCTAGACACAGGTCTCGACGTATGTATACTAACGTATGTGTTGTTACGCTTGTTTAGCTAGTGGACCTCAAATTGTAAAGAATAAAGAATTCCACATATGCCAATCATACGCAGTTTTTTGCATGTTCAATGTTTATGGCATTAAATTGGTAAACGTGACTGAACAGGGTACATAAAAAACGTTTTAATTGTGAAATATTAAAATTGAAAATTGGTATGTATTAAAACCCCAAATATTTTGAAGCAATTCTTGTACGAAAACAATGTAAGTGTATGCCTTCATAAACGTTTACAATCTCAAGTGCGAAAAAGCGAAATGCCACTGTAGAACCAAATACACTTAGTGTATGTTTTAAAGGTGTAAGACTCTTAATTCTGCAGTGATAGCAGGATATCATAATATTAAATTAAAATTGTAATTGGCAATGTAAAGCATATGTCAGATAAATATGTACTTCCTTGCAAAACCTCTGGGGTATATGATAAGCGTGGTAATGCTTTTATCTAACCGACCACCATTCTTTCCACAGCATCAATAATAACAGGAGAACTGTTATCTATTACTATATTTCATGACATCCTTTTGTTGACGTCTGTGGCATCCTTAAAGGGGCCTTTTCACGTTTTGGTAAATTGACAAAATTAAAAAAAGTAGTTTCAGATTCGCAAAGTATTGATTTAGTTATGATATTTGTGAGGAAACAGTAATACTGAACATTTACCATGCTCTAAAATAGCCATTATATGCATCTTTTGACGATTTAAAAAACTTAAAAATTATAAAGCGTTGCAACGGAGACGACTGAATAATTTGGAGAGTTCTGTTGTTTTCGTTATATTTTGTGAAACTACGAGGATTGCTTATATAAAGTAAAAAAACACATCACTGCATGAGCATGGATGGCCGAGTGGTCTAAGTGGTAGACTTTTACTCCAGGACTCCAGGGGTCAGTGGTTCGAGACCTGTTTAGGGTTACTGTTTTCTTTTTTTAAATTTTATTTTTGATTTTTTTTACTGGAGCTTTTAAGATCCCAATGTTTACATTAATCAATATAAAGCATTTAATGACAAACTTCAATACATGCCAAAATCTGTGAAAAGGCCCCTTTAACGGTTGCTGACCTAATGTGAAAAAAAAACTTAATATAAAAAATATACTGTCAGCATATGGCCCGCTTTTTCACATTAAAAATTAGCATTCTGGATTAAGTAAAAATATCGACCACCGCCTCGATCAATGAATTGTGCACAATTATAGATTTATAATAATTATTTGTTATAGCAGGGTGCAGGGGGTTGGATCCAGAGATACAGATTATTTGTGAGTATTTAGGAATGTCGACAGTGGACGAGGAAACGATCGATTTCATACTGGACTTGTTGACAAAAGGGTGGACTTGAAGAACTGATGAAAGAGATAGCACAGCAACAGTCAAGTAAGTATTATTGTGGTATATTTGACCTATAGTATTTTAAGAAGTTTTGGCCAATATATTGAAATATGCCTACCGCAAATTCCTACTTCGCTGCAACCATTCTATTGTTCGCATGATAAGACGTTATCTAAAATAATTTACAATAACGACTATACCCTTTGTGTAATAATGGTATAATGCTGTCATATACAAGAAGGCTGGTATCAATTTTGATATTTAGATAGAGGCAATCTATATCAAGAAGACTGGTAAGGGAAATGCCATGGGAGAGAGTACATTAACATATGGGTGAGGAGAACAAATTCACAAGCTGGAGTCATACTGGACGATTTCATGCAAAATAATGATGCATCTTCATGGCCTGTTAAAGTGTGTACAAACATCAACTGATAATTTAACAGTAAGATGAGTTATAGATATGAATATTTATGTATGCGACCTGGGGGGAACTTCATACATCAGTCCCAAAGTGTTTATACTATTGTGTTGCGCCTGGCAAAGTTTCGTTCGACTAAACTCCATCAACTTCATAAATTTCTCATTATGGGTGTTAATGTCCTCTTTACCCGCTGATATGCAAAGGTAATTATAAGAGTCCAAGGCCAAGTTTAGACTGTAAATTTATTATTCATTATGAGATTTTAGTTTGAAGGTACCAAACATGTTTACCATATGGAGCCAAACAGTTTCTATTGTTAGATCAGGACACTTTTGAGTGCCACATCATCGCCTTTATTAATATTTTTCTCTATGACGCATGTTTCCTGTTTGATTTATGTTTTAGCAGTCACATAAAAAACAATCTATGTTATATTGATCTTTTACACCCAATATTGCTGCTTCTTCCTGTATTTGAACGTAGTGCCGTAGCAACACAAATAAATAAACTCGATTGATAGTTCTTTGCTCTTTATTCAGTTGTTAACATAAAGTTTCCCAAGTCAATATAATTTCTGAAAATTAGTTTGTTAATGCAAAAACTTCCAAGTCCATGTAATTCTCAAAGTAACTAACAACGTTTTCAAGACATGACAAAATCCGTCCAAATCCATCCAGATAGGACCCCCACCCCACCCACCTGGGGTTGGGTTTCTGAAGAAAACCTCTGTGCGTTACGTCCTATGTGTTAAATCCTTATTATTTTTGTGTCCAAGACGCATTACTTATATACAGTATCGTTACATAAACATGTCAACTTTTTGGGTCAAACCAATTGTTTGAAATGCACGATACGGAAACCAACATCCATTAACTTAGTAATCCTGTCATGATCTACACTTTAAACGGACTGAACCCGTGCGTCTAATGTCAACAAATTAATGAGTTTCGGCCATACTGACGTAAACCAAGGCATGCATTATATCCTATATTTAAACGGACTGTAGCTAGTGGGAAAGCGTGGGTACCTGCTGTCACAAATTAATTGGTCCCCAGCAACCATGACGTAGCCCCAGGGTTTTGCATTATAGCGAACAAGGAATATACCTAAAATACACCAATTAATGTGACACGTAGATGAATCTGAAATATAAACTATATGATGCTATATTATTAAATCTTTTTGTAAAGAGAAGGGATTTTAGTTGACATTGTTCGTAATGTAATGTCATCGTTTCTCAAAAGTTGTTACTCTGTCTTGCTCTGTCTCCTTCCTACCAGTGAGTATGGTAATTAAATTGATTGTCGTTTTAATTCCCTTGTATAAATTGTTTAATTTGAGTTGCAATGCTGGGAGGTTAAATGTTATTTACACTTATATGTAGAATGATTATTGCTGGGCCAAGTGCGAGGTTGAGCGCTCTAAACCCGGTTTTAACCCCAAATGGTTTGCATTGACCGTTCCAAGGCGGTGACTCCAGCTTTATTCTTTTATGTGTGTATGTTGTTTCGTATTGTTCTTTTTCTTACTGTTTTTGGCCATTGGTCACTTGCCTTAAATAAAGGACCAGCAATTTGTATATAATAAGAATGCAATACTGCTCCAACAGCTGTAGTTTTCGCTTACTAGTATTTATATTAAATGTTTTTGCGCTTAAATTGCAATTGTAAACACTGTTTGAGAAACGCGTATTTGATCAATTAAGCAGCTTTTAGGAGTTCAACTGAGTGACAACGCTGCTGGGAAAGCTAACTCTGGAATGTATGTAAACG